>NC_135956.1:42500-342500 GCF_053455715.1 Rhinoraja longicauda
GTGCGGGTCTTGGGCTGCGGGTCTTGGGCTGGGGGTCTTGGGCTGGGGGTCTTGGGCTGCGGGTCTTGGGAAGTGGTCTTGGGCTGCGGGTCTTGGGCTGCGGGTCTTGGGCTGCGGGTCTTGGGCTGAGGGTCTTGGGCTGCGGGTCTTGGGCTGCGGGTCTTGGGCTGCGGGTCTTGGGCTGCGGGTCTTGGGCTGCGGGTCTTGGGCTGCGGGTCTTGGGCTGCGGGTCTTGGGCTGCGGGTCTTGGGCTGGGGGTCTTGGGCTGCTGGTCTTGGGCTGGGGGTCTTGGGCTGTGGGTCTTGGGCTGTGGGTCTTGGGCTGTGGGTCTTGGGCTGCTGGTCTTGGGCTGCTGGTCTTGGGCTGCGGGTCTTGGGCTGCGGGTCTTGGGCTGCGGGTCTTGGGCTGCGGGTCTTGGGCTGCGGGTCTTGGGCTGCGGGTCTTGGGCTGCGGGTCTTGGGCTGCGGGTCTTGGGCTGGGGGTCTTGGGCTGCGGGTCTTGGGCTGTGGGGTCTTGGGCTGTGGGGTCTTGGGCTGCGGGTCTTCGGCGAGGAGGCTACGCTTGTTTTTGAGCCTGAATTGTTTTTTGACACTAAAGTAATGGCGGACAAGTTGGTGCAGTGTGTTTCCTGCAGGATGTGAAGGGAAGGTAGCCACACCGCTGGAGCTTCTGTGTCCGGGTGCAGCTCCTGAATGGACGTGTGGCAGAGTTGGAAAGGCAGCTGGATGACCTCGGGGCCATCCGGTAATGCGAGAGTTTCCTGGACAGGACCTACTGTGAGGCTGTCACGCCAAGGGTCCAGGTCGAGCGAAGGTGGGAGACTGTTTCAGGGGGGAGCGAACGTGGACTACAGGAGACCCTGGTGGCTGTGCCTATTGCAAACAGGTACACCCTATTGGGAACTGTTGGGGCAGAATACGCTTCCGGTCCGAGCGGCAGACATGTTGGCAGCTCTAACCCAGGCAAGGAAACTCGACCGGGGAGACCGAAACCGAGCCATAGTAGTGGGCGACTCCATTGTCCAAGGTACGGACAGTAGATTCTGTGGCGGCAGGTGGGACTCGAGGATGGTCTGTTGCCTCCCTGGTGCCAGGGTTCAAGACATCGCGGACCGGCTTCAGAACATCCTAGGGAGGGAAGGTGATCCGTAGTTGTGCACGTGGGTACGAACGACATCGGGAGGAAGAGGAAGGAGATACTGCAACGTGAGTTTAGAGAGTTAGGAAGAAGAGTGAAAAGTAGGACGTCGAAGGTGGTTATCTCTGGACTGCTGCCTGTACCTCGTGCTGGTGAGGGCAGGAACAGAGAGATCGGGGATATGAATGTATGGCTGAGGGGCTGGTGCAGGGAGCAGGGATTTAGATTTCTAGACCACTAGGATCTCTTCTGAGGTAGGGGTGACTTGTACAAAAGAGACGGGTTACACCTTAACAGCAGGGGGATCAACAATCTGGCAGGCAGGTTTGCTAGTGCTACAAGTGTGGCTTTAAACTAAGTAGTGGGGGGGAGGGGTTGACAAATTGGGAATATGAAGATGGAGTTAAAGGGGAAGCGAATACATGAGAAATTGCAAAGGACTCTCGAATGAATGGGAAGGGAAGTTCTAGATGGGATAAGAGAGTAAGGTCAGGGCCAATTGTGATCGATATGAGAGGGGGGGTGAATACTGAAGTTAAAGTGTTGTATTTAGATGCGCGAAGTATAAAAAATAAAGTGGATGTGCTTGAGGCTCAGTTAGACATTGGCAAGTATGATGTTATAGACAATAGACAATAGACAATAGGTGCAGGAGTAGGCCATTCAGCCCTTCGAGCCAGCACCGCCATTCAATGGGATCATGGCTGATCACTCTCAATCAGTACCCCGTTCCTGCCTTCTCCCCATACCCCCTCACTCCGCTATCCTTAAGAGCTCTATCCAGCTCTCTCTTGAAAGCATCCAATGAACTGGCCTCCACTGCCTTCTGAGGCAGAGAATTCCACACCTTCACCACCCTCTGACTGAAAAAGTTCTTCCTCATCTCCGTTCTAAATGGCCTACCCCTTATTCTCAAACTGTGGCCCCTTGTTCTGGACTCCCCCAACATTGGGAACATGTTATCTGCCTCTAATGTGTCCAATCCCCTAATTATCTTATATGTTTCAATAAGATCCCCCCTCATCCTTCTAAATTCCAGTGTATACAAGCCCAATCGCTCCAGCCTTTCAACATACGACAGTCCCGCCATTCCGGGAATTAACCTAGTGAACCTACGCTGCACGCCCTCCATAGCAAGAATATCCTTCCTCAAATTTGGAGACCAAAACTGCACACAGTACTCCAGGTGCGGTCTCACCAGGGCCCGGTACAACTGTAGAAGGACCTCTTTGCTCCTATACTCAACTCCTCTTGTTACGAAGGCCAACATTCCATTGGCTTTCTTCACTGCCTGCTGAACCTGCATGCTTCCTTTCATTGACTGATGCACTAGGACACCCAGATCTCGTTGAACTCCCCCTCCTCCTAACTTGACACCATTCAGATAATAATCCGCCTTTCTATTCTTACTTCCAAAGTGAATAACCTCACACTTATCTACATTAAACTGCATCTGCCATGTATCCGCCCACTCACACAACCTGTCCAAGTCACCCTGCAGCCTTATTGCATCTTCCTCACAATTCACACTACCCCCCAACTTAGTATCATCTGCAAATTTGCTAATGGTACTTTTAATCCCTTCGTCTAAGTCATTAATGTATGTCGTAAATAGCTGGGAATTACAGAGACATGGTTACAAGAGGAGCAGGGCTGGGAACTGAATATTCAGGGGGATACGACCTATTGAAAAGACAAACAGGTGGTCAGAGGGGGTGGGGACGCTCTGTTGGTAAGGAATGATATTCACTCCCTTGCAAGGGGTGACATAGAATCAGGAGATGTAGAATCAGTATGGATAGAAATGAGGAATTGTAAGGGTAAAAAGACCCTAATGGGAGTCATCTACAGGCCCCCAAACAGTAGCCTCGACATCGGGTGCAAGTTGAATCAGGAGCTGAAATTGGCATGTCGCAAATGTAATGCTACGGTGGTTATGGGAGATTTCAACATGCAGGTTGATTGAGAAAATCAGGTTGGTAATGGACCCCAGGAAAGCGAGTTTGTGGAGTGTCTCCGAGATGGATTCTTAGAACAGCTTGTACTGGAGCCTACTAGGGAGAAGGCAATTCTGAATTTAGTGTTGTGTAATTAACCTGATCTGATAAGGGGACTCGAGTTAAAAGATCCATTAGGAGGCAGTGACCTCAATATGATAAGTTTTACTCTACAAATGGAGAGGGAAAAGGGAAAATCGGAAGTGTCAGTATTACAGTATAGCAAAGGGGATTACAGAGGCATGAGGCAGGAGCTGGCCAGAATTGACTGGAAGGAGGCCCTAGCAGGGAACAGCAATGGCAGGTATTCCTGGGAATAATGCAGAAGTTGCAGGATCAATTTATCCCAAAGAGAAGGAAAGAATCTAAGGGGAGTAAGAGGCACCCGTGGCTGACAAGGGAAGTCAGGGACAGCATAAAAATAAAAGAGCAGAAGTATATCATAGCAAAGAAGAGTGGGAAGCCAGAGGATTGGGACTCTTTTAAAGAGCAACAAAAGTTAACTAAAAAGGCAATACGGGGAGAAAAGATGAGGTACGAGGGTAAACTAGCCAAGAATATAAAGGAGTGTGGCGGCTCCCGAGGGTCGGGCCATACCACTCACGACCCCTCGGCACGGGAATGGGTCGAGCCAAGGAGGCGGACTTCGGCCGGGAGTATAAAGGTCAAGGACCGCATGACTCTCATTCCCTTTTTGGAGTTCCAGAGATACAGTAAACACGCTTTTGTTAACCTTGCCTACTTGTCGTTCTTTTGGCCTACTTGGCCCACTACACTGGTGACACCGAACGGTCCATTATAGAAAAAATGGACAAGACATGGAGCGCAGCCTTCGCCTCGCTGTCCGAGGGCGCTACGCCGGCTATCGAGGCAATTTCTGTAGCCCTCCCTACCTTTTGGACCCACCGACCCCACGTCTGGTTCCAGCAAGCTGAGGTATATTTCCAGCTCAAATCCATCCGGTCGGATGATACACGGTTTTTCTACCTGGTTGGAGCCCTGGACCAGGACACGGTCCAGCGGGTAACCGAGTTCCTCGCCGACCTACCGACCCAAGGTAAATACAAGGCGCTTAAAGATCTATTGCTGGAAACTTACCGGCTCCCGAGAATGGAGCGTGCTAAAAGAATCCTCCAAATGCCTCCCCTGGGCGACCGGCGCCCATCCGCGCTGCTTAGTGACATGCTCGCGTTGCTGGACGGTCACAAACCTTGCCTCCTTTTCGACTATATTCTCCAAAGTGGATCTGGTGCGGGGTTACAACCAGATCCCCGTCAATCCGGACGACGTACCAAAGACGGCGATCATCACACCGTTTGGCCTGTATGAGTTCGTGCGCATGCCATTCGGCCTCAAAAACGCGGCGCAGGCATTTCAGCGCCTGATGGATGGCGTGTGTCGTGGGCTGGACTTCATATTTGTGTACCTCGATGACATATTGATAGCCAGCCGCTCGCGGAAGCAGCACTGTGCCCACCTTCGACAGCTGTTTCAAAGGCTGAGTGAGCACGGCTTGGCCATCAACATCGCCAAGTGCCAGCTCGGCGTGGAAACCATCGATTTCCTCGGCCACCGCGTGGCTTCGCAGGGTGCGGTTCCTCTGCCGGACAAAGTTGAGGCCATCCGCCGGTTTCCCCGTCCCTTCTCGTTACGTGGCCTGCAGGAATTCGTGGGCATGGTGGCTTTTTACCACCGTTTTTTGCCATCTGCGGCCCACATCATGGAGCCGCTGTATCATCTTCTTGCAGGCGGACGTAAGGACATTGCGTGGACCGATGAGGCGGCGACGGCTTTCGATGGCGCAAAGGAGGCCCTGGCTCGGGCTGTGCTGCTCGTCCACCCACGGGAAAATGCCCCGACGGCCCTTACAGTGGACGCATCAGAGGTAGCTATCGGCGCCGTGCTGGAACAACTGACAGACAGGGGTTGGTGTCCCCTGGCCTTTTTCAGCCGACACCTTACCAGCGCCCAGAAGAAGTATAGTGCGTTTGACCGCGAGCTCCTGGCCCTGTACCAGGCGGTACGTCACTTCCGCTACTTTCTGGAGGGACGTCCGTTCACAGCATTCACGGACCACAAGCCACTAACTTTCGCCTTCACGAAGGTTGCAGACCCGTGGTCCGCCCGACAACAGCGTCAGTTGGCGTACATTTCAGAGTACACAACCTCCATCCGTTTCGTGGAGGGGAAAGAAAACCGGGTGGCCGACGCGTTGTCGCGCCCCGCCGTCGAGGTGGTTTTGGATGTGGCGCCTGGCATTGACTATTCAGCCCTGGCGGTGGCTCAACTGGTGGACGACGAGATACCCGCCTACCGGACTGCCATCTCCGGCCTCCGCCTTGAGGATGTCCCTCTCGGCCCCAATGGAGCGACAATTTTGTGCGACGTGTCATTGGGCCAACCACGCCCCATCGTGCCTGCTGACTGGCGCAGGCGGATTTTCGATGTAATCCACGGGTTGGCTCACCCATCCATCCGGACGACAGTCGCACTGGTGGCCACACGGTTCATGTGGCACGGTCTCCGCAAGCAGGTTGGCAATTGGGCCCGCACCTGCGTCGCGTGCCAGACGGTGAAGATCCAGCGCCACGTCCGGGCGCCTCTCCAGCAAATCGGCCTGCCAAACCGCCGATTTGACCACCTGCACGTGGACATTGTGGGTCCCCTCCCGACTTCGAGGGGCATTACTCACCTCCTCACGGTGGTTGACAGGTTCACCCGGTGGCCAGAGGCCATACCATTGACCGACACGTCCACGGCCACGTGTGCTCGAGCGTTGGCTGCAAATTGGATCGCACGCTTTGGGGTGCCGGTGGACCTTACATCAGACCGGGGACCACAGTTCACCTCTGAGTTGTGGTCAGCCATGGCTGAGCTGTTAGGGGTTCGGCTTCACCACACCACGGCCTACCATCCGCAGGCTAACGGCCTGGTGGAGAGGTTCCACCGGCAGCTCAAGGCTGCGTTGAAGGCACGACTCTCCGGCCCCGATTGGATGGACGCACTGCCGTGGGTCTTATTAGGCATCCGGACGGCACCCAAGGAGGACCTCGCAACGTCATCAGCCGAGCTCGTCTACGGGTCGCCGCTCACCGTGCCCGGGGAGTTCGTGCCCTCATCGCCGGGGCAGCAGGAACCGTCCTCGTCCACCCTACAGCGCCTTCGTGAGCGAGTGGGAAAACTGGCACCCGTCCCTACGTCTCACCATGGGACGTTCCACCCGCACGTCCCATTGGCCCTTCGAGATTGTGCCTACGTTTTTCTCCGCCGCGACGCCCATCGAGCACAGCTTCAGAGACCTTATGAGGGCCCTTTCAAGGTGCTGAAGCACGGTGAGACAACTTTTGTGTTGGACATGGGGGGCCGACCGGAGGCCGTGTCAATTAATCGCCTCAAGCCAGCGCACTTGGACATTGACCAGCCGGTGCGGGTTGCACAGCCTCGGCCGCGCGGGCGCCCCCCTTTACAAGTGCCTCCAACACCGCACCCGCCGATCCCCTCATCTCGACCGGTATTTGTACCCCCTTCTCCGCCCCCGTTTGTCCCTCCAGCAGTGCCCCCGCCAGCCCCCCCGGTTGTCCCTTCAGCTGAGCCCCCGCCAGACCCCCCGTCGGACGGGTACCGTACACCGTTCGGTCGACTAGTGCGACCACCGGTGCGCTTCGTGCCTCTGGTTCTGGGGGGGGGTCCTGTGGCGGCTCCCGAGGGTCGGGCCATACCACTCACGACCCCTCGGCACGGGAATGGGTCGAGCCAAGGAGGCGGACTTCGGCCGGGAGTATAAAGGTCAAGGACCGCATGACTCTCATTCCCTTTTTGGAGTTCCAGAGATACAGTAAACACGCTTTTGTTAACCTTGCCTACTTGTCGTTCTTTTGGCCTACTTGGCCCACTACAGGAGGATAGTAAAAGCTTTTTTAGGTATGTGAAGAGGAAAAAAATAGTCAAGGCCAATATGGGTCCCTTGAAGACAGAAGCAGGGGAATTTATTATGGGAACAAGGAAATGGCAGAAGAGTTGAACCGGTACTTTGGATCTGTCTTCCCTAAGGAAGATACACACAATCTCCCAAATGTTCTAGTGGCCAGAGATCCTAGGGTGACGGAGGTACTGGAGGAAATCCACATGAGGCAGGAAAAAGTTTTGGGTAGACTGATGGGACTGAAGGCTGATAAATCCCCAGGGCCTGATGGTCTGCATCCCAGGGTACTTAAGGAGGTGGCTCTAGAAATTGTGGAAGCATTGGTGATCATTTTCTAATGTTTCATTTCTAATGATTCAGGGTCAGTTCCTGTGGATTGGAGGGTAGCTAATGTTATGTCACTTTTTAAGAAAGGAGGGAGAGAGAAAATGGGAAATTATAGACCAGTTAGTCTGACATCAGTGGTGGGGAAGATGCTGGAGTCAATTATAAAAGACGAAATTGCGGAGCATTTGGATAGCAGTAACATGATCGATCCGAGTCAGCATGGATTTGCGAAGGGGAAATCATGCTTGACTAATCTACTGGAATTTTTTGTGGATGTAACTAGGAAAATTGACAGGGGAGAGCCGGTGGATATGGTGTACCTCAACTTTCAGAAAGCCTTCGACAAGGTCCCACATGGGAGATTAGTGGGCAAAATTAGAGCACATGGTATTGGAGGTAGGGTACTGACATGGATAGAAAATTGGTTGACAGACAGGAAGCAATTAGTGGGGATAAATTGGTCCCTTTCAGAATGTCAGGCAGTGACTAGTGGGGTACTGCAAGGCTCGGTGCTGGGACCACAGCTATTTACAATATACATCAATGACGTGGATGAAGGGATTAAAAGTACCATTAGCAAATTTGCAGATAGGCCATTTAGAAATGAGATGAGGAAAAACTTTTTCAGTCAGAGAGTTGTGAATCTGGGGAATTCTCAGCCTCAGAAGGCAGTGGAGGCCAGTTCTCTGAATGCTTTCAAGAGAGAGCTAGATAGAGCTCTTAAGGATAGCAGAGTCAGGGGGTATGGGGAGAAGGCAGGAACGGGGTACTGATTGAGAATGATCAGCCATGATCACATTGAATGGCTCGAAGGGCCGAATGGCCTACTCCTGCACCTATTGTCTATTGTCTAACTCTCTTAAATCCATCCAGTGATTTGGTTTCTACTGCCCTCTGTGGCAGAGAATTCCACAAATTCACAACTCTCTGGGTGAAAAGGTTTTTTCTCACCTCAGTTTTAAATGGCCTCCCCTTTACTCTAAGACTGTGGCCCCTGGTTCTGGACTCGCCCAACATTGGGAACATTTTTCCTGCTTCTAGCTTGTCCAGTCCTTTTATAATTTTATACGTTTCTATAAGATCCCCTCTCATCCTTCTAAACTCCAGTGAATACAAGCCTAGTCTTTTCAATCTTTCCTCATATGACGGTCCCGCCATCCCAGGGATCAATCTCGTGAACCTATGCTGCACTGCCTCGATTACAAGGATGTCCTTCCTCAAATTAGGAGACCAAAACTGTACACAATACTCCATATGTAGTCTTACCAGGGCCCTATACAACTGCAGAAGAACCTCTTTGCTCCTATTCTGAAATCCTCTTGTTATGAAGGCCAACATTCCATTAGTTTTCTTCACTGCCTGCTGTACCTGCACGCCAACTTTCAGTGACTGATGTACAAAGACACACAGGGCTCGCTGTACCTCCCCCTTACCTAACCTGACACCATTGAGATAATAATCTGCCTCCTTGATTCTGCCGCTAAAGTGGATAACCTCACATTTATCTATATTATACTGCATCTGCCAAGCATCTGCCCACTCACTCAACCTGTCCAGGTCACCCTGCAACTTCCAAACATGCTCTTCACAGTTTACACTGCCACCCAGTTTTGTGTCATCGGCAAACTTGCTAGCGTTGCTTCTAATTCCCTCTTCCAAATCATTAATATGTATGGTAAACAGTTGCGGCCCCAACACCAAGCCTTGCGGCACTCCACTCGCCACTGCCTGCCATTCTGAAAAGGACCCGTTTACTCCTACTCTTTGCTTCCTGTCTGCCAATATTCTATCCATGTTAACACGCTACCTTCAATACCATGTGCTCTAATTTTAGTCACCAATCTCCCGTGTGGGACCTTATCAAAGGCTTTCTGAAAGTCTAGATACACTACATCCCAGTGGATTGAGTTGAGGAATTGTAAAGGCAATTGGTGTTATCTACAGACTAATTGGTGTTATCTACAGACCCTAATAGTACAGACCCCCTTATCTACAGACCCCCAAATAGGAGCCCAGATCATCCATTTTCCTTGTCACTTCTCCTAAAATTCGAGAAGATTAGTCAAGCATGATTTCCCTTTCATAAATCCATGCTGACTTGGACTTATCCTTTTACTGCTATCCAAATGCACCGTTATTACCTCTTTAATAATTGACTCCTGCATCTTTCCCACCACTGAAGTCAGGCTAACTGGTCTGTAATTCCCCGTTTTCTCTTTCGCTTCTTTCTTGAAAAGTGGGATAACATTGGCTATCCTCCAATCCACAGGAACTGATCGTGAATCTATTGAACATTAGAAAATGATCACCAATGCTTCCACTATTTCTAAAGCCACCTCCCTGAGGACCCTGGGATGCAGACCATCAGGCCCAGGGGTTTTATCATCCTTCAGTCCCATTAATCTACCCAATACTATTTCTCGCCTAATGAAAATTTCTTTCAGTTCCTCTACCCACCTAGATCCTCTGTCCTCCAGTACATCTGGGAGATTGTTTGTGTCTTCCTTAGTGAAAACAGATCCGAAGTACCTGTTCAACTCTTCTGCTATTTCGTTGTTACCCATAATAATTTCACCCGTGTCTGCCTTCAAGGGACCCACATTTGACTTTGCTACTCTTTTTCTCTTAACATATCTAAAGAAGCTTTTACTGTCCTTCTTTATATTCTTGGCCAGCTTCCCCTCGTACTTCATCTTTTCAGTCCGTATTGCCCGTTTTGTTACCTTCTGTTGTCCTATGAAAGTTTCACAATCCTCTGGCTTCCGGCTACTCTTTGCTGTGTTATACATCTTTTCTTTTAGTTTTATTCCATCCCTAACTTCCCTTGTCAGCCACGGTTGCCTCCTACTCCCCTTAGAATCTTTCTTCCTTTTTGGAATGAAATGATCCTGCGTCTTCCGGATTATGCTCAGAAATTCCTGCCATTGCTGTTCCACCGTCATTCCTGCTAGGAACCCTTTCCAGTCTACCTTGGCCATCCCTTTGTTCAACTGCAACACTGACACTTCCGATTTAACCTTCTCCTTCTCAAATTGCAGATTAAAACTAATCATATTATGATCACTACCTCCATCATATTATGATCACTACCTTTACCTCTTTATCAAATCTGGTTCATTGGACAACACTAAATCCAGAATTGCCTTTTCTCTGGTAGGCTCCATTGCAAGCTGCTCTAAGAATCTATCTCGGAAGCACTCTACAAACTCTCTTTCTTGGGGTCCAGAACCAACCTGATTTTCCCAGTTTACCTGCATATTGAAATCGTCCATCACCACAGTGGCATTACCTTTGTTACATGCCAGTTTTAACTCCATCTTACACCCTACATCCAGGCTACTATTCGGGGGTCTGTAGATAACACCAATTAGTGTCTTCTTCCCTTTACAATTCCTCAACTCAATCCACAGTGACTACCTCGTCAGTCCCTATGTCTTCCCTCGCAAGGAACAGAATTGAATCCCTCACCAGCAGAGCTACCCCAGAGCAGAGCAAGGACGCCCGTTGGCTGAGCAGTAAAGTAAGTGCTAATCACAGTTGAACAGGCAGTTTAAAAAGAGCGCCAAAAGGAAGCTAGTAGTCAATTTGAAAAGTCCGGGAGCAGAGCAAGGACGCCCGTTGGCTGAGCAGTAAAGTAAGTGCTAATCACAGTTGAACAGGCAGTTTAAAAAGAGCGCCAAAAGGAAGCTAGTAGTCAATTTGAAAAGTCCGGGAGCAGAGCAAGGACGCCCGTTGGCTGAGCAATAAAGTAAGTGCTAGTTTAAGTGAGAAGTCAGGTAAATTGGACAATCAGGCAATTTAATTGGTGATATAAGCAAGACTTGCAAAAGGGTGCAGCCCAGTGAGGGAAGTGCCCAGTGAGAAAAGTGCGAGTCTTTGGCTGCGAGTCTTCGGCGAGGAGGCTGAGGTGAGGAGGATACGATTGTTTTAAGCCAGAGCTGGTTATAGGCACAAGGTGATGGCGGAAAAGTTGGTGCGGTGTGTTTCCTGCAGGATGTGGGAAGACAGGGACGTCGCTGGAGCTTCTGGGAGCTACACCTGCAAGAACTGTGTCCAGGTGCAGCTCCTGAAGGGACGTGTGGTGGAGTTGGAGAGGCAGTTGGATGACCTCAGGGCCATCCGAGAATGCGAGAGTTTCCTCGACAGGACCTATTGTGAGGCTGTCACGCCAAGGGTCCAGGTCGAGCGAAGGTGGGAGACTGTTTCAGGGGGGAGTGGACGTGGACGTGGACTACAGGAGACCCCAGTGGCTGTGCCTATTGCAAATAGGTATACCCTCTTGGGAACTGTCGGGGCAGAAGACGTTTCCAGTCCGAGTGGCGGACCTGTTGGCAAGGATACTCGACAGGGGAGACCGAAGTCTGGAAGAGCCGTAGTGGTCGGTGACTCCATAGTCCGAGGGACGGACAGAAGATTCTGTGGCAGCAGGGGGGACTTGAGGATGGTCTGTTGCCTCCCTGGTGCCAGGGTTCAACACATCACAGACCGGCTTCAGAAAATCCTAGTGAGGGAAGGCGATCAACCTGAAGTCGTTGTGCACGTGGGCACGAATGACGTCGGGCAGAAGAGGAAGGAGGTGCTACAGCGGGAGTTTAGAGAGTTGGGAAAAGCACTGAGAAGTAGGACGTCGAAGGTAGTTATCTCTGGACTGCTACCGGTACCTCGTGCTGGTGAGGCCAGGAACAGAGAGATAGAGGATATGAATTTATGGCTGAGGGGCTGGTGCAGAGAGCAGGGATTTAGATTTCTGGACCACTGGGATCTCTTCTGGGCTAGGGGTGACTTGTACAAAAGGGACGGGTTGCATCTTAACAGCAGGGGGACAAACATTCTGGCAGGCAGGTTTGCTAGTGTGACACCTGTGGCTTTAAACTAAGTAGTGGGGGGGAGGGGTTAACAAATTGTGAATATGAAGATGAGGTAAAAGGGAATACAGGAGATATTGCAAAAGACTCGGAAGAATGGGAACAGAAGTTCTAGAGCGGAAAAGAAATTAAGGGCAGGGCCAATTGTGAACGATGTGAGAGGGGAGGTAAATACAGAAGTTAAAGTGTTGTACTTAAATGCGCGTAGTATAAAAAATAAAGTGGATGAGCTTGAGGCTCAGTTAGTCATGGGCAAGTATGATGTTGTAGGGATCACTGAGACATGGCTACAAGAGGACCAGGGCTGGGAACTGAATATTCAGGGGTACACAACGTATAGAAAAGACAGACAGGTGGGCAGAGGGGGTGGGGTTGCTCTGATGGTAAGGAATGATATTCATTCCCTTGCAAGGGGTGACATAGAATCAGGAGATGTTGAATCAGTATGGATAGAAATGAGAAATTGTAAGGGTAAAAAGACCCTAATGGGAGTTATCTATAGGCCCCCAAACAGTAGCCTCGACATAGGGTGCAAGTTGAATCAGGAGATAAAATTGGCGTGTCAAAAATGTAATGCTACGGTGGTTATGGGAGATTTCAACATGCAGGTAGACTGGGAAAATCAGGTTGGAAATGGACCCCAGGAAAGAGAGTTTGTAGAGTGCCTTCGAGATGGATTCTTAGAACAGCTTGTACTGGAGCCTACCAGGGAGAAGGCAATTCTGGATTTAGTGTTGTGTAATGATCCTGATCTGATAAGGGGACTAGAGGTAAAAGAGCCATTAGGAGGCAGTGATCACAACATGATAAGTTTTACTCTGCAAATGGAAAGGCAGAAGGGAAAATCGGAAGTGTCGGTATTACAGTATAGCAAAGGGGATTACAGAGGCATGAGGCAGGAGCTGGCCAAAATTGATTGGAAGGAGGCCCTAGCAGGGAAGACGGTAGAACAGCAATGGCAGGTATTCCTGGGAATAATGCAGAGGTTGCAGGATCAATTTATTCCAAAGAGGTGGAAAGACTCTAAGGGGAGTAAGAGACACCTGTGGCTGACAAGGGAAGTCAGGGACAGCATAAAAATTAAGGAGAGGAAGTATAACATAGCAAAGAAGAGTGGGAAGACAGAGGATTGGGACTCTTTTAAAGAGCAACAAAAGTTAACTAAAAAGGCAATACGGGGAGAAAAGATGAGGTACAAGGGTAAACTAGCCAATAATATAAAGGAGGATAGCAAAAGTTTTTTTAGGTACGTGAAGAGGAAAAAATAGTCAAGGCAAATGTGGGTCCCTTGAAGACAGAAGCAGGGGAATTTATTATGGGGAACAAAGAAATGGCAGACGAGTTAAACCGTTACTTTGGATCTGTCTTCACTGAGGAAGATACACACAATCTCCCAAATGTTCTAGGGGCCGGAGAACCTAGGGTGATGGAGGAACTGAAGGAAATCCACATTAGGCAGGAAATGGTTTTGGGTAGACTGATGGGACTGAAGGCTGATAAATCCCCAGGGCCTGATGGTCTGCATCCCAGAGTACTTAAGGAGGTGGCTCTAGAAATAGTGGAAGCATTGGAGATCATTTTTCAATGTTCTATAGATTCAGGATCAGTTCCTGTGGATTGGAGGATAGCAAATGTTATCCCACTTTTTAAGAAAGGAGGGAGAGAGAAAACGGGTAATTATAGACCAGTTAGTCTGACATCAGTGGTGGGGAAGATGCTGGAGTCAATTATAAAAGACGAAATTGCTGAGCATTTGGATAGCAGTAACGGGATCATTCCGAGTCAGCATGGATTTACGAAGGGGAAATCATGCTTGACAAATCTACTGGAATTTTTTGAGGATGTAACTAGGAAAATTGACAAGGGAGAGTCAGTGGATGTGGTGTACCTCGACTTTCAGAAAGCCTTCGACAAGGTCCCACATAGGAGATTAGTGGGCAAAATTAGGGCACATGGTATTGGGGGTAGGGTACTGACATGGATAGAAAATTGGTTGACAGACAGAAAGCAAAGAGTGGGGATAAATGGGTCCCTTTCGGAATGGCAGGCAGTGACCAGTGGGGTACCGCAAGGTTCGGTGCTGGGACCCCAGCTATTTACGATATACATTAATGACTTAGACGAAGGGATTAAAAGTACCATTAGCAAATTTGCAGATGATACTAAGTTGGGGGGTAGTGTGAATTGTGAGGAAGATGCAATAAGGCTGCAGGGTGACTTGGACAGGTTGTGTGAGTGGGCGGATACATGGCAGATGCAGTTTAATGTAGATAAGTGTGAGGTTATTCACTTTGGAAGTAAGAATAGAAAGGCGGATTATTATCTGAATGGTGTCAAGTTAGGAGGAGGGGGAGTTCAACGAGATCTGGGTGTCCTAGTGCATCAGTCAATGAAAGGAAGCATGCAGGTTCAGCAGGCAGTGAAGAAAGCCAATGGAATGTTGGCCTTCGTAACAAGAGGAGTTGAGTATAGGAGCAAAGAGGTCCTTCTACAGTTGTACCGGGCCCTGGTGAGACCGCACCTGGAGTACTGTGTGCAGTTTTGGTCTCCAAATTTGAGGAAGGATATTCTTGCTATGGAGGGCGTGCAGCGTAGGTTCACTAGGTTAATTCCCGGAATGGCGGGACTGTCGTATGTTGAAAGGCTGGAGCGATTGGGCTTGTATACACTGGAATTTAGAAGGATGAGGGGGGATCTTATTGAAACATATAAGATAATTAGGGGATTGGACACATTAGAGGCAGATAACATGTTCCCAATGTTGGGGGAGTCCAGAACAAGGGGCCACAGTTTGAGAATAAGGGGTAGGCCATTTAGAACGGAGATGAGGAAGAACTTTTTCAGTCAGAGGGTGGTGAAGGTGTGGAATTCTCTGCCTCAGAAGGCAGTGGAGGCCAGTTCATTGGATGCTTTCAAGAGAGAGCTGGATAGAGCTCTTAAGGATAGCGGAGTGAGGGGGTATGGGGAGAAGGCAGGAACGGGGTACTGATTGAGAGTGATCAGCCATGATCCCATTGAATGGCGGTGCTGGCTCGAAGGGCTGAATGGCCTACTCCTGCACCTATTGTCTATTGTCTATTGCCTCTGCCCACCTGCCTGTTCTTTCTATAGGATGTTTCTAAAGCAGGTACATGTTTCATTCTTGAAACTGTTAGTTGGAAGGCAAAGAAAAGATTTAGAAATCAAAGAAGTTCACCATTCACCAAATTATGCATCAGATCTCATTAAAGCATGTAAAAATGTAAAAGCCACAGCAGATAATAATAATGTTGATGATCACGAGGACACACTTGTTATTCAGCACACTTGTCAGCCATCATCAGAAGAGAACATTTACAGCTTAAATCACTTTGCTGGTTGACACGGGCATATCTGTGAATGAGATTACTGAAAAATCTTTCAATCATTTTCTTTGTCATTCCCCTCTAATTCAGTGAGGTGATTGAATATTTTCTTACAATATTACATCTGCATCATATAGCTTTCACAACTGATGAAAGTCAATGGTTCCAGATATTATGCAAAGCTGGGCATCATGAGAGTAAGCTTGCAGACGAATCCTACTTTCTGACAGTTTTCACTCCACCCATTGGACTTTTCCAATGCAAGTTCAACTTTGGCTTGAACTCAATAGCCGAGATGGTTCAGAACCCCCACACAGGCAACAAACTGGAACATGGCCTTACAAATAATAAGCACCAAATACAACTTGAAGCACATTTGCATCAACTTCAATATTTCAGTCTCACACTGCACATTCTTCAGAAGGTCAGAAATTAGGCTGTTTGCTGTTGATTGCTTAATGTTCACTTCCATTCATAATACCTCAACAAACATAGCAATCCATGCTCCATGCAAGACTGAGACAACATTCAGGCATAGGATGATAAATTGCAAACAAAGTGAGGCACATAAGGGCCTGTTAATGACTATTGCCTTCAAATACGAGAGAGTCTAACAGAGAGTCTGAAGAAGGGTCATGACCCAAAACATCACCCATTCCTTCTCTCCAGAGATGCTGTCTGACCCGCTGAGTTACTCCAGCATTTTGTGTCTCCCTTCGAGTCTAACACTTACCTTTGCCGTTCAATGACACGATCACTGCTGAGGCCCGACCATCAACATCCTGTGGCTTACTACTACTCAGAAACAACATTACAACCACATAAATAAAAGCGGAAGTTCGAGGTTGTGTATCATGGGATGTAAATTGCCTTTTTCCATCAATAAAGCACATGTGTGCAATGTGTTGGAATACCCTTCACTGACCTTGATGACTACAGCTCCAGCAACACTTAAGATGCATGACCTCGGCCACTTCCATTCTCGTGGATGAACCTCACAGACTCCACCACCAATAAGTAGGGGGCAAGAGATGGATGGAAACATGACCACCTCAACAACCTCCTCATTTTGACTTGAAAATATACCACTATTGCTTTACTGTTTCTACCTCTCAGTCCTAGAATTTACCAATCTCATAGACTACAAATGAACCTTCATCACAAGGACTGTAGAAGTTCAAGCAATTGGCTCATGCCACCTTTTCGATTAGTCTTAGGCATTACTAACAAATCCATGCCCTTAAATAATTAAGAAATACATTTGCCAACCAAACAATTCTGGTTGAAACATTCTGTCTACATCGTGTTCAGGCCTGGGTGGTACAGACTTGAAATTATTTACGTTTTAACAGTGCTGTGTTATTGATTCATTTGCTTCTGACCTACAACTCCACAAATTAAAATGGTTGAGATTCAGGCGATTTGAGCAACTAACCGAGTAGTCTGCCCACTGTATTTTGTCATTGACTGTCTTGGTGTTGCCACAATAAAGAGAATGAGAACAGCATTAAGTAAATGCCTGCAAATATATTGATTTTCCTTCGCTCCATCTAGCTTTTGGTCATTAATTTTATCTCTCGCTCAGTTGCCTTCGCATAATGAGTTTAGTGTTGAAGAGTTCACAACTGCAGTGTGATCCAGTGCCAAATTATGTCGTCATCAGCCGCTCTGGGAACCAAATTGCTAAAGTGCCGAAATAATTTTTGCCAACATCTTTAACAGCTGTGGGAAACAGGAATCATTCATCTGAAATCCAGAGTTTGATCCAACACTCTGTCTCAGATTTGCTGAGGCCAATCTCAGCAATTTGGATCAGTTTCCAACGTTCCCATGTAAAACATCTGATAATCTCCTTCAGATCGTATTACGAGGGCTGCAACTGCTGACCAGAGAAAATAATGGGAATGTGACCATGCCTGTTTAAAAGGTCTGAGATTAAATTCTTCAAAGGTTTTGCTGGCTGTGCGGATTCAATATTAGAATGCTGCTGGCAGTTACAACTCTTATTTTTCAACTGACTGAGCACTAAGGTCTGAAATGTACAGCATCCTGTGATGAGGCACAGCAGTGGGAGCCCAGTACTACTTAAAAGTATTGCAATTGATTTACCGCTTTGGGCTTTGTGTTGAATGCTAAAAACTTGAACAAAGGCAGAGCTGTGAAATTGCCGGCCAATATTTTCTCCAAGGGATTTAAACGGGGCTTAATTTTATGACAGCGTAAGTGTAAACCACTGACCTTGTGAATGTGAAGTAAATCCTTTCTTGTACACACTGTCCTGAAGCTTTACTGCTTGGTAAATCATCCTGGCAAGAGACCAGCTGCCAGGAGTGATGCAACTGGGTCATTTGGCTCATTTGGTGTTGCCATTCACTTTATTGGTAATTGGCAGATTATGTGTCAAGAGTGGAAATCATCACAATGTCTGGATTATGCTTGAATTTATGTACCATTTGAAAGAGACTGTATTGCACATAGCCTCACTGTTAACACTGGCTGCAAAGCATAGTCACTGGAGGAAACCTTAATCAATATGGATGTCAGAGCTGGCTGCATTCAATGAGCACCTCATGAATGGCTTGTCTTTTCCCTTACATTGGTTGTATGAAACTGGAGCTTGCACACAGAACTATTTGCTGTATTCTGAGCTGTTGGAGAAAGACTCAAAACTGCCACTGCGAGTCGAATGAAATGCCAAAGTGAGAACACAGAGCTTAATTTAATATTGTCAAGCCTTTAAAGCTTAACTCTTGAGTTGTGGTGAGGGATTAACCTCCTCATTTAAAGTGAACCAATCTTCCTGACAGAGACAGCTTGGCAAATGTCTACCTGATGGCATATGGTTTGGTCCTTCTGTCATTTATGATGGTCTTCAATGCACTCCTAGCAAGTGGTTTAGAGGTTCTCAGTGCCACTCTGAACTTTCCTCCATTTTTAGCCATCATGGTCTGATAGTCACTGGGGATACTGCAGTTTTCAGGAAGATTTTCTGAAAATTCTTGAATTTTATCATCTCCTGGTAGTCTTTTCCTAAGATAGTCTAAAATAGAGTGACCGTTTCAAGAGTCTGGTTTGAAGTAAGCAAAACATTAGCCCTCAGTAAGTGTAATTGGCTACGATGCTTGGGATGTTGGCTGGGGAGAGGATTGGTTTAATCTTCCTGCAGATCTGGAGGATTTGGCAGAGTTAGCATTAGCAGCATCTTTTCCATGCTGAGATGCATTGTTCTATAATGCAGGAAATGGATGGATTTGGGTTATGTGCAGATATTTATGTTCGCACATACATTGTGGGCCTGTTCTTGTGCCATACTGTTGCATGTTCTACACCTGCTATAAATAGTCCAGGTCTGAGAGGCATAGAGAAAACAGGGATTGCTGCTGCCCGGTAGACCAGGAGTTTTCTGGCAGGTCTGAGATCTTGATCTTCAAATACCCATTTCCTCAATTGGCCAAAGACTATGCAGATGCATTGAAGGCAGTGACAGATTTCATCATCAATGACTGCCTTTGCTGAGGGCTTCAACAGGCACTTCTGTTGTCAGAAGGCAGTGTTGAACAGCAGGGGCACATTGTTAGAGAAGACTGTTTTGTGGATATTAAGTGAAAGACCTGTCCACTTGTATGTCCCAGCGAATACATCAGCGATGGCTTGGAGGTTGGCATCCAAATGAGTAAACATAAGCGTTGTATGCCTTACAACGTTGAATTGACCTTGGTTTTGGAGTGTTGGTGCCATCAGTTAAATGGTTTTCCATTATTTCTGAGGATTATTTCCACACCAGTAGAAAACTTGTTGAAGTTGAGGTGACATTGTGGCAAGATAAATCAAGTAAAGTGTTACTTTGATTTTGCTTTTTCACTGAAATACTCTGGTTAGGATCAGGGTACACAAACCATCATGAGGCAAATGTAAGATGGAGCCACATTTATATGGGCAAATGGATTTGAGGAGTGTGTTCCACAGTTCCTTCCAGTTGATGAAGTCAAAGACATTAGTAGAGTCAAGAACAGACCACTTGGCATTTCCGATAGCCTTGCAGAGAACATACTTGACTTTCTTATACAGGGCAGGATCATCCTTCTGAAAGCCATGGATGTGGATTTGAGCAGAATGTGAATCTCCCCATTCAGGCAAGGTTTCTGGTTAGAATAGATCCTAATTGACTTTGTTGGAATTAAGTCATGCGCGCATTTCTTGATGAAACCTAAAGTCTGAGAAAGGCTCCCCAACCCAAAACACTCCATATCCACGTTCTCCATGTTCTACATGACCCACTGAGTTACTCCAGCACTCTGAGCTGTACCTGGTTAATTTGTTAGCAGGAAGCGCCAGATGTGAGCCCTTCCATGAATTATTAATACACACTGATGAGCCAAAACATTATGACTACCTGCCTAATATGCCGTTGGTCCTCCGTGTGCCGCCAAAACAGCACCAACCCGCTGAGACATGGATTCTACAAGACCCCTGAAGGTGTCCTGTGGTGTCTGGCATCAAAACATTAGCAGCAGATCCTTTAGCAGCAGCCCACAAGCCTTGCCGTTTCAGAGATGCTCTGACCCAGTCGTCTGGCCATAACAATTTAGCCCTTGTCAAAGTCACTCAGGTCTTTACTCCTGCCCATTTCGCCTGCATCCAACACATCAACTTCAAGAACTGACTGTTCACTTACTTGACAGGTGCCATTGTAACAAGATAATCAATGTTATTCACTTCACCTAGTCAGTGGTCATAATGTTTTGGCTCATCGGTGTAATGTAACTTCAAACAATATTCCTCGTTTAGAAACTGGCCTGTGTGTTGTGAGAAATCCAAACACACGGCAGCAAGAAATCTAAACGCACTGCAGAGCTCAAGTAGAAAGTTCTAAAATATTGCCAGCTGTGCTCCCACCAGTCACATTACTGATAGTCATGGACAGTTAATTACACCATGCCGATGAGTGCACTTTCTGCCTATTTGTTGCATTCAGTCATTCGGAAATATTTGAGAACTGAGTTTAAGTCGAGATTGGTAGTTATTCTGACATGAAGAGGCCACTCAGTCCCATTGGCCCACGTTTGCTTCCAGAGGGTGCAATCCCACTCGCTCCATTCCTCCTCCCTTTATTTCTCTGTATCCCAGCAACTTATTCTCTTTCACATATGCCTGTCAACTTTGCTTTTGATTCTTTTCACCATTGCACTCCACCAAGGAACAAGTTACAAGTAGCTCAGGAACCTACCAGCAAGCCTTTAAGATGTGGGAGGAAACCAGAATCCTGGAGGAAAGCCACAGGGTCACAGATGGAGCATCTACTGGTAGGGGGAGGAGCCAGTGCTGCCGTCGCAGCTGCGGTTTGCCTGCAGTCCGTCTGTCTTTTGTGTTTTTTGTTGTTTTTGTCTGAATTGTAGTTTTAATATGATGTAGTGTTTGTATGTTATGTTTTGGGGGTGGGAGGGAACGGGAACTGTAAAATTCTCTCTCCCGAACGGAGACGCGACCTTTGTTTCTGTGTCGTGTCTCCGTTCCCGTTGCGGCCTACCACCGGCCATGCACCTGGGACCACCTGGGTCTCTGGTTCGCAGAGCCCACGGCCCGGACTCACCACCTGCGGCGCTGGCTGCCTGCGGATGCTGCGGGAACGGCTGCGACTCGTCTCCGGAGGCTCCGGCGCGGGCCGCGTGGACGTCGGAAGCCCGCAGGCCCCTGGATGGGGGCCGACATCGGGAGCTCCGGCAGCGGCAGAGGCAGCGTGTTCGCCCGCCCCGAATCGCGGGGCTTGGGTCAGCCCGCCACGGACCTTTCACCATCCGGCGTGGCCTGAAATAGGCCGCGGGATTTTTCACCGCCCAGCGGGGGCTTCAATATCGGGAGCCCCGACCGCCCCGACGCGGCAACGACAACAGCCTGACCTCGGGACAAGACGGCAGGGAAGAGAAAAAGACATTCTGGCCTTCCATCACAGTGAGGAGGGGACTGGAGGAGACTCACTGTGATGGATGTTTCTTTTTGTTTGGTGTTAGTTGTGATTGTATGTGTTATTGCATTTTTATTGATTAATCTTATTGGTCTTATTGTTCAACTGCGGGTAATGTTTCTTTTCACTACACATTTATGTGTATGTGACAAATAAACGACTATTGACTAGTCAGGACTGAAACCAGAGCCTGGACTGGTGAGGCAGCAGTTCTGGTAACTGCACTGTTGTGGTTCCCTTGTTTGAGATTATCTCTGGGACCATGATTTCTTTCAATGTAACCATACAAGTAAGATGTAGTAGGGATTATTGCAGCACTCATTGTAAATGCTGGAGCCTGAGAGGAGCTGTGAGTTGGTCAGGGCTTAGAGCGATGAGTAACATTTACCAGAACCTATTACTTTTACTGCAATGCACAATAAAGTGTTGAGCAGTAATGGTGCCGTAAGAAATTACTAAAGTGCTACGTTAATGCAAAAGGCAAAAAATATATTTTCCATTCGGAGCTCCTTCCAAGAATATTAATTTTTCATTGCTAATGGTGTACATTCATTTTAATTTTTGAATCTTTTGTAATCCTGTGAGTTCCATGTAAACCGTATGAGTTTAGAAGCAATGTCATCACTGCAACCTCTGGCCAGCCTCCTTCCTTTAATCAAGGCCATGGCAGCTGCACAAATCTGCAACAGGAAATGCCAAATCATTGCTGGTGAACACATTCACATCAGGAAACATCCAGCTTCGCTAAAAATAAAGTCACTGCCAACCAGCACTGAAAGAACTCAATCTTCACAGGATGCAACAGTTTGGTGGACTCTGGGAATTTGCTTCTGAGAAATAAAACAAATCTTTTACAAAGGGGATTTTAGTTACTTTCTTACTTTACTTGTAATTTCTCTGGGGATAAATAGTAAGGAAGCACAACTATAATTAATGCCCTCAGGAACCAGCATTTTATATGTTGCACAAGGCAACAGAAGAAAGTTTTTCTGATTGATTGGAGGAGCACATTCCAAACTATAATTCTGATGGATTCTCACCTTGTAAATAACATGACTGGTTGATGCTCAATAAATTATTTCCTGTAAAGAATGGATATAAACTGATGGTTAATGTGTATATGTGTCATGGAATTACTCACGAGGAAAGATTCTACTGCAAAGTTATCCTTGGTTTCCAAGGCTAAGCAGAGATATAGGCTGCAAAGTTTGACCACGGCGCACCAGTATTTTGGCCAACATGCTTCAAATGGAGAAGTCAATACATGCACGTCATATTCTCTACGGCCTCCATATTGGCAGGGCAAAGCTAAAAACATCTCCAGGTATACAGATCACGTAGATCATTATGTCTGTTAATGGGCAAGGCTGAATTAACACCCAGGCTGCTAAATTGGAACTCAAGATTCAGACACCACTCAATGTTCACCATGCACAAAGGATCAAATGTGTAGTAGTAGCAAATATTCAGCATAAAGATAGAATAGCAAGTAATACAGCACAGAAACAGTCTCTTTAGCCACCATGTCTATGCTGACTATCAACTAAATGAATACCACTTACCTGTATTAGTTAGGTCTGCAATCTTTTATCCCATGGCTATTCATGTGCTTGTCTAGATGCTTCTTAATTAGCATATAACATATAACAACTACAGCATGGAAACAGGCCTGTCCGGCCCTACCAGTCCACGCCGACCATTCTCCCTGACCTAGTCTCATCTACCTGCACTCAGACCATAACCCTCCAATCCCCTCCTATCCATATACCTATCCAATTTACTCTTAAATAATAAAATCGAGCCAGCCTCCACCACTTCCACCGGAAGCCCATTCCATACAGCCACAACCCTCTGAGTAAAGAAGTTCCCCCTCATGTTACCCCTAAACCTTTGTCCCTCAATTCTGAAGCTATGTCCCCTTGTTGGAATCTTCCCCACTCTCAAAGGGAAAAGCCTACCCACGTCAACTCTGTCCGTCCCTCTCAAAATTTTAAAAACCTCTATCAAGTCCCCCCTCAACCTTCTACGCTCCAAAGAATAAAGACCCAACCTGTTCAACCTCTCTCTGTAGCCTAAGTGCTGAAACCCAGGCAACATTCTAGTAAATCTCCTCTGTACCCTCTCCATTTTGTCGACATCCTTCCTATAATTTGGCGACCAGAACTGCACACCATACTCCAGATTCGGCCTCACCAATGCCCTGTACAATTTCAACATTACATCCCAACTTCTATACTCGATGCTCTGATTTATAAAGGCAAGCATACCAAACGCCTTCTTCACCACCCTATCCACATGAGATTCCACCTTCAGGGAACAATGCACAGTTATTCCCAGATCCCTCTGTTCCACTGCATTCCTCAATTCCCTACCATTTACCCTGTACGTCCTATTTTGATTTGTCCTACCAAAATGCAGCACCTCACACTTATCAGCATTAAACTCCATCTGCCATCTTTCAGCCCACCCTTCCAAAAGGCCCAAGTCTCTCTGTAGACTTTGAAAATCTACCTCACTATCAACTACTCCACCTATCTTAGTATCATCTGCATATTTACTAATCCAATTTGCCACACCATCATCCAGATCATTAATGTAAATGACAAACAACAGTGGACCCAACACAGATCCTTGGGGCACTCCACTAGACACTGGCCTCCAACCTGACATACAATTGTCAACCGTTACCCTCTGGTATCTCCCATTCAGCCATTGATGAATCCATCTTGCAACCTCACTATTAATACCCAACGATTTAACCTTCTTAATCAACCTTCCATGTGGAACCTTGTCAAATGCCTTACTGAAGTCCATATAGACAACATCCACAGCCTTGCCCTTATCAATTTCCCTGGTAACCTCTTCAAAAAATTCAAGAAGATTAGTCAAACATGACCTTCCAGGCACAAATCCATGTTGACTGTTTCTAATCAGGCCTTGATTATCCAAATAATTATATATATTGTCCCTAAGTATCTAATTCTTCTGCAAGTGTGTGCTCCAACACTTCCTCATGCAGTGCATTCTTGATTATAACATTGTGAGATAATGTTCCTCCTCTGGTCCCCTCAAAGCATTCCACCTCTCAGATTATACATTGGTCCTCCTGTTTTGGATGCCCTTGCTTATCTATCCTGCTCATAATTTTGTATACCGGCCTCGGGTAATCTCTCAATCCAATCTAATTTCTCCTTATAACTGCAATGCTCCAATCCAGGAACACGAAGAAAGGTCTTGACCCGAAATATCACCTATTCCTTTTTTCCAGAGATGCTGCCTGTTCCGCTGAGTTACTCCAGGTTTTTGTGTCAATCTTCGGTTTAAACCAGGTCTACATTTCCTTCCTATACATCTTCATTAAGCGCCTGACTGTGCCAAATAAACAGAGGGCTTCTCAATTCACTGGATCGACCTTGGGTCACTGGACACTGGATCCTTGGGCAGGGAAGGGACGGAGGGTCCTATTCTTAATCGGCACCTCATGGTGCTTTGACGTGGTGGTCCTAATGAGTTCCTATTCCCCAGACTCAGGGTATGTAGCGGTGAAGTGTCAACCTTACAACAGGGAATTCACTTTGGCTATGTTAACAGCAGTGTACCTCCCACCCTATGCATATGTTAACCTTGCCTTGGATTTACTATGCACTGTTACCGATAGGCTTGAAACAAACTATCCCAAGGCCAAAGAGCCTATTTTCACGCTGGAATTTTTCCGACTACTTTCATGGAAAGCTGATGAAGGAATGAGGGTGATTTTTAGGCAACGCTTTCATATTCATCATTTCATAATATCCATAATCAGGAAATTTTCAAAACAGCATGGGAAACAAAAGCAAATAGTTACCAATTGTCAATGTTTTATGATGTGAATCTCCATGATAGGCTATACCACTATCCATGTTATGACCTGGGAAATTATTCTATAGACGAGCATCAACATGATAGGCTATACCACTATCCATGTTATGACCTGGGAAATTATTCTATAGACGAGCATCAACATGTTTGGAAGATGTAAGGTCTCATTTGAAGAGTTGTACACTGGGATCCTGCATCCCATCCTGGGTATGGGGAGAAGGCAGGAACGGGATACTGATTGAGAATGATCAGCCATGATCACATTGAATGGCTGGCTTGAAGGGCCGAATGTCTATTGTCTATTGTATCCACCATTTGAAGTGGAAGGGACAGAGTTCACCCAGCAGCCTGATTAACACTCCCCCTCTATAGCAATCACTCGTAAAACAAGTCATCACTGCTGCTGACTACTTGTAGGATATTGCCATGTACAAAATTTGACTTCAACAAAACCAAACAACCACAGAATTGTAAAGACAGAGTGTCAGCATTGCTAACACTGCAAGTTCATTGAAGAGCAATGGTACAACCAATTCTCGATATTTTTCATATTCATATCAACAGAAACAACTCACAATGATTTTTTCTTCAAAATCTTTTTGAAATGCAGTTATCCACAATATAGACCAGTGAATGAAAATTTTCAATCGACAAATGTGACGTGCAAGGAAAAAAATAATTGCTATACAAGCTATTTAAAACAAGTTAGCCAATATTTTTAATGTTCTTTTCTTGGTTATAATAACCTTAGTTATTATATAAAGGCTTGAAAATATGTATTACTGGTTATCACAACCCACTTGAGCACTATGAGCTAAACACTTTAACCAAAGATACATGAACAATCAAATTTATTCAAAGCCTCAAAATGTGCCTGCACAAACTGTTAGACTGAGATAAATATAGGCTACAAGGTGCACCATCTTTTTAAGTAAACCAATTTCTGGGAAAAAAAATTAAATCACAGCTCAAGAAAGCAAAAGCCATTAACCATAAACATTGAACACAGAAAATTGCAGACACAGGGAACTGCAGAAACGTAGAAACATTCATATCATTGAACATACTTTCAAATGAATATGCTAAAATGTAAAGCAACATTTTATATTTTCTCCTTGAAGATAAACAACCACTTTCCTAATATACACTCAACCATTGCCAATAAAAACTTTGGCATTTCAATTCAAACAATCCAAGGGAGTTAATCTCCACATTTAGTTCATTTTTAATTTACTTGTATTCATCCCTGCTGAAAAAAGGATGCTGGAGAAATGTGCCCAGAATCATTGCATGAAGGAGTGGAATTTTTTCTAAAGAAAAAATATTTGCTGAATAATGATTATTGCCATTACATTGTGTAAGAAAATAACTGCAGATGCTGGTACAAATCGAAGGTATTTATTTCACAAAATGCTGGAGTAACTCAGCAGGTGAGGCAGCATCTTAGGAGAGAAGGAATGGGTGACGTTTCGGGTCGAGACCCTTCTTCAGACTGATGTCAGGGGGGCGGGACAAAGGAAGGATATAGGTGGAGACAGGAAGATAGAGGGAGAACTGGGAAGGGGGAGGGGAAGAGAGGAACTATCTAAAGTTGGATAACTGTAAAATTGTCTCTTCTAAACGGAGACCCGACCTTTGTTTTCTGGGTCATGTCTCCGTTCCTGCTGCGGCCTACCATTGGCCAAACACCTGGAGCTGGCGGCCTCCAGCTGGGACCACCTGGGCTCTGGTTCGCAGAGCCCGCGGACCGGATTCACCATCTGCAGAGCTGGCTGCCTTCGGAGGTTGTGGTGGCGCTGTGGGAGCGGCTGCGACTCGTCTCCAGAGGCTACTTCGGCCGTGGGCTCGTCGGAAGCTCGCAGGCCCCTGGGTGGGGGCCGACATCGGGAGCTCCGGTAGCGGCAGCGTCTTCACCCGCCCCGAAACACGAGGCTTGGGTCGGCCCGCCGCGGACATTTCACCGTCCGGCACGGCCTAGAATAGGCCGCGGGATTTTTTTCTGCCCGGCGGGGGCCTCAATGTCGGGAGCCACGACCGCCCCGACCGCCCCGACGTGGCAAGTTCAACAGCCTGACCGCGGGAAAAGACGGCAGGGGAAGAGAAAAGACATTGTGGTCTTCCATCACAGTGAGGAGTGACTGGAAGAGACTCACTGTGATGGATGCTTCTTGCTTATTTTTATTGCTTATTTTTATTGGTCTTATTGTTGGACTGTGGGTAATCTTTCATTTCACTGCACATTTATGTGTATGTGACAAATAAATTGACTATTGACTATTGTCTATTGTCAAATAGTATAAGAAAATAACTGCAGATGCTGGTACAAATCGAAGGTATTTATTTACAAAATGCTGGAGTAACTCAGCAGGTCAGGCAGTATCTCGGGAGAGAAGGAATGGGTGACGTTTCGGGTCGAGACCCTTCTTCAGACTGTCTATTGTCAATGTTCATACTGCTGGGCTGCAAGCTGACCAAGCGAAATATGAGGTGCTGTTCCTCCAATTTCCGGTGGGCCTCACTATGGCACTGGTGGAGGAGGCCCATGAGAGAAAGGTCAGAATGGGAGTGGGAGGGGGAGTTGAAGTGCTCAGCCACCGGGAGATCAGGTTGGTTAAGGCGGACTGAGCGAAGGGGTTGAGCGAAACGATCGCCGAGCCTGCGTTTGGTTTCGCCAATGTAAAGAAGTTGACATCTAGAGCAGCGGATACAATAGATGAGGTTGGAAGAGGTGCAGGTGAACCTCTGTCTCACCTGGAGAGACTGTTTGGGTCCTTGGATGGAGTTGAGGGGTGAGGTAAAGGGACAGGTGTTGCATCTCCTGCGGTTGCAGGGGAAAGTACCCGGGGATGGGGTGGTTTGGGTTGGAAGGGACGAGTGGACCAGGGAGTTACGGAGGGAACGGTCTCTGCGGAACGCAGAAAGGGGAGGGGATGGGAAGATGTGGCCAGTAGTGGGGTCCCGTTGTAGGTGACGGAAATGTTGGAGGATGATTTGTTGGATACACTGGCTGATGGGGTGGAATGTGAGAACGAGGGGGATTCTGTCTTTGTTATGAATGGGGGGAGGGGGAGCAAGAGCGGAGCTGCGGGATGTAGAAGAGGCCCTAGTGACAGCCTCATCTATAATGGAAGAGGGGAAGCCCCGTTTCCTGAAGAATGAGGACATCTCTGATGCCCTAGTGTGAAACACCTCATCCCGGGCGCAGATGCGGCGTAGACGGAGGAATTGGGAGTAGGGGATAGACTTTTTGCAGGAGACAGGGTGGGAAGAAGTGTAGTCCAGATAGCTGTGTGATCAGTGGGTTTATAGTAGATGTCAGTCACTAGTCTGTCTCCTGTGATGGAGATGGTGAGGTCCAGAAACGGGAGGGAGATGTCGGAGATAATCCAAGTATATTTAAGAGCAGGATGGAAATTGGAAGTGAAGTGTATGAAGTCAGTGAGTTCTGCATGGGTGCAAGAGGTAGCACCAATGCAGTCGTCAATGTAGCGGAGGTAGAGTTCGGGGATGGGGCCGGTGTACGTCTGGAACAGGGATTGTTCGACGTACCCGACAAAGAGGCAGGCGTAGCTAGGGCCCATGCGAGTGCCCATAGCTACGCCTCTAGTTTGGAGGAAATGGGAGGAGTCAAAGGAGAAGTTGTTAAGGGTAAGAACCAGCTCTGCTAGGAGGAGGAGAGTGTTAGTAGATGGTGATTGGCTGGTTCTACGGTCGAGGAAGAAATGGAGGGCTTCACCTCCTCCAACCTCATCTACTGTATCCACTGCTCTAGATGTCAACTTCTTTACATCGGCGAAACCAAACGTAGGCTCGGCGATCATTTCGCTCAACACCTTCACTCAGTCCGCCTTAACCAACCTGATCTCCCGGTGGCTGAGCACTTCAACTCCTCCTCCCAATCTCAGTCTGACCTTTCTGTCATGGGCTTCCTCCAGTGCCATAGTGAGGCCCACCGGAAATTAGAGGAACAGCACCATATTTCGCCTGGGCAGTTTGCAGCCCAGTGGTATGAACATTGACTTCTCCAACTTTAGATAGTTCCTCTGTCCCTCTCTTCCCCTCCCCTTCCCAGTTCATCCTCTATCTTCCTGTCTCCACCTATATCCTTCCTTTGTCCCGCCCCCCTGACATCAGTCTGAAGAAGGGTCTCGACCCGAAACGTCACCCATTCCTTCTCTCCTGAGATGCTGCCTGACCTGTTGAGTTACTAAAGCACTTTGTGAAATAAATTGCCATTACATTGCATCATTTAATACAACCAAGATGAAGGAGGAGGAAATATTACAATTTAGTTTTAAGTTCATAATCCAAGAGTTTTCAGACTATTTTTGGTCAGGTCTTATTGTGGTCAGCAGGAGTTCCAATTTCAGAATGCCTTCCATCATCTCCCAACAAGAAAAACATTCTTGTGTGTACCTCGTGTGTATTTATTTATTGTTGAAATCATTTAGAACGCAGAGGGAGTGAACTGAGAGTGAGAGCAATTTGTATTTGGTTGGCAAAATATAACAAAATGTTATTCCAGAGTTGAGGTATTTCATCCACATTCATAATAAAACGTCTAATTACATCCTACATCCCACTGTAAACCATGAAAGAAAAATCTGACACAAACATGCAAAGTGTCTAATATATTACTTATATTACTACAACACAACTCACATCATCAGGTCAAGCGCATTGCCAAGCACATACTAGATCCAGTGTTCAGAAAACTTTAAATATTCAAACAATGAGGCAGTTCTAAGCAAATTAAAGTTTATATAAACAAGGCAATCTTTTACTCCAGAAGAGTTGTGGTGTACTTTCCCTTCCTTCAGTTTCATATGACCTTCCCAAGCCACCTTGATTGCCAGCACAGTTCCAAATGATCACATGCTATTCAGAAGTTAACCTCCTCCATAACCTCCATCACTATGGTGCGCTGGCCAGTAAGGATAAGATTGCTGACAGTTCTATAGTCCACATGTAGAACGTTAAGGCCATTCACAGAAACGACAAATTGCCGAACCTACAAAAAATTGAAACAAATTACTTTTCACTTTAGTACTATATTTTTCAAAGGCAGAGCCATTTTCTAATTTCAGATGAAGGTAAATCTTTGATAATAAACTGTGTCTGTAGCAGCATCAGCTGGCATTTTATACCAATGTAACCCAAGGACATCCAGATTTACATGTCTCTCCAAACCTAAATAATGCTTGACCTCACCATCAGCCATATCCTCACAGATTCATTAACCCATTCCATATCCCCCTGCAGCTTCTCCGAATCCACCATGCATCCATCTCAAGTTGTTCCAACTTCAAGGAAGGATGTCTTGATCCAATTAAACAGAACCCCAGTGGTACCACACCTGGAAAATTGTGTGTAGGTCTAGGCTTCACAACCCAAGCAAATACTGGTAACAGAGAGAATGATGAATTACTAAACTTATTCCAGCGATGGGAGCTCAGTCACAGAAAGGATTGCTAGATTTCTGGATATTAAAGGAACCAAAGGTTAACACCACTAATGTCTAGTATTTTTGTACATGAGTGCTAGTTCTCTTTTTCTCCCTGTCTCAATCTGGTTGCTGTCCATTTCCCAGAGACTTTTTGTCTCAACTTCCATAAAATCTGACTGTATTTGTTTAATTGCTCTGCCATTTCCTTATCCCTTAATACAATTTTGTCCTGCCTTAATATGCAAGGGGCCCATATTGACCTGTGCTAACTTTTGCATCTAAGCTTATGCAGTCTGTGCTCTTCACAAGTTCACTCTTCCATTCTACTTCTCCTTCCTTTGTCAATGTTTTTTCTTTTGCTAAATTCAGAAACTTTCCCAAACCTTAGACTAATTGCTCTTGGCAAATGATAAAGCAGTGCACTAACTATCTAAATGTGCATCAATATCATGGGAAACCCACGTTAGTTTCTGAGAGACACCTGGCATTATCTGCTCAGTGTTGTGTGGGGTCAAAAGCATCCAAAACAAAATAGAGTAAAAGTTATGCAGCTTAGAAACTGATCCTTCCAGCCTGACTCGTCCATGCCGACCAATGGATCTTCCTGACCTAGTCCCATTTGACTTTATTTGCCATTATTATCACTCTAAAACTTCCCAATCCACATAGCAGTCCAAAGGTCTTTAAACATTGGAATTTTACATGCCTCCGGCAACACGTTCCTTCCTCGCACCACTTCAAAAGGCTTGCCCCTCAGATACCCTTCTAACCTTTCCCCTCTCACAGTGGATCTTTCCCCCTTAGTTTAGAGATACAGCACGGAAACAGGCCTTTCAGCCCACAGGCGATCCCCGTACATTAACACCATCCTACACCCATGAGGGACAATCTTTTACACTTACCAAGCCAATTAACCTACAAACCTGTACGTCTTTGGAGTGTGGGAGGAAACTGAAGATCTCGGAGAAAACCCATGCAGGTCACGGGGAGAACGTACAAACTCCGTACAGACAGCACCCATATTCGGGATCGAACCTGGGTCTCCGGCACTGCATTCGCTGTAAGGCAGCAACTCTACCGCTGCGCCAACATGACCGCCCTTACATACCATCAAGTTTTAGTCTGCCTGTCCTTCCGGGAATTTTTTTTTACAATCCATTTTATTTATGCCCCATCCTATCTATACTCCTCATGATTTTATAAACTTATAAAAGGATCACTCAACTACCTTTGCTCCAGGGATATCAGTCCCAGCCTATTCAGCCTTGTTATAACCCGAGCTCGCCACTTCCAGCAAAAACCTTGTGAATCTTTCCTCCATGCTCTGAAGCTTAATCACATCCCTCCTAGATTACAATAACCAGAACTGCACACAATACTTCAGGGGCAGTCTCGCCAATATCTTTAACAGATGGAACATGACATCGTAATTCTTGTACTCCATGCGCCGTTTAACAAAGGCAAATTTGCTATAAGCCTTCTTCACCATTTTATCTGCCTGTGTCGTCATTTTCAAGGAACTATGTATTTGTACCCCTGGTATTCTCTGTTTTACAGCACTCCTCAAACCCCAGTCATTCACTGTGTATATTCTGCAGTGGAGGCCAATTCACTGGATGAATTTAAAAGAGAGTTAGATAGAGCTCTAGGGGCTAGTGGAATCAAGGTGAATGGGGAGAAGGCAGGCACGGGTTACTAATTGTGGATGATCAGCCATGATCACAATGAATGGCAATGCTGGCTTGAAGGGCCGAATGGCCTCCTCCTGCACCTATTTTCTATGTTTCTATGCACAACGTTGTACTTGAACGAGTTATGTTCCATTTCCATTTCTTGGCACATTTTCCCAATCGATCTCGATCTTGCTGTAAACTTGGACAAAATTCCTCGCTGTCCACCACCTCACAAATTATAGCATCTTTCAGAGACTTTCTAATCAAGCCCTGCATTCTCATCCAAATTATGAACATATATTGTGAAGGTGACACAGTGGTGCAGGAGGTGGAGCTGCTGCCTCACACCGTCAGAGACCTATACTCGATCCTGACCTCAGGTGCTGTCTGTGTGGAGTTTGCACATTCTCTCTGTGACAATGTTAATTTCCTCTGGGTCCTCCAGTTTCCTCCCACATCCAAAAGATGTGGAGGTTAGTAGGTCTCTGTAAACGGCACAGTTGCGTAGCGGGAGAGCTACTGCCTTACAGCTCCAGAGACCCGGGTTCGATCCTGACTGCGGGTGCTTGTCTGTATGTTCTCCCACACTCCAAAAACATACAGGTTTTAGGTTAATTGGCTTGGTCTAAATGTAAAATTATCCCTAGTGTGTGTAGGATAGTGTTAATGTACGGAGATCGCTGGTCGGTGCGGACTCGGTGGGCTAAAGGGCCTGTTTCTGTGCTGTATCTCTAAACTAAATTAGCCCTGAATTTGTAGGGAATGAGGGATAACATAGAACTAGTGTGAACGGGTGATCGATGGAACACCACTGGTCACAGGCATCCAATCTGAAAAACCCTCCATTACACTAGTCTCTCATTCTTTTAGAGTTTTAACGTCCACTATTTGCTTGCAAATTACAGCAAGCAGTGTTATTATTAATCCCATCCATGCAATGTTCTTTGAACTGTGAAGATAGACTTTTTTCAGCTGGCTGTACATTTTTCATAAATTAGTTTGTATTTTTCAGAACCACTGCAACTCTAAAGCTGGTGGGAGGGTCACGTTTGCTTTGTCTGCCTTCAGAAATAAAGTGGGAAAAAAAGCTAGGAGTGTCCAAGGGCAAAATATGGAACAGTGAAAATTATGTTAATGTAGCATTTTATAGCTTGTTATTTGAATATCATGATATCCAACTTTAGTCCAATCGGCTAAACCTGCAAATCTACTGCTCGGATTTGATTGAAGGGATAAATTACAGGGCCAGTGAAACAGTGTAGTCTAGTGATTGAAAATCAGTTCACAGACAAGAATAAATAGGTCTTTTCCAGGGTGGCAGTTAGTGAGAAATGGAACAGTGCAGGATCAGTGCTTAGGTCAAAGCTATACGCAATGTTTGCACGAGGGTATCAAATGCAACATTTCTAAGTTTGTCATGAAATGCAAGTGAATGGAATTGGAAATTCTTTTCACAAGAGGTCAAGAGTCAAGAGTGTTTTATTGTCACATGTCCCAGATAGAACAATGAAATTCTTACTTGCAGCAGCACAACAGAATATGTAAACATCGTACACTGTAAACAATATAATAAATGAGAGAGAAAAAAAAGGTTCAGTGTGTGTATATGGTGTGCAGATGGTGAATTTCCAGACTTTTTCGAACCCAGAAGGTTGCAGGGGGTATTTAATGAGGATGTAGCTAAATATCAAGGAATTTAGTGCTATGTGGAACTTGCACAGAACAGTTGAGGCCTGGAACAGATCAGTTGTGATCATAATGAATAGTAGGCAAGCTTGAGCGGTCATACTCTGTCCTAGTTTGTCTAGAAACGTAGAAAATAGGTGCAGGAGGAGACCATTTGGCCCTTTGAGCCAGCACCGCCATTCATTGTGATCATGGCTGATCATCCACAATCAGTAACTTGTGCCTGCCTTCTCCCCATATCCCTTGATTCCACTAGCCCTTAGAGCTCTATCTAACTCTCTTTTAAATTCATGCAATGAATTGGCCTCCATTCCTTCTGTGGCAGAGAATTCCACAAATTCACAACTCTCTGGGTGAAAATGTTTCTTCTCACCTCAGTTTTAAATGGCCTCCCCTTTATTCTAAGATTGTGGCCCCTGGTTCTGGATTCCCCCAACATTGGGAACATTTTTCCTGCATCTAGCTGTGAGGAGGATACAAGGTGGCTTTAAGCCAATTTAAACAAGGTGAGCAAGTGGGCAAAGTTGCCACAGAAGGATGTAGAGGTCAAGTCAGTGGATGTATTTAAGGCAGAGATAGATAGATTTTTGATTAGTACAGGTGTTAGGGGTTATGGGGAGAATGCAAGAGAATGGGGTTAGGAGGGAGAGATAGATCAGCCATGATTGAATGGCGGAGTGGATTTGATGGGCCGAATGGCCTAATTCTACTCCTATCACTTATGACCTTATAAATGCATGGCTGTTGCAGTACAAGCAAGATAAAAGTGAAGTTAGTGACTTTGGTGGGAAAAATCAGAGTCAAGAGGACAAAAGATAAAAAGATTGGGCAATATTAATCTACAAGGATATGGGTACCCTTGCACACTAGTCACTGAGGGCAAGCATGTAATTGGGACACACAATTAAGGTGCCACATTTTGGCCTTCACTGCAAGAGGATTGAGTATGGTGTAAGCACATCTTCTTACAATTATGCAGAGCCTTGGTGAGAATGCACAGAGCACCATGCTCAGTTTTGTTCTCATTGCCCAAGACAGTATTTGCTCTCAAGGGAATGCAGCGAATGTTCATTGAATGTTCATTGCAGCGAATATTATTGGGACGGCGGGACAGCGGATGTGTAAAGATCAAGTCAACTCAACCTATACTCACTGGTGTTTAGAAAAACAATGTCATATCTTATCAAAAATACAAACTTTGATCAGGTTCGACTGGCTGGCTGCAGGGAAACATTTCCCCGAGCCAACCAATCTAGAACCAGGGATCACAGTCCCAGGAGACAAGGGTAAAACATCCAAGATGGAGATGATGAAAAGTTTCTTCAGTCAATTAATCTGTGAATTTCCCTGCCATAGATGGTTGTGCAGGCCAAATTGCTGTATATTTAAAGAGAATTTTTTAGATGCAAAAGGTATCAAGAGAAATTTGAGAAAGGAGGAATATATATTGAGGTTGAAAATAAACTATTATTGTATTGCATGGAAGAGCGAACTGCTAAGGGCCTTTGGCCTAATCCTATTGCTAGTGCTCTACATTTTCCAGTCTGGGATCATTTATCTGAATACCTGCAGAATCCTAAAAATTGCCAATGAATAAATGGGAATTATGTCAAAAGGTAATTCAGGGTAATTGTTTTGATGCTAATCTGCAACAAAAGTGTTCCATTCTTGGTTCTTCATCATCTTCATAACAAAACTATAAATGAGTTTGTATAGGGCCTTGTGTAATCCTTTTGCAGGATGAAGTTTAAAACAAATCCAACCGTAGCCAAACTTGGAATTCTCTGAAACTCTCAACATTTGGCAATCTGTACCTAGTGTGTTCCAGGAAAGAGATTACCTTCATTCCAGCTGCAGCGGCAGGACCGCTGGGATCCACGGCCTGAATATGGCATGGTTTATTTCCACGTACAACAAATCCCCAGCCAACTGCATCTCCAACAATCTGAAAAACAGCCGTTTTGTAAAAAAGACAATAAGTCCTGAACCAAAGGCAGGCTTTAAAGAAAAAGATGCACATTACTCAAACCAACATCTGCATTCCCAATGTTGGTTTTCCAAATTCACACAGTCACCACCTTTTTTGATGATCAAAGCAAACAAAATGTTTAAAACATGCCTCGAGAAACGCTCCTTAAGTTAGAGCTTAACATTTTGTGTAGGAAGCAACTGCAGATTTTTGTTTATAATAATAATAATAATAATATTCATTTATTGTCATTGCAACGAGTACAACGAAATTAAAAAATAGCCAATCCTGACGGTGCGTACAAACATATATGCAATAAATGCAAAAACAAATAAATACATAAATACAATTAAATACAATTATATTAAGTACAAGATTTTTTAACGGTGTTGCCTAGTGCAAAGGTAGTGTTCAGTTCTCGTATGGCCCTGGGGTAAAAACTGTTCTTAAGTCTGTTTGTTCGGGATTTGATCGACCTGAAACGTCGACCAGAGGGCAGATGAACAAACAGACGGTGGCCGGGGTGGGATGGATCTTTTATTATTTTGCCTGCTCTACTGAGGCAGCGTAGTCTGAACAGGTGCTCCAGGGAGGGCAGTGAAGATCGACACAAAATGTTGGAGTAACTCAAAGTAAGGCAGCATCTCTGGAGAGAAAGGATGGGTGTTGTTTCAGGTCGACAAAGTTCTTCAGAAAATTTAAAAATAAAATGTTGTCTTTTGTTCTACATGCATTGGAATCTTGAGATTTTGTCAACTGTAAAGTTAAATGCTTTGTACAATTGGAGAGTGCAATGATTACAGGCTAAAGTTGAAAGGAGCATTGCAATGTAATTTATATAACAGGACTTACTGTAAGAGTCTTCTTCATAAATGGTGCTCCAGGGGTGAGAAGTTCCTCTGTAGTTACTGGCCTCTTCAGCACTGAAATAAATAACGCAGAATTCAAATTCGGTGTCTTCAAAGAGAAACTGTTAACATTTCAGGTCAAAGACTGTGTCAGAACTTCGACACATTAACTCAAGGTTTATTTCTGCAGATACTGCCTGACCTGCTAAAGAGGATGACTTTTAGATCTTGTGGTAATATTCCTGCATTTTTGCTTTCTATTGAAGCAGATATCCAGGTTAAATTTCAGGTTTGAGCATATTATTAAAAATACATATTTTCAAATTGAAATTTGTCAAATGCATTTGCTTCTTATGTAATAGAAATAAGAATGTTTCCTCGATCCAAGGCTCCTGGTCTTTCCCCACAAACTCTTTCACAACTTCCTTTTTAAAAGTTTAATCTATTTTGTCCAAAAAAATATTGGATTCTAATTATGCAAACGGAATAACAAGGCATGCTATGAAATGCACAAAATGCAAAACACACAGACGCGCGGACAGACGCGCACACACACCCCTTAGTCCCTTTATGACCATCCTAAGGATCACCCAGGCTGACACCCAACACTCTGCAGAGTAGTGTGGCAATGTTAAAGGTGTCCTCATTTGAATGTTGCATTAAATCAAGCCCCTGGATTCTGCCTCTGATGGATGTAAAAAGAAACCATAGTTCACATGAACAGCAAGGAAGTTATCACCGACATCACCTGATATTTATGCCTCAACATACTTCTTAAAAATTAATTTGGTCATAATCATGCTGCTGCTTATGGAAGCTTCTTCCTGTGCTGTACTGTTGTGTTTTATGGTGTTCTGAGTGAAGCTTGCCCTGTGAAAATTCGTGGTTGTGTATTCTATGACTTCGTAGCAGCCACAAATAATAAATTATTTAATAAACTACAAAACACTTTGGACAGTCCTAACAGATATTAAAGGCATTAAGTACATATTCTTCTTTCCTCTCTTCCAATTTGCAGCATCTTGAGGAACTCGAAGCAAAGAGTAGGAGTAAACGGGTTCTTTTCAGAATGGCAGGCAGTGGCGAGTGGAGTGCCGCAAGGCTCGGTGTTGGGGCCGCAACTGTTTACCATATATATTAATGATTTGGAAGAGGGAATTAGAAGCAACACTAGCAAGTTTGCGGATGACACAAAGCTGGGAGGCAGTGTAAACTGTGAAGAGGATGTTAGGAGGTTGCAGGGTGACCTGGACAGGTTGAGTGAGTGGGCAGATGCGTGGCAGATGCAGTATAATATAGATAAATGTGAGGTTATCCACTTTGGTGGCAGAAACAAGGAGGTAGATTATTATCTCAATGGTGTCAGGTTAGGTAAGGGGGAGGTGCAGTGAGACCTGTGTGTCCTTGTACACCAGTCACTGAAAGTTGGCGTGCAGGTACAGCAGGCAGTGAAGAAAGCTAATGGAATGTTGGCCTTCATAACAATAGGATTTCAGTATAGGAGTAAAGAGGTTCTTCGGCAGTTGTATAGGGCCCTGGTAAGACCACATATGGAGTATTGTGTACAGTTTTGGTCTCCTAATTTGAGGAAGGACATCCTTGTAATTGAGGCAGTGCAGCGTAGGTTCACGAGATTGATCCCTAGGATGGCGGGACTGTCATATGAGGAAAGATTGAAAAGACTAGGCTTGTAATCACTGCAGTTTAGAAGGATGAGAGGGGATCTTAAAGAAACATATAAAATTATAAAAGGACTGGACAAGCTTGATGCAGGAAAAATGTTCCCAATGTTGGGCGAGTCCAGAACCGGGGCCAGTCTTAGAATAAAGGGGAGGCCATTTAAAACTGAGGTGAGAATAAACTTTTTCACCCAGAGAGTTGTGAATTTGTGGAATTCTCTGCCACAGAGGGCAGTGGAAGCCAAATCACTGGATGGATTTAAGAGAGAGTTAGGTAGAGCTCTAGGGGCTAGTGTAATCAAGGGATATGGGGAGAAGGCAGGCACGGGGTATTGATTGGGGACGATCAGCCATGATCATAATGAATGGCGGTGCTGGCTCGAAGGGCCGAATGGCCTCCTCCTCCACCTATTTTCTATTCTATTCTATTCTATTCTATTCTATAATTTGTTATGTTTCATAGACGTACGTCCTTACCTGATTTTGGATTAGACAAGACAGGGGGGCTGCTGTTGGGGGTAGGGCTACTGCTGTAGTAACCACTGCTGCTGCAATTGCTGCTCATACTACATCGCCGGACTGCTGAGACAATCTTCATATCCTTTGTCGGGCTCACTATACAAGCAGAGCAAAGGTCAATTCAATCAGTGCAGCCAAACCAAGTTCATCTGTATGGTAGATTTCCAAATATATTTTCACTGTAATCATTACTTTTACATGGTAAAATGATATTCAAGAACATTAGAACTCCTTTGGAAACTTCAGTGCACATCATGGCCAAGAAAGCTATCCAATCATCCCTGCTATATATGTGCGTGAGTACATTTCATAAGGTCAGAAGTGATAGGAGCAGAATTAGGCAATTCAATCATGGTTGATATATCTCTCCCTCCTAACCAAATGTTCCTGCCTTCTCCCCATAACCCCTGACACCAGTACTTATCAATAATCTATCTATCTCTGCCTTAAAAATATCCATTGACTTGGCCTCCACAGCCTTCTGTGGCAATGAATGTTCTTTAATTCTGAGGCAATGACTTTTGGTCCTAGACTTTCCCACCAGTCGAAATATCCTCTCCACATCCACTCTATACAGGCCTTTCACTATTCAGTAAGTTTCATTGAGGTCCCTCCTCATCCTTCTAAACTCCAGTTAGTAGAGGCCCAGTGCCGTCGCACACTCATCATATGCTAACCCACTCATTCCTGGACTTGAACAAGAGTTGGTAAGTTCAACGATGATAATCCTCGTTCAAATAGCCATCTGATTCTCCGTGTGTAATAGAAATTGCTGCCTTGGGATGAGTAATCATCGGGCCACCAATATGCATTTAATCATTGCCCACAACAGAAGAATGCAATGAAGAGTAAGGAATGCAGCAGTAGAATTCCAGGGAGCAGTCGCCATTCATTGACACAATGCTGGATAATGACCAAGAGTAGACACAGGAGATTTCACACATTTTCCGCGACCTGGAAACAGTGAAGGGAAAAAAACCTAGGGAATTGTAGCAGATGTCCACTTGGGTGGGCAGACATTGGCATTAGTTGGGTTGGGGCTAGGAATATTGGAAAATTGACAAGATCATAGAATCACTACAACAAGGTGGACAATTCCCCATCAATCTCTGCCACCCCCTCCTTCAGCAATCATCTCAATCTCATTTGCCCCAAGTCTAAGTTATTAATCAACAAAGCAGAACAAGTGTTCTCTGCGCTGACATTTGGATAACATCAACTGTTCAACATTGGGGTCTAGCAGACCCCAATCAGAGGATAGGGGACAAATCATCCTCTGGGATAATCCTCAACACTGGTACTCCACAGGATGCGTTCTCAGCCCCCTTCTTTACTCCTTGTACACCCACAACTGTGCGGCCATGTACACATCTAATTCCATTTACAAATTTGCAGACAACACCACCATTGTGGGCCAGATATCAAATAATGATGAGACGGAGTACAGGGAGGTGATTGAGAACCTCATGTCCTGGTGTCGAGACAACAACCTTTCTCTCAATGTCACCAAGACAAAGGAGATAGTGATCAACTTCAGGAAGTGAAGCGGTACACATATCCCAATTTGCATTGACGGCGCTGAAGTAGAGATGGTTGAAAACTTCAAATGGCAAGGTGTCAATATCACCAACAATCTTCTCCTGGACCACCTATACTGAAGCAATGACCAAGAAAGCACACCAACACCTCTACTTCCTTAGAAGGCTGAGGAAGTTCGGCATGTCTCCAAAAACTCTCACCAACTTCTACCGATGCACCGTAGAAAACATTTTATCGGGATGCAACAGCATTGTTTGGGAACAACAGCATTTTATCGGGATGCAACAGCATTGTTTGGGAACAACAGCATTTTATCGGGATGCAACAGCATTGTTTGGGAACAACAGCATTTTATCGGGATGCAACAGCATTGTTTGGGAACAACAGCATTTTATCGGGATGCAACAGCATTGTTTGGGAACAACAGCATTTTATCGGGATGCAACAGCATTGTTTGGGAACAACAGCATTTTATCGGGATGCAACAGCATTGTTTGGGAACAACAGCATTTTATCGGGATGCATCAGCATTGTTTGGGAACAACAGCATTTTATCGGGATGCAACAGCATTGTTTGGGAACAACTGGGAAAATCAGGTTGGAAATGGACCCCAGGAAAGAGAGTTTGTAGAGTGCCTTCGAGATGGATTCTTAGAACAGCTTGTACTGGAGCCTACCAGGGAGTCAAAGTCAAAGTCAAAGTCAGTTTTATTGTCAATCCTCAGCCAGTTTACACAGACAGAAAATCGAAATACCGTTTCCCACAATCCCGAGGAACAAAGTGCATAAAACTAAGTTAAAATTAAAAAGGCACAGCAAACAACAATCAACATAAAATATAAAATATAAAATATAGTCACTTCAAATGCGTTAAAAAATTTTTTTTAAAGTGTCTGGTGCTGGATGTGCGTGTGTGTGGGGTGTTAAAGTCCAGGTCCAATAGGGGCAGGGGAGAGAGGAGGAAGGGAGGGGAGAGAGTTCAGCATCCTGACAGCCTGGTGGAAAAAACTGTTCTTTAGTCGGGTGGTGCTTGACCTCAGGCTGCGAAACCTTCTCCCTGAAGGCAGGAGGGTGAAGAGGCTGTTGGAGGGGTGGAAGGGGTCACCCACAATGCTCAATGCTTTGCGGGTGAGGCGGGTGGTGTAAAGGACCAGGAGTGTTGGGAGTGAGGCGCCAGTGATCCTCTCAGCAGTGTTCACTATGCGCTGCAGGGTCTTGCGGCTGGAGGCTGTGCAGCTTCCGAACCACACAGTGATGCAGCTGCTGAGGATGCTCTCGATGGCGCCTCGGTAAAAAGTGTACATGATGGGTGTGGGGGCTCCCGCTCTCTTCAGTTTGCGGAGGAAGTAGAGGCGCTGCTGGGCTTTCTTGGCGATGGACGTGATGTTGTTGCTCCAGGAGAGATCCTCGGTGATGTTCACCCCCAGGAATTTGGCGCTGCTCACCTGCTCCACAGCAGCACCATTGATGGTCAGTGGGTGGGGGTGTTGGGTGTGCGTTCTCCTGAAGTCGACAACAATCTCCTTTGTTTTCTCCACATTCAGGAAGAGATTGTTGTCTGTGCACCACGCGGCCAGCTGGTCCACCTCCTTCCTGTAGTGGGTCTCGTCGTTGTTGCTGATGAGACCCACCACTGTTGTGTCATCCGCAAACTTGACGAAGTGGTTGGAGCTGTAGGTGGGTGTGCAGTCGTGGGTCAGCAAGGTGAAGAGCAGGGGGCTTAGCACACATCCTTGTGGGGCACCCGTACTCAGCGTGATGGTGTCCGATGTGTTGCTGCCGACCCGTACGGACTGGGGTCTGGCAGTGAGGAAGTCCAGCAGCCAGTTGCAGAGAAGGGGGCTGAAGCCCAGATTTGTTAGTTTACAAACCAGCTGCTGGGGGATGATGGTGTTAAATGCTGAGCTAAAGTCTATGAACAGCATCCTAACATATGAGTTTTTAGTGTCCAAGTGGGTGAGGGCTGGGTGTAGAGCAGAGGAGATGGCATCCTCAGTGGACCGCTTAGCTCGATATGCAAACTGAAACGGGTCCAGGGAGGGGGGGAGGTTGGATCTGATCTGCTTCATGACCAGCCTCTCGAAGCACTTCATGATGGTTGAAGTCAGCGCTACAGGGCGGTAGTCGTTGAAGCAGGATGGAGAAGACTTCTTGGGCACAGGTATGATGGTGGTTTCTTTGAAGCACAAGGGAACAACAGCCTGGCTCAGGGAGATGTTGAAGATGTCTGTGAGGACATCTGTGAGCTCAGCTGCGCAGTCTTTTAGCACACGACCAGGAATGTTGTCAGGTCCAGAAGCTTTCCGGGTGTTAATCCTTAGCAGTGTGCTCCTCACACTGCCTGGAGACAGACAAATAGCCTGGTCGTTGGGGGGGGGGAGTTGTTTTCTGCGCAGGTGTGTTGCTCTGTGCTTCAAAGCGTGCGAAGAAGCCGTTGAGGTCGTTCAAGAGAGAGGTGTCACTGTCACAGGTCTGTGGTAAGGGTTTGTAGTCCGTGATAGTCCTAATACCCTTCCACAGGCTCCGTGTGTCTCTGCTGTCACTGAAGTGGGCTGTGATGCGCCGGGTGTAGTGTTGTTTGGCTTTCCTGATGCCACTGGAAAGGTTGGCCCTGGCTGCTCTGAGACCGGCTGGATTGCCCTCTCTGAAGGCAGCGTTGCGGACCCTCAGCAGCCCATGGACCTCCCCTGTCAGCCATGGCTTCTGGTTAGCCCGGATGGTGATGGCTCTGGTGTGGGTCACATCGTCAATGCATTTGGTGATGTAGCCTGTAACTGTCTCTGTGTATTCCTGAATGTTGGTTGTGTTGTTGTATGTTGCTGCCTGCTTGAACATGTCCCAGTCTGTAGTCTCAAAGCAGTTTTGGAGTGCAGCTGTGCTATCCTCTGACCACACACGTACCTCTTTTAAAACCGGTTTGGTGACTTTCACCCGGGGTCTGTATGCCGGTTTCAGCAGAACGGTGAGGTGATCAGAGAGGCCGATGTGGGGGAGGGGGGAAGCCTTGTATGCTCCTTTGATGGTCGTGTAGACAAGGTCCAAGGTGTTGTTTTCTCGTGTTGGGAAATCAACATGCTGGTATACTTTGGGCATGACAGTTTTTAGGTTAGCATGGTTGAAGTCCCCAGCTACGATGAGAAAGCCATCTGGGTGTGCTGTCTGCTGCTCAGAGATGGCCCGGTACAGTTCGCAGAGTGCCTCCTCTCTGTCCTTGTTGTTGGAACTGGGAGGGATGTAAACAGCGACTAACAGGATAGCTGTTAGCTCCCTCGGGAGGTAGAAAGGTCGGCACTTCACAACCATAAACTCCGCCAGCGGTGAACAGTGTTTGTAGACCAACACAGCGTCCCGACACCAAGCATCACTGATGTAAACAATCACACCGCCGCCGCGAGTCTTCCCCCCGCTAACCGTAGCTCTGTCCGATCGGTAGCATGTTAGCCGGTCGAGCTGAACAGCGGAGTCCGGGATGTTGTCATTAAGCCATGTTTCCGTAAAAACGTAAACACAGCATTCCCTCACCTCACGCTGGGTCGACCGGAGAAGTCTTATAGTGTCCATTTTATTGTCCAGTGAGCGTACATTAGCCATTAGCATGCTCGGAATAGCCGGTCTGTGTGGGCTAGCCGCTAGCCTAGCCCGGATGCCTCCGCGCTTACCCCTCTTCTGCTTCCTCTCACACCGCCTGCGGCGTCTCCTTTCCAGCCGGGGGGCAGCACTCGAGGCCGAGGTCGAGGCCAGGCAGAGTATTCTGAGGCCGCTAAGTTCCTCTGCAAGCGTAGCGTCCAGTGTTGATGATGTTGTTTTCTTGTCCAGCAAGAACTCACGACTATACTGTCTACTGCTGACTGTCCAGAGTTGTTGAAGTGACAACCATGACGAACTTGAAAAAACATTAAAAACACTCGAAAAATCGGGAGAGTGTGGGGCCGCTGCGTCTGCACGCGCCGCCATTAAGGCAATTCTGGATTTAGTGTTGTGTAATGATCCTGATCTGATAAGGGGACTAGAGGTAAAAGAGCCATTAGGAGGCAGTGATCACAACATGATAAGTTTTACTCTGCAAATGGAAAGGCAGAAGGGAAAATCGGAAGTGTCGGTATTACAGTATAGCAAAGGGGATTACAGAGGCATGAGGCAGGAGCTGGCCAAAATTGATTGGAAGGAGGCCCTAGCAGGGAAGACGGTAGAACAGCAATGGCAGGTATTCCTGGGAATAATGCAGAGGTTGCAGGATCAATTTATTCCAAAGAGGTGGAAAGACTCTAAGGGGAGTAAGAGACACCTGTGGCTAACAAGGGAAGTCAGGGACAGCATAAAAATGAAGGAGAGGAAGCATAACATAGCAAAGAAGAGTGGGAAGACAGAGGATTGGGACTCTTTTAAAGAGCAACAAAAGTTAACTAAAAAGGCAATACGGGGAGAAAAGATGAGGTGCGAGGGTAAACTAGCCAATAATATAAAGGAGGATAGCAAAAGTTTTTTTTAGGTACGTGAAGAGGAAAAAAATAGTCAAGGCAAATGTGGGTCCCTTGAAGACAGAAGCAGGGGAATTTATTATGGGGAACAAAGAAATGGCAGACGAGTTAAACCGTTACTTTGGATCTGTCTTCACTGAGGAAGATACACACAATCTCCCAAATGTTCTAGGGGCCGGAGAATCTAGGGTGATGGAGGAACTGAAGGAAATCCACATTAGGCAGGAAATGGTTTTGGGTAGACTGATGGGACTGAAGGCTGATAAATCTCCAGGGCCTGATGGTCTGCATCCCAGAGTACTTAAGGAGGTGGCTCTAGAAATAGTGGAAGCATTGGAGATCATTTTTCAATGTTCTATAGATTCAGGATCAGTTCCTGTGGATTGGAGGATAGCAAATGTTATCCCACTTTTTAAGAAAGGAGGGAGAGAGAAAACGGGTAATTATAGACCAGTTAGTCTGACATCAGTGGTGGGGAAGATGCTGGAGTCAATTATAAAAGACGAAGTTGCTGAGCATTTGGATAGCAGTAACGGGATCATTCCGAGTCAGCATGGATTTACGAAGGGGAAATCATGCTTGACAAATCTACTGGAATTTTTTGAGGATGTAACTAGGAAAATTGACAAGGGAGAGTCAGTGGATGTGGTGTACCTCGACTTTCAGAAAGCCTTCGACAAGGTCCCACATAGGAGATTAGTGGGCAAAATTAGGGCACATGGTATTGGGGGTAGGGTACTGACATGGATAGAAAATTGGTTGACAGACAGAAAGCAAAGAGTGGGGATAAATGGGTCCCTTTCGGAATGGCAGGCAGTGACCAGTGGGGTACCGCAAGGTTCGGTGCTGGGACCCCAGCTATTTACGATATACATTAATGACTTAGACGAAGGGATTAAAAGTACCATTAGCAAATTTGCAGATGATACTAAGTTGGGGGGTAGTGTGAATTGTGAGGAAGATGCAATAAGGCTGCAGGGTGACTTGGACAGGTTGTGTGAGTGGGCGGATACATGGCAGATGCAGTTTAATGTAGATAAGTGTGAGGTTATTCACTTTGGAAGTAAGAATAGAAAGGCAGATTATTATCTGAATGGTGTCAAGTTAGGAGGAGGGGGAGTTCAACGAGATCTGGGTGTCCTAGTGCATAAGTCAATGAAAGGAAGCATGCAGGTTCAGCAGGCAGTGAAGAAAGCCAATGGAATGTTGGCCTTCGTAACAAGAGGAGTTGAGTATAGGAGCAAAGAGGTCCTTCTACAGTTGTACCGGGCCCTGGTGAGACCGCACCTGGAGTACTGTGTGCAGTTTTGGTCTCCAAATTTGAGGAAGGATATTCTTGCTATGGAGGGCGTGCAGCGTAGGTTCACTAGGTTAATTCCCGGAATGGCGGGACTGTCGTATGTTGAAAGGCTGGAGCGATTGGGCTTGTATACACTGGAATTTAGAAGGATGAGGCGGGATCTTATTGAAACATATAAGATAATTAGGGGATTGGACACATTAGAGGCAGATAATATGTTCCCAATGTTGGGGGAGTCCAGAACAAGGGGCCACAGTTTGAGAATAAGGGGTAGGCCATTTAGAACGGAGATGAGGAAGAACTTTTTCAGTCAGAGGGTGGTGAAGGTGTGGAATTCTCTGCCTCAGAAGGCAGTGGAGGCCAGTTCGCTGGATGCTTTCAAGAGAGAGCTGGATAGAGCTCTTAAGGATAGCGGAGTGAGGGGGTATGGGGAGAAGGCAGGAACGGGGTACTGATTGAGAGTGATCAGCCATGATCGCATTGAATGGCGGTGCTGGCTCGAAGGGCTGAATGGCCTACTCCTGCACCTATTGTCTATTGTCTATTGTCTAACTCCACCCAAGACCGCAAGAAATTGCAGAGAATTGTGGATGCAGCCCAGACCATCATACAAACCCTTCCATTGACTCCATCTACACCTCACGCTGCCTCGGCAAGGCCAGCAGCATCATCAAGGACGAGTCACACACCGCCACTCCCTCATCTCCCCTCTCCCATGGGGCAAACGGTACAGAAGTGTGAAAACGCACACCAGATTCAGGGACAGTTTCTTCCCAGCTGTTATCAGGCAACAGAATCATCCTACCACATCCAAAGAGCAGTCCTGGACTACTATCTACCTCTTTGATGACCCTCGGACTGTCTTTGATTAGACTTTACCTTGCACTAAACATAATTTACGTTATTTCCTTTATCATGTATCTGTACACAATGGATGGCTCGATTGCAATCATGTATTGTCTTTCTGCTGGCTGGTTGGCACACAACAGCTTTTCACTGTACCTTGGTACACGTGACAATAAACTAAACTCAGCTAAAGAAATAACTGCTACCGTTATATTTTTTTCCTAAAACAGACCCTTTAATTACTTCAGATATAATTCCATCCAGCCAGACTTTTATGTGGGACTTTCTAAAAACCCTTTTAAAATCCATGTAGTTAGCAGCTACTGCATGACCTTTCAATTGATACAGCAAAAAAAATTACACAATTTTCTTTTAGTAAATAATAACAGCAAATCTTGAAAAAATGCTGAAATGTTAACCCTGCTTCCCTCTCCACAAATGCAACCTGATCTGCTGTGCACTGAAAACATCTTTATTTCACATTTCCAGTATCGGTTGCTTTGGTAATTTGCCACCTGATGGCATGAATGTTGAAATTTCCAATTTCCTCTGCTCTTCTTTCATCTTATTCTACCCAGGTCCTTACACATGCAGCTTAGCCATCAACCAATTTATTTCCCAGCCCGCACCTATTCAATCTGCCCATCACCAGCACGCTACTCATCTATTCCCAATATTTGTTTTCATGCGTCATCTTGCACTCCTATAAGAATCCATCAGCTGTAGCCCTTTGTTGCCTCTATTTATCACCTCCCAAACTCAGTTGCCATTTCCACCCTTCCCTCCCTCACACAACTCTTATCTGCAAATTAATCCTTCTTCAACTGAATCCATCAATTCTCACATTGATCTCCCGTTTTCACACCTTACCCTTCCATATATCTCGTTTCCCTCTCCCCCGACTCTGTCTGAAGAAGGGTCTCGACCCGAAATGTCCTTCTATCCAGAGATGCTGCCTGTCCTGCTGAGTTGCTCCACCATTTTGTGTCTATCCACCCATCACTTGCCAGCTCTTGCCACTTTATACTGGTCATCTCCCTTCTACTCCCAGTTCAGAGGAAGAGTCTGGACAGTCAATCTTCCATTTCCCTCCACAGATGGTGCTGACCCACCGAGTTGATCTGTGTAGATCAACCATTAGATCTGTTTGTTGATCTGCCGATTTTTGCTTTGCAGTCCTTTGCCTATCCTTTGTCAACCACAGAGGTCTCCATTTTTGAAATGTTTTCTCTGATTGCTGTATCTCACAACCAACCCACAACTATGATTGGCCTGTGGTTGCCTGGCAAGTCCTTGCACCATGCTTTGAACAAATGTACCATTTCCCGGATTCTGTCACTTCCCCTGTGGTAAAGGAACACTGTAAAATTAAGGCTAGCTCTTCTTCAACTTCCACTCCTGAAGCAACCTGGAATGCATTCCTTCCACTTATTTACTTTAAGCACAGCCAACTTTCTCATTACTCCTTTAAAGTTTCATTCCATCCATTACTACAGGGAGGAAGCAGAGATAATCATAGAGTGAAACAGTGTGGAAACAGGCCCTTCGGCTCAACTTGCCCACACCGGCCAACAATGTACCAGCTACACTAGTCCCACCTGCCCCCATTTGGTCCACACCCCTCCAAACCTGCCCTATTCATGTACCTATCAATTTCTTGTGTTGGGATAGTCCCTGCCTCAACCAGCTCCTCTGGCAGCTTGTTCCATACACTCACCACCCTTTGTGTGAAAATGTTACACCTCAGAATCCTATTAAATCTTTTCCTCTTCACCTTAAATTTATGTCCTCTGGTCCTAGATTCACGTACTCTGGGCAAGTGTGTATCTACCCGATCTATTCCTCTCATGATCTTATACACCTCTATAAGATCACCCCTCATCCTCCTGCGCTCTCAGGAATAAAGTCCTAGTCGACTCAAATTCACCCTATTAGCTCAGACCCTCTAGCCCTGGCAACATCCTTGTAAATTTCTGTACCCTTTCTAGCTTGATAACATCGTTGCTATAACAAGGTACCCAGCACTGAACACAATACTCTAAATGCGGCCTCACCAACGTCTTATACAACTGCAACATGACCTCCCAACTTCTATACTCAAGACTCTGACTGATGAAGGCCAATGTGCCAAACACCTTTTTGACCACCCTGCGACTCCACCTTCAAGGAACCATGTACCTGCACTCCTAGATCGCTCTGCTCCACACACTCCCTAGAGCCCCACCATTCACAAAATACATTGATGTTCATTACTTCAAATTTCTCCTTTAAAACACCCAGGAATCTTCACAGCAGCTATCCAGATAACCTTTTCTAGTCTACAGCAGCTGAGATACTGGAAAGAAACTAGCGTTAAATTTGTATGGTGCCACTGGAAGTACAGAATTGCTAATTCCGTAAGCCTTTATACTAGAAAAGAGGGCCCGTTGGGCCCGTCCCCACACCCCCCATTCTCTCCTCCCCCAGCCCCACTCTTACTCTCCAAGTGTGCCCGTTGTGCCCGTCCTCCTGATCTGTGTATGTAAAGTGACCACTATAGTACTTCTTTTTTTTTTTTTTCCTAATCAGATGTGCAGCACTTTGGTCAACGTGGGTTGTTTTTAAATGTGCTATACAAATAAAACTGACTTGACTTGACTTGACTTGCAATAACAAAAAAGACTTGTTGGAAGCTTTTCGAAACAATGTAGCCGTCACAAGCTGAAAACTAAATCCTTGCTGAAAACTAAATCCTTTTCTGGAAACTTTTGGAAACAAATGTAGCCCCTTCAAGAAAAGGGTTAGAAATGAAAATTTAAACTTTAATATCTCTCTAGCTTTAAAAAGGTAGCTTCAATTTGAACGAAAGTACTTACAATAGTTGCCCAGGTTAATGGTGAATACGGCGGTACAAAAATCGTAGCGCTTTGGTGTACCGTCTTGGAGGAGTAGGGTTTGTAAGTTAAACTTCGGAATCTTCCGTACATACACACATACATCCATACATACGAACGCAGAGTTTTAGTATTATATATACTAGAAAAGAGGGCCCGTTGGGCCCGTCCCCACACCCCCCATTCTCTCCTCCCCCAGCCCCACCCTTACTCTCCAAGTGTGCCCGTTGGGGAGGGCCCGTTGGGCCCGTCCCCACACCCCCCATTCTCTCCTCCCCCAGCCCCACTCTTACTCTCCAAGTGTGCCCGTTTTTTTTTTTTTCCTAATCAGATGTTTTTGTTTTTTTTCCTAATCAGATGTGCAGTACTTTGGTCAACGTGGGTTGTTTTTAAATGTGCTATACAAATAAAACTGACTTGACTTGACTTGACTTGACTTGCAATAACAAAAAAGACTTCTTGGAAGCTTTTCGAAACAATGTAGCCGTCACAAGCTGAAAACTAAATCCTTGCTGAAAACTAAATGATTCTCTGTAAACTTTTTGAAACAAATGTAGCCCCTTGAAGAAAAGGGTTAGAAATGAAAATTTAAACTTTAATATCTCTCTAGCTTTAAAAAGGTAGCTTCAATTTGAACGAAAGTACTTACAATAGTTGCCCAGGTTAATTGTGAATACGGCGGTACAAAAATCGTAGCGCTTTGGTGTACCGTCTTGGAGGAGTAGGGTTTGTAAGTTAAACTTCCGTACATACACACATACATCCCTACATACGAACGCAGAGTTTTAGTATTATATAGATAGATAGATAGATAGATAGATAGATAGATATAGATAGATAGATAGATACTAGACCGAGTGGGCCCGTTGGGCCCGTCCTCGTAGGGTTTCCATTGTAACCGGGAGGGGAGGAAAGGGGGAGGGTTGGGGGAGGGAAGGGGGAGGGAGGAGGGGGGGGAGGGGAGGGTGGGAGGGGGGAGGGAGAGGGGAGGGAGGGGGGTAGGGGGGAGGGAGGGGGGAGAGGGGGGGATGGGAGGGGGGAGGGGAGGGGGGAAGGGAGGAGGGAAGGGGGGGAGGGAGAGGGGAGGGAGGTGGGTAGGGGGGAGGGAGGGAGGGGGACCTCCCCTTTTCCCAGTACCCCTCTTTCCCCGTTGGGCCCGTCCTCATAGGGTTTCCATTGTAACCGGGAGGAGGGGAGGGCGGGAAGGGGGAGGGAGGGAGGAGGGAGGTGTGGAGGGAGGAGGGGAGGGGAGGGAGGGGGGAGGGGAGGGAGGGGGGTAGGGGGGAGGGGGAGGGAGAGGGGATGGGGGAGGGGAGGGGGAAGGGGGGAGGGAGGGGGACCTCCCCTTTTCCCAGTACTCCTCTTTCCCCGTTGGGCCCGTCCTCGTAGGGTTTCCATTGTAACCGGGAGGGGGGGAGGGAGGGAGGAGGGAGGTGTGGAGGGAGGTGTGGAGGGAGGAGGGGAGGGGGAGGGAGGGGGGGAGGGGAGGGGGAGGGGGGAAGAGGGGTAGGGGGGAGGGGAGGGAGGAGGGGAGGGAGGGGAACTCCCCTTTTCCCAGTACCCCTCTTTCCCCGTTGGGCCCGTCCCCGTAGGGTTTCCATTGTAACCGGGAGGGGGGGGAGGGAGGGTGGAAGGAGGGGGAGAGGGGTGGAAGGGTGGAGGGAGTGGGGGAGGGTCGGATGGAGGGAAGGAGGGAGGGGTGAGTTAGGGGCTGAGTGGTGATGGAGGTTGGGATTGAGGGGGGAGAGAGTGGGGATGGAGGTGGGAAGGAGGGGGGAGGAAGAGGTTGAGGGGGAAGTGGGACCTCCCCTTTTCCCAGTACCCCTCTTTCCCCCACCACCAAGCCCCCACCGCAACGACCCCTGTTGTCCCCCTACCCAGTCCCCATTCTCAGACCCCCCCCATTCTCTTGGAATAAAAAAAAATACTTTAAAAAAAAAAGTGCTTTTTAATTGCTTGTTTTGAAACATTCGCGGTTAAGTGCTTTATTTAAAAAACATTCGCGGTTAAGTGCTGGTTTTGAAACATTCGCGGCTACTTAGTGCTTCTGTCAGTTGCTTTTCGAAACAATGTTGCAACCATCTCACACAAGCATTGGGAGGATGGGAGGGAGGGAAGGGGAGGGAGGGAGGAGGGAGGTGTGGAGGGAGGAGGGGAGGGAGGGGGGAAGGGGAGGGGGGGAAGGGGGCGGGAGAGGGGAGGGAGGGGGGATGGGATGGGGAAGGGGGGAGTGAGGGGGACCTCCCCTTTTCCCAGTACCTCTCTTTCCCCGTTGGGCCCGTCCTCGTAGGGTTTCCATTGTAACCGGGAGGGGAGGGAGGGAAGGGGGAGGGAGGGAGGAGGGAGGTGTGGAGGGAGGGGAGGGGGAGGGAGGGGGAGGGGGGAGGGAGAGGGGGAGGGAGGGGGGGAGGGGGGTGAGGGGGGAGGGAGAGGGGTAGGGGGGGAGGGGAGGGGGAAGGGGAGGGAGGGGGACCTCCCCTTTTCCCAGTACCCCTCTTTCCCCGTTGGGCCCGTCCTCGTAGGGTTTCCATTGTAACCGGGAGGAGGGGAGGGAGGGAAGGGGGAGGGAGGGAGGTGTGGAGGGTGGAGGGGGAGGGAGGGGGGAGGGGAGGGGGGAAGGGGGGGAGGGAGGGGGGGTGGAGGTGGGAAGGAGTGGGGAGGAAGGGGTTGAGGGGGGAAGGGGGGGGAGGGAGGGAATAGGGGCCCCATGCTGATCTGTGTATGTTAAGTGACTCGCACAACTTTAAAAAACTGGCAGTTGCTTTTCGCAACAATGTTGCAACATCTCACACAAGCATTGTGACGTCACAAGCTGAAGACCTTGAAAAAAAAGGTCAGAAAAAAAATCATGTAAATTTAAAGTAGTAAACACCCAATAGCAGCTGCTTGTCCATCGCGAGCTGATCTCTCATTGGTGCACGGGTGCCATTGTGACATCACGCGCTGAAGCCCCTTCAAGAAAAGGGTTAGAAATGAAAATTTAAACTTTAATATCTCTCTAGCTTTAAAAAGGTAGCTTCAATTTGAACGAAAGTACTTACAATAGTTGCCCAGGTTAATGGTGAATATGGCGGTACAAAAATCGTAGCGCTTTGGTGTAACTTCAGGGAGGAGTAGGGTTTGTAAGTTATGGACAGAAACTCTTCGGAATCTTCCGTACATACACATATACATACGGAATGTTGGACCGCAGAGTTTTAGTAGTATACTAGACCGAGTGGGCCCGTTGGGCCCGTCCTCGTAGGGTTTCCATTGTAACCGGGAGGGGAGGAAAGGGGGAGGGTTGGGGGAGGGAAGGGGGAGGGAGGAGGGGAGGGAGGGGGGGAGGGGGGAGGGAGGGAGGGGGACCTCCCCTTTTCCAAGTACCCCTCTTTCCCCGTTGGGCCCGTCCCCGTAGGGTTTCCATTGTAACCGGGAGGAGGGGAGGGCGGGAAGGGGGAGGGATGGAGGAGGGAGGTGTGGAAGGAGGAGGGGAGGGGAGGGAGGGGGGAGGGGAGGGAGGGGGGTAGGGGGGAGGGGGAGGGAGAGGGGGAAGGGGAGGGGGGAGGGAGGGGGACCTCCCCTTTTCCCAGTACTCCTCTTTCCCTGTTGGGCCCGTCCTCGTAGGGTTTCAAGGAAGGGGGAGAGGGATGGAAGGGTGGAGGGAGGGGGGGAGGGATTGGGCAGGGAGGGATGGAGGAGTTAGGGGGGAGGGGGGAGGGAGTTGGGGAGGGAGGAGGAGGGGAGGGAGTGGGGATGGAGGTGGGAAGGAGGGGGGATGAAGGGGTTGAGGGGGGAAGGGGGACCTCCCCTTTTCCCAGTACCCCTCTTTCCCCGTTGGGCCCGTCCTCATAGGGTTTCCATTGTAACTGGGAGGGGGGGAGGGAGGGAGGTGTGGAGGGAGGAGGGGAGGGGGAGGGAGGGGGGGAGGGGAGGGGGGAAGGGGAGGGGGGAAGGGGGTAGGGGGGAGGGGAGGGAGGGGGATCTCCTCTTTTCCCAGTACCCCTCTTTCCCCGTTGGGCCCGTCCCCGTAGGGTTTCCATTGTAACCGGGAGGGGGGGAGGGAGGGTGGAAGGAGGGGGGAGGGGGAGAGGGATGGAAGGGTGGAGGGAGGGGGGAGGGATTGGGGGAGGGTGGGATGGAGGGAAGGAGGGAGGGGGGGAGTTAGGGGCTGAGTGGTGATGGAGGTTGGGATTGAGGGGGGAGAGAGTGGGGATGGAGGTGGGAAGGAGGGGGGAGGAAGAGGTTGAGGGGGAAGTGGGACCTCCCCTTTTCCCAGTACCCCTCTTTCCCCCACCACCAAGCCCCCACCGCAACGACCCCTGTTGTCCCCCTCCCCAGTCCCCATTCTCAGACCCCCCCCCCCATTCTCTTGGAATAAAAAAAAATACTTTAAAAAAAATAAGTGCTTTTTAATTGCTTGTTTTGAAACATTCGCGGTTAAGTGCTTTTTAAAAAAACATTCGCGGTTAAGTGCTGGTTTTGAAACATTCGCGGCTACTTAGTGCTTCTGTCAGTTGCTTTTCGAAACAATGTTGCAACCATCTCACACAAGCATTGGGAGGATGGGAGGGAGGGAAGGGGAGGGAGGGAGGGAAGGGGAGGGAGGGAGGAGGGAGGTGTGGAGGGAGGAGGGGAGGGAGGGGGGAAGGGGAGGGGGGGAAGGGGGCGGGAGAGGGGACGGAGGGGGGATTGGATGGGGGAGGAGGGGGACCTCCCCTTTTCCCAGTACCCCTCTTTCCCCGTTGGGCCCGTCCTCGTAGGGTTTCCATTGTAACCGGGAGGAGGGGAGGGAGGGAAGGGGGAGGGAGGGAGGAGGGAGGTGTGGAGGGAGGGGAGGGGGAGGGAGGGGGGAGGGGAGGGGGGAAGGGGGGGAGGGGGAGGGAGAGGGGGAGGGAGGGGGGAGGGGGGAAGGGGGGTGAGGGGGGAGGGAGAGGGGTAGGGGGGGAGGGGAGGGGAAGGGGAGGGAGGGGGACCTCCCCTTTTCCCAGTACCCCTCTTTCTCCGTTGGGCCCATCCTCGTAGGGTTTCCATTGTAACCGGGAGGAGGGGAGGGAGGGAAGGGGGAGGGAGGGAGGTGTGGAGGGTGGAGGGGGAGGGGGAGGGAGGGGGGAGGGGAGGGGGGAAGGGGGGGAGGGAGGGGGGGTGGAGGTGGGAAGGAGTGGGGAGGAAGGGGTTGAGGGGGGAAGGGGGGGAGGGAGGGAATAGGGGCCCCATGCTGATCTGTGTAAGTTAAGTGACTCGCACAACTTTAAAAAACTGGCAGTTGCTTTTCGCAACAATGTTGCAACATCTCACACAAGCATTGTGACGTCACAAGCTGAAGACCTTGAAAAAAAAGGTCAGAAAAAAAATCATGTAAATTTAAAGTAGTAAACACCCAATAGCAGCTGCTTGTCCATCGCGAGCTGATCTCTCATTGGTGCACGGGTGCCATTGTGACATCACGCGCTGAAGCCCCTTCAAGAAAAGGGTTAGAAATGAAAATTAAACTTTAATATCTCTCTAGCTTTAAAAAGGTAGCTTCAATTTGAACGAAAGTACTTACAATAGTTGCCCATGTTAATGGTGAATATGGCGGTACAAAAATCGTAGCGCTTTGGTGTACCGTCAGGGAGGAGTAGGGTTTGTAAGTTATGGACAGAAACTCTTCGGAATCTTTGCGTACATACACATATACATCCATACATACGGAATGTTGGACCGCAGAGTTTTAGTAGTATATAGATACTAGACCGAGTGGGCCCGTTGGGCCCGTCCTCGTAGGGTTTCCATTGTAACCGGGAGGGGAGGAAAGGGGGAGGGTTGGGGGAGGGAAGGGGGAGGGAGGAGGGGAGGGAGGGGGGGAGGGAGAGGGGAGGGATGGGGGTAGGGGGGGAGGGAGGGGGGAGAGGGGGGGATGGGAGGGGGGAGGGGAGGGGGGAAGGGAGGAGGGAAGGGGGGGAGGGAGAGGGGAGGGAGGTGGGTAGGGGGGAGGGAGGGGGACCTCCCCTTTTCCCAGTACCCCTCTTTCCCCGTTGGGCCCGTCCTCGTAGGATTTCCATTGTAACCGGGAGGAGGGGAGGGCGGGAAGGGGGAGGGAGGGAGGAGGGAGGTGTGGAGGGAGGAGGGGAGGGGAGGGAGGGGGGAGGGGAGGGAGGGGGGTAGGGGGGAGGGGGAGGGAGGGGGAGGGAGAGGGGATGGGGGAGGGGAGGGGGAAGGGGGGAGGGAGGGGGACCTCCCCTTTTCCCAGTACTCCTCTTTCCCCGTTGGGCCCGTCCTCGTAGGGTTTCCATTGTAACCGGGAGGGGGGGAGGGAGGGAGGAGGGAGGTGTGGAGGGAGGTGTGGAGGGAGGAGGGGAGGGGGAGGGAGGGGGGGAGGGGAGGGGGAGGGGGGAAGAGGGGTAGGGGGGAGGGGAGGGAGGAGGGGAGGGAGGGGAACTCCCCTTTTCCCAGTACCCCTCTTTCCCCGTTGGGCCCGTCCCCGTAGGGTTTCCATTGTAACCGGGAGGGGGGGAGGGAGGGTGGAAGGAGGGGGAGAGGGGTGGAAGGGTGGAGGGAGGGGGGGAGGGAGTGGGGGAGGGTCGGATGGAGGGAAGGAGGGAGGGGTGAGTTAGGGGCTGAGTGGTGATGGAGGTTGGGATTGAGGGGGGAGAGAGTGGGGATGGAGGTGGGAAGGAGGGGGAAGGAAGAGGTTGAGGGGGAAGTTGGACCTCCCCTTTTCCCAGAACCCCTCTTTCTCCCACCACCAAGCCCCCACCGCAACGACCCCTGTTGTCCCCCTCCCCAGTCCCCATTCTCAGACCCCCCCCATCTCTTGGAATAAAAAAAAATACTTAAAAAAAAAAAGTGCTTTTTAATTGCTTGTTTTGAAACATTCGCGGTTAAGTGCTTTTTTAAAAAACATTCGCGGTTAAGTGCTGGTTTTGAAACATTCGCGGCTACTTAGTGCTTCTGTCAGTTGCTTTTCGAGGGAGGGAGTAGGGAGGTGTGGAGGGGGGAGGGGAGGGGGAGGGAGGGGGGAGGGGAGGGGGGAAGGGGGGGAGGGAGAGGGGAGGGAAGGGGGTAGGGGGGAGGGGGAGGGAGGGGGGAGGGGGGAAGGGGAGGGAGGGGGGAAGGGGAGGGGGAGGGAGGGGGGGAGGGAGAAGGGAGGGAGGGGGGAGTGAGGGGGGAGGGAGGGGAACCTCCCATTTTCCCAGTACCCCTCTTTCCCCATTGGGCCCGTCCTCGTAGGGTTTCCATTGTAACCGGGAGGAGGGGAGGGAGGGTGGAAGGAGGGGGGAGGGGGAGAGGGATGGAATGGTGGAGGGAGGGGGAGGGAGTGGGGGAGGGTGGGATGGAGGGAAGGAGGGAGGGGGGGAGTTAGGGGCTGAGTGGTGAAGGAGGTTGGGATTGAGGGGGGAGGGAGGGGGGAGGGAGTGGGGATGGAGGTGGGAAGGAGGGGGGAGGAAGGGGTTGAGGGGGGAAGTGGGACCTCCCCTTTTCCCAGTACCCCTCTTTCCCCCACCACCAAGCCCCCTCCGCAATGACCCCTGTTGTCCCCCTCCCCAGTCCCCATTCTCAGACCCCCCCCCCCCCATTCTCTCTCTCCCCCAGACACACTCTCAGTGCTTTTTTCGAAACACTTGCCCCGGTGGCCCACGAGCATAGGGGCCCAATGCTGATCTGTGTATGTTAAGTGACTTGCAATAAAAAAAAATACTTTAAAAAAAGATAAGTGCTTTTTAAGTGCTTGTTTTGAAACATTCACGGTCACATAGTGCTTCTCACTGCGATCTGTTAGTGGTGCTTTTCGAAACAATGTAGCACCCATCTCAAACAAGCATTGGGAGGATGGGAGGGAGGGAAGGGGAGGGAGGGAGGAGAGAGGTGTGGAGGGAGGGGGGAAGGGGAGGGGGAACGGGGGGGAGGGAGAGGGGAGGGAGGGGGGATGGGATGGGGGAAGGGGGGAGGGAGGGGGACCTCCCCTTTTCCCAGTACCCCTCTTTCCCCGTTGGGCCCGTCCTCGTAGGGTTTCCATTGTAACCGGGAGGAGGGGAGGGAGGGAGGAGGAGGTGTGGAGGGAGGAGGGGAGGGGGGGAGGGGAGGGGGAGGGAGAGGGTTAGGGGGGAGGGGGAGGGGGGAGGGGAGGGGGGAAGGGGAGGGAGGGGGACCTCCCCTTTTCCCAGTACCCCTCTTTCCCCGTTGGGCCCGTCCCCGTAGGGTTTCCTTTGTAACCAGAAGGGGGGGAGGGAGGGTGGAAGGAGGGGGGAGGGGGAGAGGGATGGAAGGGTGGAGGGAGGGGGGGGAGGATGGAGGGAAGGAGGGAGGGGGGGAGTTAGGGGAGGAGGGGTGAGGGAGGTGGGGAGGGAGTTGGGGAGGAGGGGGGGAGGGAGTGGGGATGGAGGTGGGAAGGAGTGGGGAGGAAGGGGTGAGGGGGGAAGGGGGGGAGGGAGGGAATAGGGGCCCCATGCTGATCTGTGTATGTTAAGTGACTTGCACAACTTTAAAAAACTGGCAGTTGTTTTTCGCAACAATGTTGCAACAATCTCACAAAAGCATTGTGACGTCACAAGCTGAAGATGTAAATTTAAAACCGAGCTGATCTCTCATTGGTGCACGGGTGCCATTGTGACATCACGCACTGAAGCCCCTTCAAGAAAAGGGTTAGAAATGAAAATTTATACTTTAATATCTCTCTAGCTTTAAAAAGGTAGCTTCAATTTGAACGAAAGTACTTACAATAGTTGCCCATGTTAATGGTGAATACGGCGGTACAAAAATCGTAGCGCTTTGGTGTACCGTCTGGGAGGAGTAGGGTTTGGACCCTTCAAGAAAAGTGTTAGAAATGAAAATTTAAACTTTAATATCTCTCTAGCTTTAAAAAGGTAGCTTCAATTTGAACGAAAGTACTTACAATAGTTGCCCATGTCAATGGTGAATACGGCGGTACAAAAATCGTAGCGCTTTGGTGTACCGTCTGGGAGGAGCAGGGTTTGTAAGTTATGGACAGAAATCTTCGGAATCTTCCGTATATACATACGGAATCTTCCGTATATACATACGGAATGTTGGACCGCAGAGTTTTAGTATTATACTAGACCGAGTGGGCCCGTTGGGCCCGTCCTCGTAGGGTTTCCATTGTAACCGGGAGGGGAGGAAAGGGGGAGGGTTGGGGGAGGGAGGAGGGGAGGGGAGGGGGGGAGGGGAGGGGGGAGGGAGAGGGGAGGGAGGGGGTAGGGGGGAGGGAGGGGGAGAGGGGGGGATGGGAGGGGGAGGGGAGGGGGGAAGGGAGGAGGGAAAGGGGGGAGGGAGAGGGGAGGGAGGTGGGTAGGGGGGAGGGAGGGGGACCTCCCCTTTTCCCAGTACCCCTCTTTCCCCGTTGGGCCCGTCCTCGTAGGGTTTCCATTGTAACCGGGAGGAGGGGAGGGCGGGAAGGGGGAGGGAGGGAGGAGGGAGGTGTGGAGGGAGGAGGGGAGGGGAGGGAGGGGGGAGGGGAGGGAGGGGGGTAGGGGGGAGGGGAAGGGGGGAGGGAGGGGGACCTCCCCTTTTCCCAGTACTCCTCTTTCCCCGTTGGGCCGGTCCTCGTAGGGTTTCAATTGTAACCGGGAGGGGGGGAGGGAGGGTGGAAGGAGGGGGGAGAGGGATGGAAGGGTGGAGGGAGGGGGGGAGGGATTGGGGAGGGAGGGAAGGAGGGAGGGGGGAGTTAGGGGGGAGGGGGGAGGGAGTTGGGGAGGGAGGGGGAGGAGGGGGGGAGGGAGTGGGGATGGAGGTGGGAAGGAGGGGGGATGAAGGGGTTGAGGGGGGAAGGGGGAACTCCCCTTTTCCCAGTACCCCTCTTTCCCCGTTGGGCCCGTCCTCATAGGGTTTCCATTGTAACCGGGAGGGGGGAGGGAGGGAGGTGTGGAGGGAGGAGGGGAGGGGGAGGGAGGGGGGAGGGGAGGGGGGAAGGGGAGGGGGGAAGGGGGGAGGGAGTAGGGGGGAGGGGAGGGAGGGGGATCTCCCCTTTTCCCAGTACCCCTCTTTCCCCGTTGGGCCCGTCCCCGTAGGGTTTCCATTGTAACCGGGAAACACTTGCCCCGGTGGCCCACGAGCATAGGGGCCCAATGCTGATCTGTGTATGTTAAGTGACTTGCAATTAAAAAAAATACTTTAAAAAAAGATAAGTGCTTTTTAAGTGCTTGTTTTGAAACATTCGCGGTCACATAGTGCTTCTCACTGCGATCTGTTAGTGGTGCTTTTCGAAACAATGTAGCACCCATCTCAAACAAGCATTGGGAGGATGGGAGGGAGGGAAGGGGAGGGAGGGAGGAGAGAGGTGTGGAGGGATGGGGGAAGGGGAGGGGGGAACGGGGGGAAGGGGGAGGGAGAGGAGAGGGAGGGGGGATGGGATGGGGGAAGGGGGGAGGGAGGGGGACCTCCCCTTTTCCCAGTACCCCTCTTTCCCCGTTGGGCCCTTCCTCGTAGGGTTTCCATTGTAACCGGGAGGAGGGGAGGGAGGGAGGAGGGAGGTGTGGAGGGAGGAGGGGAGGGGGAAGGGGGAGGGAGAGGGTTAGGGGGGAGGGGGAGGGGAGGGGAGGGAGGGGGACCTCCCCTTTTCCCAGTACCCCTCTTTCCCCGTTGGGCCCGTCCCCGTAGGGTTTCCTTTGTAACCAGAAGGGGGGAGGGAGGGTGGAAGGAGGGGGGAGGGGGAGAGGGATGGAAGGGTGGAGGGAGGGGGGGAGGGATGGAGGGAAGGAGGGAGGGGGGGGAGTTAGGGGAGGAGGGGTGAGGGAGGTGGGGAGGGAGTTGGGGAGGAGGGGTGGAGGGAGTGGGGATGGAGGTGGGAAGGAGTGGGGAGGAAGGGGTTGAGGGGGGAAGGGGGGGGAGGGAGGGAATAGGGGCCCCATGCTGATCTGTGTATGTTAAGTGACTTGCACAACTTTAAAAAACTGGCAGTTGCCTTTCGCAACAATGTTGCAACAATCTCACACAAGCATTGTGACGTCACAAGCTGAAGATGTAAATTTAAAACCGTGCTGATCTCTCATTGGTGCACGGGTGCCATTGTGACATCACGCGCTGAAGCCCCTTCAAGAAAAGGGTTAGAAATGAAAATTAAACTTTAATATCTCTCTAGCTTTAAAAAGGCAGCTTCAATTTGAACGAAAGTACTTACAATAGTTGCCCATGTTAATGGTGAATATGGCGGTACAAAAATCGTAGCGCTTTGGTGTACCGTCAGGGAGGAGTAGGGTTTGTAAGTTATGGACAGAAACTCTTCGGAATCTTTGCGTACATACACATATACATACGGAATGTTGGACCGCAGAGTTTTAGTAGTATATAGACTAGACCGAGTGGGCCCGTTGGGCCCGTCCTCGTAGGGTTTCCATTGTAACCGGGAGGGGAGGAAAGGGGGAGGGTTGGGGGAGGGAAGGGGGAGGGAGGAGGGGAGGGAGGGGGGTAGGGGGAGGGAGGGGGGAGAGGGGGGATGGGAGGGGGGAGGGGAGGGGGGAAGGGAGGAGGGAAGGGGGGGAGGGAGAGGGGAGGGAGGTGGGTAGGGGGGAGGGAGGGAGGGAGGGGGACCTCCCCTTTTCCCAGTACCCCTCTTTCCCCGTTGGGCCCGTCCTCGTAGGGTTTCCATTGTAACCGGGAGGAGGGGAGGCGGGAAGGGGGAGGGAGGGAGGAGGGAGGTGTGGAAGGAGGAGGGGAGGGGAGGGAGGGGGGAGGGGAGGGAGGGGGGTAGGGGGGAGGGGGAGGGAGAGGGGGAAGGGGAGGGGGGAGGGAGGGGGACCTCCCCTTTTCCCAGTACTCCTCTTTCCCCGTTGGGCCCGTCCTCGTAGGGTTTCAAGGAAGGGGGAGAGGGATGGAAGGGTGGAGGGAGGGGGGGAGGGATTGGGGAGGGAGGGATGGAGGGAGGGGGGAGTTAGGGGGGAGGGGGGAGGGAGTTGGGGAGGGAGGAGGAGGGGAGGGAGTGGGGATGGAGGTGGGAAGGAGGGGGGATGAAGGGGTTGAGGGGGGAAGGGGGACCTCCCCTTTTCCCAGTACCCCTCTTTCCCCGTTGGGCCCGTCCTCATAGGGTTTCCATTGTAACCGGGATAGGGGGAGGGAGGGAGGTGTGGAGGGAGGAGGGGAGGGGGAGGGAGGGGGGGAGGGGAGGGGGGAAGGGGAGGGGGGAAGGGGGTAGGGGGGAGGGGAGGGAGGGGGATCTCCTCTTTTCCCAGTACCCCTCTTTCCCCGTTGGGCCCGTCCCCGTAGGGTTTCCATTGTAACCGGGAGGGGGGGAGGGAGGGTGGAAGGAGGGGGGAGGGGGAGAGGGATGGAAGGGTGGAGGGATTGGGGGAGGGTGGGATGGAGGGAAGGAGGGAGGGGGGGAGTGAGGGGCTGAGTGGTGATGGAGGTTGGGATTGAGGGGGGAGAGAGTGGGGATGGAGGTGGGAAGGAGGGGGGAGGAAGAGGTTGAGGGGGAAGTGGGACCTCCCCTTTTCCCAGTACCCCTCTTTCCCCCACCACCAAGCCCCCACCGCAACGACCCCTGTTGTCCCCCTCCCCAGTCCCCATTCTCAGACCCCCCCCCATTCTCTTGGAATAAAAAAAAATACTTTAAAAAAAAAAAGTGCTTTTTAATTGCTTGTTTTGAAACATTCGCGGTTAAGTGCTTTTTAAAAAAACATTCGCGGTTAAGTGCTGGTTTTGAAACATTCGCGGCTACTTAGTGCTTCTGTCAGTTGCTTTTCGAAACAATGTTGCAACCATCTCACACAAGCATTGGGAGGATGGGAGGGAGGGAAGGGGAGGGAGGGAGGAGGGAGGTGTGGAGGGAGGAGGGGAGGGAGGGGGGAGGGAGGGGGGAAGGGGAGGGGGGGAAGGGGGCGGGAGAGGGGACGGAGGGGGGATGGGATGGGGAAGGGGGGAGGGAGGGGGACCTCCCCTTTTCCCAGTACCCCTCTTTCCCCGTTGGGCCCGTCCTCGTAGGGTTTCCATTGTAACCGGGAGGAGGGGAGGGAGGGAAGGGGGAGGGAGGGAGGTGTGGAGGGTGGAGGGGGAGGGGGGGGGAGGGGGGAGGGGAGGGGGGAAGGGGGGGAGGGAGGGGGGGTGGAGGTGGGAAGGAGTGGGGAGGAAGGGGTTGAGGGGGGAAGGGGGGGGAGGGAGGGAATAGGGGCCCCATGCTGATCTGTGTATGTTAAGTGACTCGCACAACTTTAAAAAACTGGCAGTTGCTTTTCGCAACAATGTTGCAACATCTCACACAAGCATTGTGACGTCACAAGCTGAAGACCTTGAAAAAAAAGGTCAGAAAAAAAATCATGTAAATTTAAAGTAGTAAACACCCAATAGCAGCTGCTTGTCCATCGCGAGCTGATCTCTCATTGGTGCACGGGTGCCATTGTGACATCACGCGCTGAAGCCCCTTCAAGAAAAGGGTTAGAAATGAAAATTTAAACTTTAATATCTCTCTAGCTTTAAAAAGGTAGCTTCAATTTGAACGAAAGTACTTACAATAGTTGCCCAGGTTAATGGTGAATATGGCGGTACAAAAATCGTAGCGCTTTGGTGTAACTTCAGGGAGGAGTAGGGTTTGTAAGTTATGGACAGAAACTCTTCGGAATCTTCCGTACATACACATATACATCCGGAATGTTGGACCGCAGAGTTTTAGTAGTATATAGAAGATAGATATAGACTAGACCGAGTGGGCCCGTTGGGCCCGTCCTCGTAGGGTTTCCATTGTAACCGGGAGGGGAGGAAAGGGGGAGGGTTGGGGGAGGGAAGGGGGAGGGAGGAGAGGAGGGAGGGGGGAGGGGAGGGGGAGGGAGAGGGGAGGGAGGGGGGTAGGGGGGACGGAGGGGGGAGAGGGGGGGATGGGAGGGGGGAGGGGAGGGGGGGAGGGAGGAGGGAAGGGGGGGAGGGAGAGGGGAGGGAGGTGGGTAGGGGGGAGGGAGGGAGGGGGACCTCCCCTTTTCCCAGTACCCCTCTTTCCCCGTTGGGCCCGTCCTCGTAGGGTTTCCATTGTAACCGGGAGGAGGGGAGGGCGGGAAGGGGGAGGGAGGGAGGAGGGAGGTGTGGAGGGAGGAGGGGGGGGGAGGGAGGGGGGAGGGGGGGAAGTGGAGGGGGGAAGGGGGGAAGGGGGAGGGAGAGGGAGAGGGGAGGGAGGGGGGATGGGATGGGGGAAGGGGGGAGGGAGGGGGACCTCCCCTTTTCCCAGTACTCCTCTTTCCCCGTTGGGCCCGTCCTCGTAGGGTTTCAATTGTAACCGGGAGGGGGGAGGGAGGGTGGAAGGAGGGGGGAGAGGGATGGAAGGGTGGAGGGAGGGGGGGAGGGATTGGGGAGGGAGGGATGGAGGGAGGGGGGAGTTAGGGGGGAGGGGGGAGGGAGTTGGGGAGGGAGGGGGAGGAGGGGGGGAGGGAGTGGGGATGGAGGTGGGAAGGAGGGGGGATGAAGGGGTTGAGGGGGGAAGGGGGACCTCCCCTTTTCCCAGTACCCCTCTTTCCCCGTTGGGCCCGTCCTCATAGGGTTTCCATTGTAACCGGGAGGGGGGGAGGGAGGTGTGGAGGGAGGTGTGGAGGGAGGAGGGGAGGGGGAGGGAGGGGGGGAGGGGAGGGGGGAAGGGGAGGGGGAAGGGGGGAGGGGTAGGGGGGAGGGGAGGGAGGGGGACCTCCCCTTTTCCCAGTACCCCTCTTTCCCCGTTGGGCCCGTCCCCGTAGGGTTTCTATTGTAACCGGGAGGGGGGAGGGAGGATGGAAGGAGGGGGGAGGGGGAGAGGGATGGAAGGGTGGATTGATTGGGGGAGGGAGGGATGGAGGGAAGGAGGGAGGGGGGGAGTTAGGGGGGAGGTTTGAGGGAGGTGGGGAGGGAGTTGGGGAGGGAGGGGGAGGAGGGGGGGAGGGAGTGGGGATGGAGGTGGGAAGGAAGGGGTTGAGGGGTGAAGGGGGACCTCCCATTTTCCCAGTACCCCTCTTTCCCCCACCACCAAGCCCCCTCCGCAACGACCCCTGTTGTCCCCCTCCCCAGTCCCCATTCTCAGACCCCCCCCCCCATTCTCTCTCTCCCCCAGACACACTCCAAGTGCTGTTTCGCAACACTTGCCCCGGTGGCCCACGAGCATAGAGGCCCCATGTTGATCTGTGTATGTTAAGTGACTTGCAATAAAAAAGACTACTTGAAAACAGTGGTTTAAAGTGGTTTAAAGTGCTGTTTTTGCTACATTCGCGGTCATTTAGTGCTTCTCACGACCACGGTCATTTAGTGCTTCTCACTGCGATCTGTTAGTGGTGCTTTTCGAAACAATGTAGCACCCATCTCAAACAAGCATTGGGAGGATGGGAGGGAGGGAAGGGGAGGGAGGGAGGAGAGAGGTGTGGAGGGAGGAGGGGAGGGAGGGGGAAGGGGAGGGGGGAACGGGGGGAAGGGGGAGGGAGAGGGGAGGGAGGGGGGATGGGATGGGGGAAGGGGGGAGGGAGGGGGACCTCCCCTTTTCCCAGTACCCCTCTTTCCCCGTTGGGCCCGTCCTCGTAGGGTTTCCATTGTAACCGGGAGGAGGGGAGGGAGGGAGGAGGGAGGTGTGGAGGGAGGAGGGGAGGGGGGGAGGGGAGGGGGGAAGGGGGAGGGAGAGGGTTAGGGGGGAGGGGGATGGGGGAGGGGGTAAGGGGAGGGAGGGGGACCTCCCCTTTTCCCAGTACCCCTCTTTCCCCGTTGGGCCCGTCCCCATAGGGTTTCCTTTGTAACCAGAAGGGGGGGAGGGAGGGTGGAAGGAGGGGGGAGGGGGAGAGGGATGGAAGGGTGGAGGGAGGGGGGGAGGGATGGAGGGAAGGAGGGAGGGGGGGGAGTTAGGGGAGGAGGGGTGAGGGAGGTGGGGATGGAGTTGGGGAGGAGGGGGGGAGGGAGTGGGGATGGAGGTGGGAAGGAGTGGGGAGGAAGGGGTTGAGGGGGGAAGGGGGGGGAGGGAGGGAATAGGGGCCCCATGCTGATCTGTGTATGTTAAGTGACTTGCACAACTTTAAAAAACTGGCAGTTGCTTTTCGCAACAATGTTGCAAACCATCTCACACAAGCATTGTGACGTCACAAGCTGAAGACCTTGAAAAAAAAGGTCAGAAAAAAAATTATGTAAATTTAAAACCGAGCTGATCTCTCATTGGTGCACGGGTGCCATTGTGACATCACGCGCTGAAGCCCCTTCAAGAAAAGGGTTAGAAATGAGAAATTTTAACTTTAATATCTCTCTAGCTTTAAAAAGGTAGCTTCAATTTGAACGAAAGTACTTACAATAGTTGCCCATGTTAATGGTGAATATGGCGGTACAAAAATCGTAGCGCTTTGGTGTACCGTCTGGGAGGAGTAGGGTTTGTAAGTTATGGACAGAAATCTTCGGAATCTTCCGTACAAACATACGGAATCTTCCGTATATACATACGGAATGTTGGACCGCAGAGTTTTAGTAGTATATAGATAGACTAGACCGAGTGGGCCCGTTGGGCCCGTCCTCGTAGGGTTTCCATTGTAACCGGGAGGATGGGAGGGAGGGAAGTGGGAGGGAGGGGGGGAGGGGAGGGTGGAGTGGAGGGGGGAGGGGAGGGGGAAGGAGGGGAGGGGGATGGGGAGGGAGAGGGGAGGGAGGGGGGTGGGGGGAGGGTCTATTTTACTTTAAAATAAACAGCGTTCTTTGTTGAAAAGGAAATAAACTTATCTATAGAGCATCAGCTTTTTTAAAATAAATAAAATCAAACTTAATGAAAATCACATTCCTCATTTTAAATAAATGTCTTTGTTATAAATGAAATCAAACAGCGGGAGAGGCGACGGCGACTACACCTCCCGGCGGTCAGCGCTGCTGGGACGGGAGGGAGGGAGGGATGAGGGAGGGAGGAGAGTGGGGAGGGAGGTGTACCTCCCCTTTTCCCAGTACTCTTCTTTCCCAAACCACCAAGCCCCCTGTTGTCCCCCTCCCCAGTCCCCATTCTCAGACCCCCCCATTCTCTCTCCCCCAGATACACTCTTACTCTCCCCCCCCCCTTTCCCCAGCACACCCCTTTCCCCGTTGGGCCCGTCCTCGTAGGGTTTCCATTGTAACCGTGAGGCAGGGAGGGAGGGGGGAGGGAGGGAAGAGGGAGGTGTGGAGGGAGGAGGGGAGGGGGAGGGAGGGGGAGGGGGGAAGGGGGGGAGGTGGAGGGAGGGGGGAGGGAGAGGGGGAGGGGTGGGGGAAGGGGTGAGGGTGGAAGGGGGAGGGAGGGGGACCTCCCCTTTTCCCAGTACCCCTCTTTCCCCGTTGTGCCCGTCCTCGTAAGGTTTCCATTGTAACCGGGAGGGGAGTGGGGGGGAGGGAAGGGAGGAGGGAGGTGTGGAGGGGGGAGGGGGGAAGGGGCAAGGGGGAGGGAGAGGGGAGGGAGGGGGTAGGGAGGGGGGAAGGGGGGAGGGAGGGGGACCACCCGTTTTCCCAGTACCCCTCTTTCCCCGTTGGGCCCGTCGTCGTAGGGTTTCCATTGTAACCGGGAGGAGGGGAGGTAGGGAAGGGGGAGGGAGGGGGGAGGGAGGTGTGGAGGGAGGAGGGGAGGGGGAGGGAGGAGGGGAGGGGGAGGGAGGGGGAAGGGGGAGGAGGGAGAGGGGAGGGAGGGGGGTAGGGGGGAGGGAGGAGGGAGGTGTGGAGGGAGGAGGGGAGGGGGAGGGAGGGGGGAGGGGAGGGGGGAGGGAGAGGGGGAGGGGGAGGGAGGGAGCGTGTAAGGGGGAGGGAGGGGGACCTCCCCTTTTCCCAGTACCCCTCTTTCCCCGTTGGGCCCGTCCTCGTAGGGTTTCCATTGTAACCGGGAGGAGGGGAGGGAGGGAAGGGGAGGGAGGGAGGAGGGAGGTGTGGAGGGAGGAGGGGAGGGGAGGGAGGGGGTAGGGGGGAGGGGGAGGGAGGGGGGAGGGTAGGGGGAAGGGGGAAGGGAGGGGGACCTCCCCTTTTCCCAGTACCCCTCTTTCCCCGATGGGCCCGTCCTCGTAGGGTTTCAATTGTAACCGGGAGGGGGGAGGGAGGGTGGAAGGAGGGGGGAGAGGGATGGAAGGGTGGAGGGAGGGGGGAGGGATTGGGGAGGGAGGGATGGAGGGAAGGAGGGAGGGGGGGAGTTAGGGGGAGGGGGAGGGGGGAGGGAGTTGGGGAGGGAGGGGGAGGAGGGGGGAGGGAGTGCGGATGGAGGTGGGAAGGAAGGGGTTGAGGGGGGAAGGGGGACCTCCCCTTTTCCCAGTACCCCTCTTTCCCCGTTGGGCCCGTCCCCGTAGGGTTTCCATTGTAACCGGGAGGGGGGAGGGAGGGTGGAAGGAGGGGGGAGGGGGAGAGGGATGGAAGGGTGGAGGGAGTTGGGAGGGAGTGGGGGAGGGTGGGATGGAGGGAAGGAGGGAGGGGGGGAGTTAGGGGCTGAGTGGTGATGGAGGTTGGGATTGAGGGGGAGGGAGGGGGGGAGGGAGTGGGGATGGAGGTGGGAAGGAGGGGGGAGGAAGGGGTTGAGAGGTGAAGTGGGACCTCCCCTTTTCCCAGTACCCCTCTTTCCCCGTTGGGCCCGTCCTCGTAGGGTTTCCATTGTAACCGGGAGGAGGGGAGGGAGGGAGGAGGGAGGTGTGGAGGGAGGAGGGGAGGGGGGAGGGGGAGGGAGAGGGTTAGGGGGGAGGGGGAGGGGGGAGGGGAGGGGAGGGAGGGGGACCTCCCCTTTTCCCAGTACCCCTCTTTCCCCGTTGGGCCCATCCCTGTAGGGTTTCCTTTGTAACCAGAAGGGGGGAGGGAGGGTGGAAGGAGGGGGGAGGGGGAGAGGGATGGAAGGGTGGAGGGAGGGGGGGAGGGATGGAGGGAAGGAGGGAGGGGGGGGAGTTAGGGGAGGAGGGGTGAGGGAGGTGGGGAGGGAGTTGGGGAGGAGGGGGGGAGGGAGTGGGGATGGAGGTGGGAAGGAGTGGGGAGGAAGGGGTTGAGGGGGGAAGGGGGGGAGGGAGGGAATAGGGGCCCCATGCTGATCTGTGTATGTTAAGTGACTTGCACAACTTTAAAAAACTGGCAGTTGCTTTTCGCAACAATGTTGCAACAATCTCACACAAGCATTGTGACGTCACAAGCTGAAGATGTAAATTTAAAACCGAGCTGATCTCTCATTGGTGCACGGGTGCCATTGTGACATCACGCGCTGAAGCCCCTTCAAGAAAAGGGTTAGAAATGAAAATTTAAACTTTAATATCTCTCTAGCTTTAAAAAGGTAGCTTCAATTTGAACGAAAGTACTTACAATAGTTGCCCACGTTAATGGTGAATATGGCGGTACAAAAATCGTAGCGCTTTGGTGTAACTTCAGGGAGGAGTAGGGTTTGTAAGTTATGGACAGAAATTCTTCGGAATCTTCCGTACATACACATATACATACATACATACGGAATGTTGGACCGCAGAGTTTTAGTAGTATATACTAGACCGAGTGGGCCCGTTGGGCCCGTCCTCGTAGGGTTTCCATTGTAACCGGGAGGGGAGGAAAGGTGGAGGGTTGGGGGAGGGAAGGGGGAGGGAGGAGGGGAGGGAGGGGGGAGGGGAGGGGGGGGGAGGGAGAGGGGAGGGAGGGGGGTAGGGGGGAGGGAGGGGGGGATGGGAGGGGGGAGGGGTGAAGGGAGGAGGGAAGGGGGGGAGGGAGACGGGAGGGAGGTGGGTAGGGGGGAGGGAGGGAGGGGGACCTCCCCTTTTCCCAGTACCCCTCTTTCCCCGTTGGGCCCGTCCTCGTAGGGTTTCCATTGTAACCGGGAGGAGGGGAGGGCGGGAAGGGGGAGGTAGGGGTGGAGGGAGGAGGGGAGGGGAGGGAGGGGGGAGGGGGGGGAGGGGGAGGGAGGGGGAGGGAGAGGGGAGGGAGGAGGGGATTGAGGGGGACCTCCCCTTTTCCCAGTACTCCTCTTTCCCCGTTGGGCCCGTCCTCGTAGGGTTTCAATTGTAACCGGGAGGGGGGGAGGGAGGGTGGAAGGAGGGGGGAGAGGGATGGAAGGGTGGAGGGAGGGGGGGAGGGATTGGGGAGGGAGGGATGGAGGGAAGGAGGGAGGGGGGAGTTAGGGGGGAGGGGGGAGGGAGGGGGAGGGAGTTGGGGAGGGGGAGGAGGGGGGGAGGGAGTGGGGATGGAGGTGGGACGGAGGGGGGATGAAGGGGTTGAGGGGGGAAGGAGGACCTCCCCTTTTCCCAGTACCCCTCTTTCCCCGTTGAGCCCGTCCTCATAGGGTTTCCATTGTAACCGGGAGGGGGGGAGGGAGGGAGGAGGGAGGTGTGGAGGGAGGGGAAGGGAGGGGGGGAGGGGAGGGGGGAAGGGGAGGGGGGAAGGGGGGAGGAGGGAGGGGAGGGAGGGGGATCTCCCCTTTTCCCAGTACCCCTCTTTCCCCGTTGGGCCCGTCCCCGTAGGGTTTCCATTGTAACCGGGAGGGGGGAGGGAGGGTGGAAGGAGGGGGAGGGGGAGAGGGATGGAAGGGTGGAGGGAGGGGGGAGGGAGTGCGGGAGGGTGGGATGGAGGGAAGGAGGGAGGGGGGGAGTTAGGGGCTGAGTGGTGATGGAGGTTGGGATTGAGGGGGGAGGGAGGGGGGGAGCGAGTGGGGATGGAGGTGGGAAGGAGGGGGGAGGAAGGGGTTGAGGGGGAAGTGGAACCTCCCCTTTTCCCAGTACCCCTCTTTCCCCCACCACCAAGCCCCCTCCGCAACGACCCCTGTTGTCCCCCTCCCCAGTCCCCATTCTCAGACCCCCCCCCATTCTCTCTCTCCCCCAGACACACTCTCAGTGCTTTTTTCGAAACACTTGCCCCGGTGGCCCACGAGCATAGGGGCCCAATGTTGATCTGTGTATGTTAAGTGACTTGCAATAAAAAAAAATACTTTAAAAAAAGATAAGTGCTTTTTAAGTGCTTGTTTTGAAACATTCGCGGTCGCATAGTGCTTCTCACTGCGATCTGTTAGTGGTGCTTTTCGAAACAATGTAGCACCCATCTCAAACAAGCATTGGGAGGATGGGAGGGAGGGAAGGGGAGGGAGGGAGGAGAGAGGTGTGGAAGGAGGAGGGGAGGGAGGGGGGAAGGGGAGGGGGGAACGGGGGAAGGGGGAGGGAGAGGGGAGGGAGGGGGGATGGGATGGGGGAAGGGGGGAGGGAGGGGGACCTCCCCTTTTCCCAGTACCCCTCTTTCCCCGTTGGGCCCGTCCTCGTAGGGTTTCCATTGTAACCGGGAGGAGGGGAGGGAGGGAGGAGGGAGGTGTGGAGGGAGGAGGGGAGGGGGGGAGGGGAGGAGGGGGAGGGAGAGGGTTAGGGGGGAGGGGGAGGGGGGAGGGGAGGGGGGAAGGGGAGGGAGGGGGACCTCCCCTTTTCCCAGTACCCCTCTTTCCCCGTTGGGCCCGTCCCCGTAGGGTTTCCTTTGTAACCAGAAGGGGGGGAGGGAGGGTGGAAGGAGGGGGGAGGGGGAGAGGGATGGAAGGGTGGAGGGCGGGGGGGAGGGATGGAGGGAAGGAGGGGGGGGGAGTTCGGGGAGGAGGGGTGAGGGAGGTGGGGAAGGAGTTGGGGAGGAGGGGGGGAGGGAGTGGGGATGGAGGTGGGAAGGAGTGGGGAGGAAGGGGTTGAGGGGGGAAGGGGGGGAGGGAGGGAATAGGGGCCCCATGCTGATCTGTGTATGTTAAGTGACTTGCACAACTTTAAAAAACTGGCAGTTGCTTTTCGCAACAATGTTGCAACTATCCTCACACAAGCATTGTGACGTCACAAGCTGAAGACCTTGAAAAAAAAGGTCAGAAAAAAAATCATGTAAATTTAAAACCGAGCTGATCTCTCATTGGTGCACGGGTGCCATTGTGACATCACGCGCTGAAGCCCCTTCAAGAAAAGGGTTAGAAATGAAAATTTTAACTTTAATATCTCTCTAGCTTTAAAAAGGTAGCTTCAATTTGAACGAAAGTACTTACAATAGTTGCCCATGTTAATGGTGAATATGGCGGTACAAAAATCGTAGCGCTTTGGCGTACCGTCTAGGAGGAGTAGGGTTTGTAAGTTATGGACAGAAATCTTCGGAATCTTCCGTACATACACACGGAATGTTTGCGTACATACACACGGAATGTTGGACCGCAGAGTTTTGGAGTATACTAGACCGAGTGGGCCCGTTGGGCCCGTCCTCGTAGGGTTTCCATTGTAACCGGGAGGGGAGGAAAGGGGGAGGGTTGGGGGAGGGAAGGGGGAGGGAGGAGGGGAGGGAGGGGGGAGGGGAGGGGGGAGGGAGAGGGGGAGGGAGGGGGTTAGGGGGAGGGAGGGGGGAGAGGGGGGGATGGGAGGGGGGAGGGGAGGGAAGGGAGGAGGGAAGGGGGGAGGGAGAGGGGAGGGAGGTGGGTAGGGGGGAGGGAGGGAGGGGGACCTCCCCTTTTCCCAGTACCCCTCTTTCCCCGTTGGGCCCGTCCTCGTAGGGTTTCCATTGTAACCGGGAGGAGGGGAGGGCGGGAAGGGGGAGGGAGGGAGGAGGGAGGTGTGGAAGGAGGAGGGGAGGGGAGGGAGGGGGGAGGGTAGGGAGGGGGGTAGGGGGGAGGGAGAGGGGGGAGGGGGAAGGGGGGAGGGAGGGGGACCTCCCCTTTTCCCAGTACTCCTCTTTCCCCGTTGGGCCCGTCCTCGTAGGGTTTCAAGGAGGGGGGAGAGGGATGGAAGGTGGAGGGAGGGGGGGGAGGGATTGGGGAGGGAGGGATGGAGGGAAGGAGGGAGGGGGAGTTAGGGGGGAGGGGGGAGGGAGGGGGAGGAGGGGGGGAGGGAGTGGGGATGGAGGTGGGAAGGAGGGGGGATGAAGGGGTTGAGGGGGGAAGGGGGACCTCCCCTTTTCCCAGTACCCCTCTTTCCCCGTTGGGCCCGTCCTCATAGGGTTTCCATTGTAACCGGGAGGGGGGGAGGGAGGGAGGAGGGAGGTGTGGAGGGAGGAGGGGAGGGGGAGGGAGGGGGGGAGGGGAGGGGGGAAGGGGAGGGGGGAAGGGGGTAGGGGGGAGGGGAGGGAGGGGGATCTCCCCTTTTCCCAGTACCCCTCTTTCCCCGTTGGGCCCGTCCTCATAGGGTTTCCATTGTAACCGGGAGGGGGGGAGGGAGGGAGGAGGGAGGTGTGGAGGGAGATGGGGAGGGGGAGGGAGGGGGGGAGGGGAGGGGGGAAGGGGAGGGGGGAAGGGGGTAGGGGGGAGGGGAGGGAGGGGGATCTCCTCTTTTCCCAGTACCCCTCTTTCCCCGTTGGGCCCGTCCCCGTAGGGTTTCCATTGTAACCGGGAGGGGGGGAGGGAGGGTGGAAGGAGGGGGGAGGGGGAGAGGGATGGAAGGGTGGAGGGAGGGATTGGGGGAGGGTGGGATGGAGGGAAGGAGGGAGGGGGGAGTTAGGGGCTGAGTGGTGATGGAGGTTGGGATTGAGGGGGGAGAGAGTGGGGATGGAGGTGGGAAGGAGGGGGGAGGAAGAGGTTGAGGGGGAAGTGGGACCTCCCCTTTTCCCAGTACCCCTCTTTCCCCCACCACCAAGCCCCCACCGCAACGACCCCTGTTGTCCCCCTCCCCAGTCCCCATTCTCAGACCCCCCCCCATTCTCTTGGAATAAAAAAAAATACTTTAAAAAAAATAAGTGCTTTTTAATTGCTTGTTTTGAAACATTCGCGGTTAAGTGCTCTTTAAAAAAACATTCGCGGTTAAGTGCTGGTTTTGAAACATTCGCGGCTACTTAGTGCTTCTGTCAGTTGCTTTTCGAAACAATGTTGCAACCATCTCACACAAGCATTGGGAGGATGGGAGGGAAGGGGAGGGAGGGAGGAGGGAGGTGTGGAGGGAGGAGGGGAGGGAGGGGGGAAGGGGAGGGGGGGAAGGGGGCGGGAGAGGGGACGGAGGGGGGATGGGATGGGGAAGGGGGGAGGGAGGGGGACCTCCCCTTTTCCCAGTACCCCTCTTTCCCCGTTGGGCCCGTCCTCGTAGGGTTTCCATTGTAACCGGGAGGAGGGGAGGGAGGGAAGGGGGAGGGAGGGAGGAGGGAGGTGTGGAGGGAGGGGGAGGGAGGGGGAGGGGAGGGGGAAGGGGGTGGGAGAGGGGGAGGGAGAGGGGGAGGGAGGGGGGAGGGAGGGGGGAAGGGGGGTGAGGGGGGAGGGAGAGGGGTAGGGGGGGAGGGGAGGGGAAGGGGGGAGGGAGAGGGGTAGGGGAGGGGAAGGGGGGAGGGAGAGGGGTAGGGGGGGAGGGGAGGGGAAGGGGAGGGAGGGGGACCTCCCCTTTTCCCAGTACCCCTCTTTCTCCGTTGGGCCCATCCTCGTAGGGTTTCCATTGTAACCGGGAGGAGGGGAGGGAGGGAAGGGGGAGGGAGGGACGTGTGGAGGGTGGAGGGGGAGGGGGAGGGAGGGGGGAGGGAGGGGGGAGGGGAGGGGGAAGGGGGGGAGGGAGGGGGGGTGGAGGTGGGAAGGAGTGGGGAGGAAGGGGTTGAGGGGGGAAGGGGGGGGAGGGAGGGAATAGGGGCCCCATGCTGATCTGTGTATGTTAAGTGACTCGCACAACTTTAAAAAACTGGCAGTTGCTTTTCGCAACAATGTTGCAACATCTCACACAAGCATTGTGACGTCACAAGCTGAAGACCTTGAAAAAAAAGGCCAGAAAAAAAATCATGTAAATTTAAAGTAGTAAACACCCAATAGCAGCCGCTTGTCCATCGCGAGCTGATCTCCCATTGGTGCACGGGTGCCATTGTGACATCACGCGCTGAAGCCCTTTCAAGAAAAGGGTTAGAAATGAGAGATTTTAACTTTAATATCTCTCTAGCTTTAAAAAGGTAGCTTCAATTTGAACGAAAGTACTTACAATAGTTGCCCATGTTAATGGTGAATATGGCGGTACAAAAATCGTAGCGCTTTGGTGTAACTTCAGGGAGGAGTAGGGTTTGTAAGTTATGGACAGAAATCTTCGGAATCTTCCGTATATACATACGGAATCTTCCGTATATACATACGGAATGTTGGACCGCAGAGTTTTAGTATTATATAGATAGATAGATAGATAGATAGATAGACTAGACCAAGTGGGCCCGTTGGGCCCGTCCTCGTAGGGTTTCCATTGTAACTGGGAGGATGGGAGGGAGGGAAGTGGGAGGGAGGGAGGAGGGAGGTGTGGAGGGAGCAGGGGAGGGGGAGGGAGGGGGGGAGGGGAGGGTGGAGTGGAGGGGGGAAGGGGGGGGAGGGAGGGGGACCTCCCCTTTTCCCAGTACCCCTCTTTCCCCGTTGGGCCCGTCCCCGTAGGGTTTCCATTGTAAAGGGGAGGGGGGAGGGGAGGGAGGGGGGTAGGGGGGAGGGGGAGGGAGGGGGAGGGAGAGGGGGAAGGGGGGAGGGAGGGGGACCTCCCCTTTTCCCAGTACTCCTCTTTCCCTGTTGGGCCCGTCCTCGTAGGGTTTCCATTGTAACCGGGAGGGGGGGAGGGAGGGAGGAGGGAGGTGTGGAGGGAGGTGTGGAGGGAGGAGGGGAGGGGGAGGGAGGGGGGGAGGGGAGGGGGAGGGGGGAAGAGGGGTAGGGGGTAGGGGAGGGAGGAGGGGAGGGAGGGGGAACTCCCCTTTTCCCAGTACCCCTCTTTCCCCGTTGGGCCCGTCCCCGTAGGGTTTCCATTGTAACCGGGAGGGGGGAGGGAGGGTGGAAGGAGGGGGGAGGGGGAGAGGGGTGGAAGGGTGGAGGGATGGGGGGAGGGAGTGGGGGAGGGTCGGATGGAGGGAAGGAGGGAGGGGTGAGTTAGGGGCCGAGTGGTGATGGAGGTTGAGATTGAGGGGGGAGAGAGTGGGGATGGAGGTGGGAAGGAGGGGGGAGGAAGTGGTTGAGGGGGAAGTGGGACCTCCCCTTTTCCCAGTACCCCTCTTTCCCCCACCACCAAGCCCCCACCGCAACGACCCCTGTTGTCCCCCTACCCAGTCCCCATTCTCAGACCACCCCCCATTCTCTTGGAATAAAAAAAAATGCTTTAAAAAAAAAAGTGCTTTTTAATTGCTTGTTTTGAAACATTCGCGGTTAAGTGCTTTTTAAAAAAACATTCGCGGTTAAGTGCTGGTTTTGAAACATTCACGGCTACTTAGTGCTTCTGTCAGTTGCTTTTCGAGGGAGGGAGTAGGGAGGTGTGGAGGGGGGAGGGGAGGGGGAGGGAGGGGGGGAGGGGAGGGGGGAAGGGGGGGAGGGAGAGGGGAGGGAAGGGGGTAGGGGGGAGGGGGAGGGAGGGGGGAAGGGGAGGGAGGGGGAAGGGGAGGGGGAGGGAGGGGGGGAGGGAGAAGGGAGGGAGGGGAACCTCCCATTTTCCCAGTACCCCTCTTTCCCCATTGGGCCCGTCCTCGTAGGGTTTCCATTGTAACCGGGAGGAGGGGAGGGAGGGAAGGGGGAGGGGGGAGGAGGGAGGGAGAGGGGAGGGAGGGGGGTAGGGAAGGGGGAGGGAGGGGGAGGGGAGGGGGGAAGGGGGAGGGAGGGGGATCTCCCCTTTTCCCAGTACCCCTCTTTCCCCGTTGGGCCCGTCCTCGTAGGGTTTCCATTGTAACCGGGAGGAGGGGAGGGAGGGAAGGGGGAGGGAGGGAGGAGGGAGGTGTGGAGGGAGGAGGGGAGGGGAGGGAGGGGGAGGGGAGGGAGGGGGGTAGGGGGGAGGGGGAGGGAAAGGGGGGAGGGGAAGGGGGGAGGGAAGGGGGAAGGGGGTAGTGAGGGGGACCTCCCCTTTTCCCAGTACCCCTCTTTCCCCGTTGGGCCCGTCCTCGTAGGGTTTCCATTGTAACCGGGAGGAGGGGAGGGAGGGAAGGGGGAGGGAGGGAGGAGTTAGGGGAGGAGGGGTGAGGGAGGTGGGGAGGGAGTTGGGGAGGAGGGGGGGAGGGAGTGGGGATGGAGGTGGGAAGGAGTGGGGAGGAAGGGGTTGAGGGGGGAAGGGGGGGAGGGAGGGAATAGGGGCCCCATGCTGATCTGTGTATGTTAAGTGACTTGCACAACTTTAAAAAACTGGCAGTTGCATTTCGCAACAATGTTGCAACCATCTCACACAAGCATTGTGACGTCACAAGCTGAAGACCTTGAAAAAAAAGTCAGAAAAAAAATTATGTAAATTTAAAACCGAGCTGATCTCTCATTGGTGCACGGGTGCCATTGTGACATCACGCGCTGAAGCCCCTTCAAGAAAAGGGTTAGAAATGAAAATTTAAACTTTAATATCTCTCTAGCTTTAAAAAGGTAGCTTCAATTTGAACGAAAGTACTTACAATAGTTGCCCATGTTAATGGTGAATACGGCGGTACAAAAATCGTAGCGCTTTGGTGTACCGTCTGGGAGGAGTAGGGTTTGTAAGTTATGGACAGAAATCTTCGGAATCTTCCGTATATACATACGGAATCTTCCGTATATACATACGGAATGTTGGACCGCAGAGTTTTAGTACTATACTAGACCGAGTGGGCCCGTTGGGCCCGTCCTCGTAGGGTTTCCATTGTAACCGGGAGGATGGGAGGGAGGGAAGTGGGAGGGAGGGGGGGAGGGGAGGGTGGAGTGGAGGGGGGAGGGGAGGGGGAAGGAGGGGAGGGGGATGGGGAGGGAGAGGGGAGGGAGGGGGGTGGGGGGAGGGTCTATTTTACTTTAAAATAAACAGCGTTCTTTGTTGAAAAGGAAATAAACTTATCTATAGAGCATCAGCTTTTTTAAAATAAATAAAATCAAACTTAATGAAAATCACATTCCTCATTTTAAATAAATGTCTTTGTTATAAATGAAATCAAACAGCGGGAGAGGCGATGGCGACTACACCTCCCGGCGGTCAGCGCTGCTGGGACGGGAGGGAGGGAGGGATGAGGGAGGGAGGAGAGTGGGGAGGGAGGGGTACCTCCCCTTTTCCCAGTACTCTTCTTTCCCAAACCACCAAGCCCCCTGTTGTCCCCCTCCCCAGTCCCCATTCTCAGACCCCCCCATTCTCTCTCCCCCAGATACACTCTTACTCTCCCCCCCCCTTTCCCCAGCACACCCCTTTCCCCGTTGGGCCCGTCCTCGTAGGGTTTCCATTGTAACCGTGAGGCAGGGAGGGAGGGGGGAGGGAGGGAAGAGGGAGGTGTGGAGGGAGGAGGGGAGGGGGAGGGAGGGGGAGGGGGGAAGGTGGAGGGAGGGGGGAGGGAGAGGGGGAGGGGTGGGGGGAAGGGGTGAGGGTGGAAGGGGGAGGGAGGGGGACCTCCCCTTTTCCCAGTACCCCTCTTTCCCCGTTGTGCCCGTCCTCGTAAGGTTTCCATTGTAACCGGGAGGGGAGTGGGGGGGAGGGAAGGGAGGAGGGAGGTGTGGAGGGGGGAGGGGAGGGGGAGGGGGGAAGGGGCAAGGGGGAGGGAGAGGGGAGGGAGGGGGTAGGGAGGGGGGAAGGGGGGAGGGAGGGGGACCACCCGTTTTCCCAGTACCCCTCTTTCCCCGTTGGGCCCGTCGTCGTAGGGTTTCCATTGTAACCGGGAGGAGGGGAGGTAGGGAAGGGGGAGGGAGGGAGGAGGGAGGTGTGGAGGGAGGAGGGGAGGGGGAGGGAGGAGGGGAGGGGGAGGGAGGGGGAAGGGGGAGGAGGGAGAGGGGAGGGAGGGGGGTAGGGGGGAGGGAGGAGGGAGGTGTGGAGGGAGGAGGGGAGGGGGAGGGAGGGGGAGGGGAGGGGGGAGGGAGAGGGGGAGGGGGAGGGAGGGAGCGTGTAAGGGGGAGGGAGGGGGACCTCCCCTTTTCCCAGTACCCCTCTTTCCCCGTTGGGCCCGTCCTCGTAGGGTTTCCATTGTAACCGGGAGGAGGGGAGGGAGGGAAGGGGAGGGAGGGAGGAGGGAGGTGTGGAGGGAGGAGGGGAGGGGAGGGAGGGGGTAGGGGGGAGGGGGAGGGAGGGGAGGGGGAAGGGGGAAGGGAGGGGGACCTCCCCTTTTCCCAGTACCCCTCTTTCCCCGATGGGCCCGTCCTCGTAGGGTTTCAATTGTAACCGGGAGGGGGGAGGGAGGGTGGAAGGAGGGGGGAGAGGGATGGAAGGGTGGAGGGAGGGGGGAGGGATTGGGGAGGGAGGGATGGAGGGAAGGAGGGAGGGGGGGAGTTAGGGGGAGGGGGAGGGGGGAGGGAGTTGGGGAGGGAGGGGGAGGAGGGGGGAGGGAGTGCGGATGGAGGTGGGAAGGAAGGGGTTGAGGGGGGAAGGGGGACCTCCCCTTTTCCCAGTACCCCTCTTTCCCCGTTGGGCCCGTCCCCGTAGGGTTTCCATTGTAACCGGGAGGGGGGAGGGAGGGTGGAAGGAGGGGGGAGGGGGAGAGGGATGGAAGGGTGGAGGGAGTTGGGAGGGAGTGGGGGAGGGTGGGATGGAGGGAAGGAGGGAGGGGGGGAGTTAGGGGCTGAGTGGTGATGGAGGTTGGGATTGAGGGGGAGGGAGGGGGGGAGGGAGTGGGGATGGAGGTGGGAAGGAGGGGGGAGGAAGGGGTTGAGAGGTGAAGTGGGACCTCCCCTTTTCCCAGTACCCCTCTTTCCCCGTTGGGCCCGTCCTCGTAGGGTTTCCATTGTAACCGGGAGGAGGGGAGGGAGGGAGGAGGGAGGTGTGGAGGGAGGAGGGGAGGGGGGAAGGGGGAGGGAGAGGGTTAGGGGGGAGGGGGAGGGGGGAGGGGAGGGGAGGGAGGGGGACCTCCCCTTTTCCCAGTACCCCTCTTTCCCCGTTGGGCCCATCCCCGTAGGGTTTCCTTTGTAACCAGAAGGGGGGAGGGAGGGTGGAAGGAGGGGGGAGGGGGAGAGGGATGGAAGGGTGGAGGGAGGGGGGGAGGGATGGAGGGAAGGAGGGAGGGGGGGAGTTAGGGGAGGAGGGGTGAGGGTGGTGGGGAGGGAGTTGGGGAGGAGGGGGGGAGGGAGTGGGGATGGAGGTGGGAAGGAGTGGGGAGGAAGGGGTTGAGGGGGGAAGGGGGGGGAGGGAGGGAATAGGGGCCCCATGCTGATCTGTGTATGTTAAGTGACTTGCACAACTTTAAAAAACTGGCAGTTGCCTTTCGCAACAATGTTGCAACAATCTCACACAAGCATTGTGACGTCACAAGCTGAAGATGTAAATTTAAAACCGAGCTGATCTCTCATTGCTGCACGGGTGCCATTGTGACATCACGCGCTGAAGCCCCTTCAAGAAAAGGGTTAGAAATGAAAATTAAACTTTAATATCTCTCTAGCTTTAAAAAGGTAGCTTCAATTTGAACGAAAGTACTTACAATAGTTGCCCATGTTAATGGTGAATATGGCGGTACAAAAATCGTAGCGCTTTGGTGTACCGTCAGGGAGGAGTAGGGTTTGTAAGTTATGGACAGAAACTCTTTGGAATCTTTGCGTACATACACATATACATCCATACATACGGAATGTTGGACCGCAGAGTTTTAGTAGTATACTAGACCAAGTGGGCCCGTTGGGCCCGTCCTCGTAGGGTTTCCATTGTAACCGGGAGGCGGGGAGGGAGGTGGGAGGGAGGGGGGAGGGGGACCACCTGTTTTCCCAGTACCCCTCTTTACCCGTTGTGGGATGGGAGGGGGGAGGGGAGGGGGGAGGGAGAGGGGAGGGAGGGGGTAGGGGGAAGGGAGGGGGGAGGGAGGGAGGGGAGGGGGGAAGGGGGAGGGGGGAAGGGGAGAGGGAAGGGGGGGAGGGAGGAGGACCTCCCCTTTTCCCAGTACCCCTCTTTCCCCGTTGTGCCCGTCCTTGTAGGGTTTCCATTGTAACCGGGAGGCGGGGAGGGAGGGGGGAGGGAGGGAGGAGTGGAGGGAGGGGAGGGGGAGGAGAGGGGGGAAAGGGGGAGGGAGAGGGGAGGGAAGGGGGTAGGGGTGGAGGGGGAAAGGGGAAGGGGAGGTAGGGGGATGGAAGGGGGGAGGGAGGGGGCTCTCCCCTTTTCCCAGTACCCCTCTTTCCCCGTTGGGCCCGTCCTCGTAGGGATTCCATTGTAACCGGGAGGAGGGGAGGGAGGGAAGGGGGAGGGAGGGAGGAGGGGAGGGAGGGGGGGAAGGGGAGGGCGGAAAGGGGGGGAGGGGGGAAAGGGGGGAGGGGGGAAAGGGGGGAGGGAGAAGGGAAGGGGGGGAGGGGGAGGGAGGGGGGAGGTAGGGGAGGGGGAGGGGGGAAGGGGGAGGGAGGGGGACCTCCCCTTTTCCCAGTACCCCTCTTTCCCCGTTGGGCCCGTCCTCGTAGGGTTTCCATTGTAACCGGGAGGAGGGGAGGGAAGGAGGGAGGTGGGGAGGGAGGGGGGGAGGTGGGGAGGGGGGAAGGGGGGGAGGGGGGGAGAGGGGGGGAGGGGGTAGAGGGGGAGGGAGGGGGACCTCCCCCTTTCACAGTACCCCTTTCCCCGTTGGGCCCGTCCTCGTAGGGTTTCCATTGTAACCGGGAGGAGGGGAGGGAGGGAAGGGGGAGGAAGGGAGGAGGGAGGTGTGGAGAGAGGAGGGGAGGGGAGGGAGGGGGGAGGGGAGGGGGAAGGGGGGGAGGGGGGAGGGAGAGTGGAGGGAGGGGGGTTGGGGGGAGGTGGAGGGAGGGGAGGGGAAGGGGGAAGGGGGGAAGGAGGGGGACCTCCCCTTTTCCCAGTTCCCCTCTTTCTCCGTTGGGCTTGTCCTCGTAGGGTTTCCATTGTAACCGGGAGGACGGGAGGGAGGGAAGGGGGAGGGAGGGAGGAGGGAGATGTGGAGGGAGGAGGGAGGTGTGGAGGGAGATGGGGAAGGAGGGGGGAGGGGAGGGGTAGGGGGAGGGAGAGGGGAGGGAGGGAGGGGGGTAGGGGAGGGAGGGGGAGGGGAGGGGGAAGGGGGGAGGAGGGGGACCTCCCCTTTACCCAGTACCCCTCTTTCCCCGTTGGGCCCATCCTCGTAGGGTTTCCATTGTAACCGGGAGGAGGGGAGGGAGGGAAGGGGGAGGGAGGGAGGAGGGAGGTGTGGAGGGAGGAGGGGAGGGGGAGGGAGGGGGGGAGGGGAGGGGGAAGGGGGGAGTGAGGGGGTAGGGGGGAGGGGGGAGGGAGGGGGAGAGGGGAGGGGGGGTAGGGGGGAGGGGGAGGGAGGGGAAGGGAGGGGGAAAGGGTCGTAGGGATTCCATTGTAACCGGGAGGAGGGGAGGGAGGGAAGGGGGAGGGAGGGAGGAGGGAGGAGGGAGGGGGAAGGGGAGAGCGGAAAGGGGGGGAGGGGGGAAAGGGGGGAGGGGGGAGGGAGAGAGGGGGAGGGTGGAAAGAGCATCCCTCTCCCCATCAGAACTGCCCCCTCCATCGACTCCTTTAAGTCCAGGCTCAAAACCTATTTCTACTCCCCAGCGTTTGAGGCTCATTGAGGAGGCGCTGTGAACTGTTTGCGTGCCACTGTATGTTTCATTTTTTCCCTTAGTACCTAATCAGATGTACAGCACTTTGGTCAACGTGGGTTGTTTTTAAATGTGCTATACAAATAAAATTGACTTGGCTTGACAGCTCTTCGCAACAATGTAGCACAGGGGCATTGTGACGTCACACGCTGAATACCGCGGGGGGGGGGGGGAAGGGGGGTCTGCTCGAGTTCATCTCACAGGGGCATTGTGACATCACAATGAAGAATAAATCCGCACCGCAGCGCCCCCCTTCTGTCAAAACTTCGATAAATCAGGGGGGGCAGCACTTTTAAACCTCTGTAACTTAAAAAATATGCGTCCGAATTAAATAAAAATATCATTTTCCAGCAGCGAACCGCATGCTGATTAAGGCGGTACAAAAATCGTGGCGCTACGGTTCACCGTTTTGCCGGAATTGCCGTATTCAGCCGACATCAGTGGAATATACATATATATATACAACATCTGAGTTTTAATAGTATACTAGACCGAGTGGGCCCGTTGGGCCCGTCCTCGTAGGGTTTCCATTGTAACCGGGAGGGGAGGAAAGGGGGAGGGTTGGGGGAGGGAAGGGGGAGGGAGGAGGGGAGGGAGGGGGGAGGGGAGGGGGAGGGAGAGGGGAGGGAGGGGGGTAGGGGGGTGGGAGGGGGGAGAGGGGGGGATGGGAGGGGGAGGGGAGGGGGGGATGGGAGGGGGAGGGGAGGGGGGGAGGGAGGAGGGAAGGGGGGAGGGAGAGGGGAGGGAGGTGGGTAGGGGGGAGGGAGGGAGGGGGACCTCCCCTTTTCCCAGTACCCCTCTTTCCCCGTTGGGCCCGTCCTCGTAGGGTTTCCATTGTAACCGGGAGGAGGGGAGGGCGGGAAGGGGGAGGGAGGGAGGAGGGAGGTGTGGAGGGAGGAGGGGAGGGGAGGGAGGGGGGAGGGGGGGAAGGGGAGGGGGGAAGGGGGAGGGAGAGGGAGAGGGGAGGGAGGGGGGATGGGATGGGGGAAGGGGGGAGGGAGGGGGACCTCCCCTTTTCCCAGTACTCCTCTTTCCCCGTTGGGCCCGTCCTCGTAGGGTTTCAATTGTAACCGGGAGGGGGGGAGGGAGGGTGGAAGGAGGGGGGAGAGGGATGGAAGGGTGGAGGGAGGGGGGGAGGGATTGGGGAGGGAGGGATGGAGGGAGGGGGGAGTTAGGGGGGAGGGGGGAGGGAGTTGGGGAGGGAGGGGGAGGAGGGGGGGAGGGAGTGGGGATGGAGGTGGGAAGGAGGGGGGATGAAGGGGTTAAGGGGGGAAGGGGGACCTCCCCTTTTCCCAGTACCCCTCTTTCCCCGTTGGGCCCGTCCTCATAGGGTTTCCATTGTAACCGGGAGGGGGGGAGGGAGGTGTGGAGGGAGGTGTGGAGGGAGGAGGGGAGGGGGGGAGGGGAGGGGGGAAGGGGAGGGGGAAGGGGGGAGGGGGTAGGGGGGAGGGGAGGGAGGGGGACCTCCCCTTTTCCCAGTACCCCTCTTTCCCCGTTGGGCCCGTCCCCGTAGGGTTTCTATTGTAACCGGGAGGGGGGAGGGAGGATGGAAGGAGGGGGGAGGGGGAGAGGGATGGAAGGGTGGATTGATTGGGGGAGGGAGGGATGGAGGGAAGGAGGGAGGGGGGGAGATAGGGGGGAGGTTTGAGGGAGGTGGGGAGGGAGGGGGAGGGAGTTGGGGAGGGAGGCGGAGGAGGGGGGGAGGGAGTGGGGATGGAGGTGGGAAGGAAGGGGTTGAGGGGTGAAGGGGGACCTCCCATTTTCCCAGTACCCCTCTTTCCCCCACCACCAAGCCCCCTCCGCAACGACCCCTGTTGTCCCCCTCCCCAGTCCCCATTCTCAGACCCCCCCCCATTCTCTCTCTCCCCCAGACACACTCCAAGTGCTGTTTCGCAACACTTGCCCCGGTGGCCCACGAGCATAGAGGCCCCATGTTGATCTGTGTATGTTAAGTGACTTGCAATAAAAAAGACTACTTGAAAACAGTGGTTTAAAGTGGTTTAAAGTGCTGTTTTTGCTACATTCGCGGTCATTTAGTGCTTCTCACGACCACGGTCATTTAGTGCTTCTCACTGCGATCTGTTAGTGGTGCTTTTCGAAACAATGTAGCACCCATCTCAAACAAGCATTGGGAGGATGGGAGGGAGGGAAGGGGAGGGAGGGAGGAGAGAGGTGTGGAGGGAGGAGGGGAGGGAGGGGGAAGGGGAGGGGGGAACGGGGGGAAGGGGAGGGAGAGGGGAGGGAGGGGGGATGGGATGGGGGAAGGGGGGAGGGAGGGGGGAGGGAGGGGGACCTCCCCTTTTCCCAGTACCCCTCTTTCCCCGTTGGGCCCGTCCTCGTAGGGTTTCCATTGTAACCGGGAGGAGGGGAGGGAGGGAGGAGGGAGGTGTGGAGGGAGGAGGGGAGGGGGGGAGGGGAGGGGGGAAGGGGGAGGGAGAGGGTTAGGGGGGAGGGGGATGGGGGAGGGGGTAAGGGGAGGGAGGGGGACCTCCCCTTTTCCCAGTACCCCTCTTTCCCCGTTGGGCCCGTCCCCGTAGGGTTTCCTTTGTAACCAGAAGGGGGGGAGGGAGGGTGGAAGGAGGGGGGAGGGGGAGAGGGATGGAAGGGTGGAGGGAGGGGGGGAGGGATGGAGGGAAGGAGGGAGGGGGGGGAGTTAGGGGAGGAGGGGTGAGGGAGGTGGGGAGGGAGTTGGGGAGGAGGGGGGGAGGGAGTGGGGATGGAGGTGGGAAGGAGTGGGGAGGAAGGGGTTGAGGGGGGAAGGGGGGGGGAGGGAGGGAATAGGGGCCCCATGCTGATCTGTGTATGTTAAGTGACTCGCACAACTTAAAAAAACTGGCAGTTGCTTTTCGCAACAATGTTGCAAACCATCTCACACAAGCATTGTGACGTCACAAGCTGAAGACCTTGAAAAAAAAGGTCAGAAAAAAAATTATGTAAATTTAAAACCGAGCTGATCTCTCATTGGTGCACGGGTGCCATTGTGACATCACGCGCTGAAGCCCCTTCAAGAAAAGGGTTAGAAATGAGAAATTTTAACTTTAATATCTCTCTAGCTTTAAAAAGGTAGCTTCAATTTGAACGAAAGTACTTACAATAGTTGCCCATGTTAATGGTGAATATGGCGGTACAAAAATCGTAGCGCTTTGGTGTACCGTCTGGGAGGAGTAGGGTTTGTAAGTTATGGACAGAAATCTTCGGAATCTTCCGTACAAACATACGGAATCTTCCGTATATACATACGGAATGTTGGACCGCAGAGTTTTAGTAGTATATAGATAGATATAGAATAGATAGATAGATAGAAGATAGATAGATAGATATAGATAGATAGACTAGACCGAGTGGGCCCGTTGGGCCCGTCCTCGTAGATAGACTAGACCGAGTGGGCCCGTTGGGCCCGTCCTCGTAGGGTTTCCATTGTAACCGGGAGGGGAGGAAAGGGGGAGGGTTGGGGGAGGGAAGGGGGAGGGAGGAGGGGAGGGAGGGGGGAGGGGAGGGGGGAGGGAGAGGGGGAGGGAGGGGGGTAGGGGGAGGGAGGGGGGAGAGGGGGGGATGGGAGGGGGGAGGGGAGGGGGGAAGGGAGGAGGGAAGGGGGGGAGGGAGAGGGGAGGGAGGTGGGTAGGGGGGAGGGAGGGGGACCTCCCCTTTTCCCAGTACCCCTCTTTCCCCGTTGGGCCCGTCCTCGTAGGGTTTCCATTGTAACCGGGAGGAGGGGAGGGCGGGAAGGGGGAGGGAGGGAGGAGGGAGGTGTGGAAGGAGGAGGGGAGGGGAGGGAGGGGGGAGGGGAGGGAGGGGGGTAGGGGGGAGGGGGAGGGAGAGGGGAGGGGGGAGGGGAGGGGGAAGGGGGGAGGGAGGGGGACCTCCCCTTTTCCCAGTACTCCTCTTTCCCCGTTGGGCCCGTCCTCATAGGGTTTCAAGGAGGGGGGAGAGGGATGGAAGGGTGGAGGGAGGGGGGGAGGGATTGGGGAGGGAGGGATGGAGGGAAGGAGGGAGTTAGGGGGGAGGGAGTTGGGGAGGGAGGGGGAGGAGGGCGGAGGGAGTGAGGATGGAGGTGGGAAGGAGGGGGGATGAAGGGGTTGAGGGGGGAAGGGGGACCTCCCCTTTTCCCAGTACCCCTCTTTCCCCGTTGGGCCCGTCCTCATAGGGTTTCCATTGTAACCGGGAGGGGGGGAGGGAGGGAGGAGGGAGGTGTGGAGGGAGGAGGGGAGGGGAGGGAGGGGGGAGGGGAGTGAGGGGGTAGGGGGGAGGGGGAGGGAGGGGGAGGGAGAGGGGAGGGGGAAGGGGGGAGGGAGGGGGACCTCCCCTTTTCCCAGTACTCCTCTTTCCCCGTTGGGCCCGTCCTCGTAGGGTTTCAATTGTAACCGGGAGGGGGGAAGGGAGGGTGGAAGGAGGGGGGAGAGGGATGGAAGGGTGGAGGGAGGGGGGGAGGGATTGGGGAGGGAGGGATGGATGGAAGGAGGGAGGGGGGAGTTAGGGGGGAGGGGGGAGGGAGGGGGGAGGGAGTTGGGGAGGGAGGGGAGGAGGGGGGGAGGGAGTGGGGATGGAGGTGGTAAGGAGGGGGGATGAAGGGGTTGAGGGGGAAGGGGGACCTCCCCTTTTCCCAGTACCCCTCTTTCCCCGTTGGGCCCGTCCTCATAGGGTTTCCATTGTAACCGGGAGGGGGGAGGGAGGGAGGAGGGAGGTGTGGAGGGAGGAGGGGGAGGGAGGGGGGGAGGGGAGGGGGGAGGGGAGGGGGGAAGGGGGTAGGGGGGAGGGGAGGGAGGGGGATCTCCTCTTTTCCCAGTACCCCTCTTTCCCCGTTGGGCCCGTCCCCGTAGGGTTTCCATTGTAACCGGGAGGGGGGGAGGGAGGGTGGAAGGAGGGGGGAGGGGGAGAGTGATGGAAGGGTGGAGGGAGGGGGGAGGGATTGGGGGAGGGTGGGATGGAGGGAAGGAGGGAGGGGGGGAGTTAGGGGCTGAGTGGTGATGGAGGTTGGGATTGAGGGGGGAGAGAGTGGGGATGGAGGTGGGAGGAAGAGGTTGAGGGGGAAGTGGGACCTCCCCTTTTCCCAGTACCCCTCTTTCCCCCACCACCAAGCCCCCACCGCAAAGACCCCTGTTGTCCCCCTCCCCAGTCCCCATTCTCAGACCCCCCCCCATTCTCTTGGAATAAAAAAAAATACTTAAAAAAAAATAAGTGCTTTTTAATTGCTTGTTTTGAAACATTCGCGGTTAAGTGCTTTTTAAAAAAACATTCGCGGTTAAGTGCTGGTTTTGAAACATTCGCGGCTACTTAGTGCTTCTGTCAGTTGCTTTTCGAAACAATGTTGCAACCATCTCACACAAGCATTGGGAGGATGGGAGGGAGGGAAGGGGAGGGAGGGAGGGAAGGGGAGGGAGGGAGGAGGGAGGTGTGGAGGGAGGAGGGGAGGGAGGGGGGAAGGGGAGGGGGGAAGGGGGCGGGAGAGGGGAGGGAGGGGGGATGGGATGGGGAAGGGGGGAGGGAGGGGGACCTCCCCTTTTCCCAGTACCCCTCTTTCCTCGTTGGGCCCGTAGGGTTTCCATTGTAACCGGGAGGAGGGGAGGGAGGGAAGGGGGAGGGAGGGAAGAGGGAGGTGTGGAGGGAGGGGAGGGGGAGGGAGGGGGGAAGGGGGAGGAGGGGGAGGGAGAGGGGGAGGGAGGGGGGAGGGGGGAAGGGGGGTGAGGGGGGAGGGAGAGGGGTAGGGGGGGAGGGGAGGGGAAGGGGAGGGAGGGGGACCTCCCCTTTTCCCAGTACCCCTCTTTCTCCGTTGGGCCCATCCTCGTAGGGTTTCCATTGTAACCGGGAGAAGGGGAGGGAGGGAAGGGGGAGGGAGGGAGGTGTGGAGGGTGGAGGGGGAGGGAGGGGAGGGGGGAAGGGGGGGAGGGAGGGGGGGTGGAGGTGGGAAGGAGTGGGGAGGAAGGGGTTGAGGGGGGAAGGGGGGGGGAGGGAGGTAATAGGGGCCCCATGCTGATCTGTGTATGTTAAGTGACTCGCACAACTTTAAAAAACTGGCAGTTGCTTTTCGCAACAATGTTGCAACCATCTCACACAAGCATTGTGACGTCACAAGCTGAAGACCTTGAAAAAAAAGGTCAGAAAAAAAATTATGTAAATTTAAAGTAGTAAACACCCAATAGCAGCCGCTTGTCCATCGCGAGCTGATCTCTCATTGGTGCACGGGTGCCATTGTGACATCACGCGCTGAAGCCCCTTCAAGAAAAGGGTTAGAAATGAAAAATTTAAACTTTAATATCTCTCTAGCTTTAAAAAGGTAGCTTAAATTTGAACGAAAGTACTTACAATAGTTGCCCATGTTAATGGTGAATACGGCGTTACAAAAATCGTAGCGCTTTGGTGTACCGTCTGGGAGGAGTAGGGTTTGGCCCCTTCAAGAAAAGTGTTAGAAATGAAAATTTAAACTTTAATATCTCTCTAGCTTTAAAAAGGTAGCTTCAATTTGAACGAAAGTACTTACAATAGTTGCCCAGGTTAATGGTGAATACGGCGGTACAAAAATCGTAGCGCTTCGGTGTACCGTCTGGGAGGAGTAGGGTTTGTAAGTTATGGACAGAAATCTTCGGAATCTTCCGTACATACACACGGAATCTTCCGTATATACATACGGAATGTTGGACCGCAGAGTTTTAGTACTATATACTAGACCGAGTGGGCCCGTTGGGCCCGTCCTCGTAGGGTTTCCATTGTAACCGGGAGGGGAGGAAAGGGGGAGGGTTGGGGGAGGGAAGGGGGAGGGAGGAGGGGAGGGAGGGGGGAGGGGAGGGGGGGGGAGGGAGAGGGGAGGGAGGGGGGTAGGGGGGAGGGAGGGGGGAGAGGGGGGGATGGGAGGGGGGAGGGGTGAAGGGAGGAGGGAAGGGGGGGAGGGAGAGGGGAGGGAGGTGGGTAGGGGGGAGGGAGGGAGGGGGACCTCCCCTTTTCCCAGTACCCCTCTTTCCCCGTTGGGCCCGTCCTCGTAGGGTTTCCATTGTAACCGGGAGGAGGGGAGGGCGGGAAGGGGGAGGGAGGGAGGAGGGAGGTGTGGAGGGAGGAGGGGAGGGGAGGGAGGGGGGAGGGGGGGGAGGGGGAGGGAGAGGGGAGGGAGGAGGGGATTGAGGGGGACCTCCCCTTTTCCCAGTACTCCTCTTTCCCCGTTGGGCCCGTCCTCGTAGGGTTTCAATTGTAACCGGGAGGGGGGGAGGGAGGGTGGAAGGAGGGGGGAGAGGGATGGAAGGGTGGAGGGAGGGGGGGAGGGATTGGAGAGGGAGGGATGGAGGGAAGGAGGGAGGGGGGAGTAAGGGGGGAGGGAAGGGGAGGGAGTTGGGGAGGGGGAGGAGGGGGGGAGGGAGTGGGGATGGAGGTGGGAAGGAGGGGGGATGAAGGGGTTGAGGGGGGAAGGAGGACCTCCCCTTTTCCCAGTACCCCTCTTTCCCCGTTGAGCCCGTCCTCATAGGGTTTCCATTGTAACCGGGAGGGGGGGAGGGAGGGAGGAGGGAGGTGTGGAGGGAGGAGGGGAGGGGGAGGGAGGGGGGGAGGGGAGGGGGGAAGGGGAGGGGGAAGGGGGGAGGGGAGGGAGGGGGATCTCCCCTTTTCCCAGTACCCCTCTTTCCCCGTTGGGCCCGTCCCCGTAGGGTTTCCATTGTAACCGGGAGGGGGGAGGGAGGGTGGAAGGAGGGGGAGAGGGATGGAAGGGTGGAGGGAGGGGGGAGGGAGTGCGGGAGGGTGGGATGGAGGGAAGGAGGGAGGGGGGGAGTTAGGGGCTGAGTGGTGATGGAGGTTGGGATTGAGGGGGGAGGGAGGGGGGGAGCGAGTGGGGATGGAGGTGGGAAGGAGGGGGGAGGAAGGGGTTGAGGGGGGAAGTGGAACCTCCCCTTTTCCCAGTACCCCTCTTTCCCCCACCACCAAGCCCCCTCCGCAACGACCCCTGTTGTCCCCCTCCCCAGTCCCCATTCTCAGACCCCCCCCCCATTCTCTCTCTCCCCCAGACACACTCTCAGTGCTTTTTTCGAAACACTTGCCTCGGTGGCCCACGAGCATAGGGGCCCAATGCTGATCTGTGTATGTTAAGTGACTTGCAATAAAAAAAAATACTTTAAAAAAAGATAAGTGCTTTTTAAGTGCTTGTTTTGAAACATTCGCGGTCGCATAGTGCTTCTCACTGCGATCTGTTAGTGGTGCTTTTCGAAACAATGTAGCACCCATCTCAAACAAGCATTGGGAGGATGGGAGGGAGGGAAGGGGAGGGAGGGAGGAGAGAGGTGTGGAGGGAGGAGGGGAGGGAGGGGGAAGGGGAGGGGGGAACGGGGGGAAGGGGAGGGAGAGGGGAGGGAGGGGGGATGGGATGGGGGAAGGGGGGAGGGAGGGGGACCTCCCCTTTTCCCAGTACCCCTCTTTCCCCGTTGAGCCCGTCCTCATAGGGTTTCCATTGTAACCGGGAGGGGGGAGGGAGGGAGGAGGGAGGTGTGGAGGGAGGAGGGGAGGGGGAGGGAGGGGGGGAGGGGAGGGGGAAGGGGAGGGGGAAGGGGGGAGGGGGGGGAGGGGGATCTCCCCTTTTCCCAGTACCCCTCTTTCCCCGTTGGGCCCGTCCCCGTAGGGTTTCCATTGTAACCGGGAGGGGGGAGGGAGGGTGGAAGGAGGGGGGAGGGGGAGAGGGATGGAAGGGTGGAGGGAGGAGGGAGGGAGTGCGGGAGGGTGGGATGGAGGGAAGGAGGGAGGGGGGGAGTTAGGGGCTGAGTGGTGATGGAGGTTGGGATTGAGGGGGGAGGGAGGGGGGGAGCGAGTGGGGATGGAGGTGGGAAGGAGGGGGGAGGAAGGGGTTGAGGGGGGAAGTGGAACCTCCCCTTTTCCCAGTACCCCTCTTTCCCCCACCACCAAGCCCCCTCCGCAACGACCCCTGTTGTCCCCCTCCCCAGTCCCCATTCTCAGACCCCCCCCCCCATTCTCTCTCTCCCCCAGACACACTCTCAGTGCTTTTTTCGAAACACTTGCCCTGGTGGCCCACGAGCATAGGGGCCCAATGCTGATCTGTGTATGTTAAGTGACTTGCAATAAAAAAAAATACTTTAAAAAAAGATAAGTGCTTTTTAAGTGCTTGTTTTGAAACATTCGCGGTCGCATAGTGCTTCTCACTGCGATCTGTTAGTGGTGCTTTTCGAAACAATGTAGCACCCATCTCAAACAAGCATTGGGAGGATGGGAGGGAGGGAAGGGGAGGGAGGGAGGAGAGAGGTGTGGAAGGAGGAGGGGAGGGAGGGGGGAAGGGGAGGGGGGAACGGGGGAAGGGGAGGGAGAGGGGAGGGAGGGGGATGGGATGGGGATGGGATGGGGGAAGGGGGGAGGGAGGGGGACCTCCCCTTTTCCCAGTACCCCTCTTTCCCCATTGGGCCCGTCCTCGTAGGGTTTCCATTGTAACCGGGAGGAGGGGAGGGAGGGAGGAGGGAGGTGTGGAGGGAGGAGGGGAGGGGGGGAGGGGAGGAGGGGGAGGGAGAGGGTTAGGGGGGAGGGGGGAGGGGAGGGGGAAGGGGAGGGGGGAAGGGGAGGGAGGGGGACCTCCCCTTTTCCCAGTACCCCTCTTTCCCCGTTGGGCCCGTCCCCGTAGGGTTTCCTTTGTAACCAGAAGGGGGGGGAGGGAGGGTGGAAGGAGGGGGGAGGGGGAGAGGGATGGAAGGGTGGAGGGCGGGGGGGAGGGATGGAGGGAGGGGGGGGAGTTAGGGGAGGAGGGGTGAGGGAGGTGGGGAGGGAGTTGGGGAGGAGGGGGGGAGGGAGTGGGGATGGAGGTGGGAAGGAGTGGGGAGGAAGGGGTTGAGGGGGGAAGGGGAGGGAGGGAGGGAATAGGGGCCCCATGCTGATCTGTGTATGTTAAGTGACTTGCACAACTTTAAAAAACTGGCAGTTGCTTTTCGCAACAATGTTGCAACTATCCACACACAAGCATTGTGACGTCACAAGCTGAAGACCTTGAAAAAAAAGGTCAGAAAAAAAATAATGTAAATTTAAAACCGAGCTGATCTCTCATTGGTGCACGGGTGCCATTGTGACATCACGCGCTGAAGCCCCTTCAAGAAAAGGGTTAGAAATGAAAATTTAAACTTTAATATCTCTCTAGCTTTAAAAAGGTAGCTTCAATTTGAACGAAAGTACTTACAATAGTTGCCCATGTTAATGGTGAATATGGCGGTACAAAAATTGTAGCGCTTTGGCGTACCGTCTAGGAGGAGTAGGGTTTGTAAGTTAAGCGTCAAGCAAAGACGCTTCGGAATCTTCCGTACATACACACGGAATGTTTGCGTACATACACACGGAATGTTGGACCGCAGAGTTTTAGTAGTATACTAGACCGAGTGGGCCCGTTGGGCCCGTCCTCGTAGGGTTTCCATTGTAACCGGGAGGGGAGGAAAGGGGGAGGGAAGGGGGAGGGAGGAGGGGAGGGAGGGGGGGAGGGGGAGGGAGAGGGGAGGGAGGGGGGTAGGGGGGACGGAGGGGGGAGAGGGGGGGATGGGAGGGGGGAGGGGAGGGGGGGAGGGAGGAGGGAAGGGGGGGAGGGAGAGGGGAGGGAGGTGGGTAGGGGGGAGGGAGGGAGGGGGACCTCCCCTTTTCCCAGTACCCCTCTTTCCCCGTTGGGCCCGTCCTCGTAGGGTTTCCATTGTAACCGGGAGGAGGGGAGGGCGGGAAGGGGGAGGGAGGGAGGAGGGAGGTGTGGAGGGAGGAGGGGAGGGGAGGGAGGGGGGAGGGGGGGGAAGGGGAGGGGGGAAGGGGGGAAGGGGGAGGGAGAGGGGAGGGAGGGGGGATGGGATGGGGGAAGGGGGGAGGGAGGGGGACCTCCCCTTTTCCCAGTACTCCTCTTTCCCCGTTGGGCCCGTCCTCGTAGGGTTTCAATTGTAACCGGGAGGGGGGGAGGGAGGGTGGAAGGAGGGGGGAGAGGGATGGAAGGGTGGAGGGAGGGGGGGAGGGATTGGGGAGGGAGGGATGGAGGGAGGGGGGAGTTAGGGGGGAGGGGGGAGGGAGTTGGGGAGGGAGGGGGAGGAGGGGGGGAGGGAGTGGGGATGGAGGTGGGAAGGAGGGGGGATGAAGGGGTTGAGGGGGGAAGGGGGACCTCTCCTTTTCCCAGTACCCCTCTTTCCCCGTTGGGCCCGTCCTCATAGGGTTTCCATTGTAACCGGGAGGGGGGGAGGGAGGTGTGGAGGGAGGTGTGGAGGGAGGAGGGGAGGGGGAGGGGGAGGGAGGGGGGGAGGGGAGGGGGGAAGGGGAGGGGGAAGGGGGGAGGGGGTAGGGGGGAGGGGAGGGAGGGGGACCTCCCCTTTTCCCAGTACCCCTCTTTCCCCGTTGGGCCCGTCCCCGTAGGGTTTCTATTGTAACCGGGAGGGGGGAGGGAGGATGGAAGGAGGGGGGAGGGGGAGAGGGATGGAAGGGTGGATTGATTGGGGGAGGGAGGGATGGAGGGAAGGAGGGAGGGGGGGAGTTAGGGGGGAGGTTTGAGGGAGGTGGGGAGGGAGGGGGAGGGAGTTGGGGAGGGAGGGGGAGGAGGGGGGGAGGGAGTGGGGATGGAGGTGGGAAGGAAGGGGTTGAGGGGTGAAGGGGGACCTCCCATTTTCCCAGTACCCCTCTTTTCCCCATCACCAAGCCCCCTCCGCAACGACCCCTGTTGTCCCCCTCCCCAGTCCCCATTCTCAGACCCCCCCCCCCCATTCTCTCTCTCCCCCAGACACACTCCAAGTGCTGTTTCGCAACACTTGCCCCGGTCGCCCACGAGCATAGAGGCCCCATGTTGATCTGTGTATGTTAAGTGACTTGCAATAAAAAAGACTACTTGAAATCAGTGGTTTAAAGTGGTTTAAAGTGCTGTTGGGAGGGAGGGAAGGGGAGGGAGGGAGGAGAGAGGTGTGGAGGGAGGAGGGGAGGGAGGGGGAAGGGGAGGGGGGAACGGGGGGAAGGGGGAGGGAGAGGGGAGGGAGGGTGGATGGGATGGGGGAAGGGGGGAGGGAGGGGGACCTCCCCTTTTCCCAGTACCCCTCTTTCCCCGTTGGGCCCGTCCTCGTAGGGTTTCCATTGTAACCGGGAGGAGGGGAGGGAGGGAGGAGGGAGGTGTGGAGGGAGGAGGGGAGGGGGGGAGGGGAGGGGGGAAGGGGGAGGGAGAGGGTTAGGGGGGAGGGGGATGGGGGAGGGGGTAAGGGGAGGGAGGGGGACCTCCCCTTTTCCCAGTACCCCTCTTTCCCCGTTGGGCCCGTCCCCGTAGGGTTTCCTTTGTAACCAGAAGGGGGGGAGGGAGGGTGGAAGGAGGGGGGAGGGGGAGAGGGATGGAAGGGTGGAGGGAGGGGGGAGGGATGGAGGGAAGGAGGGAGGGGGGGCAGTTAGGGGAGGAGGGGTGAGGGAGGTGGGGAGGGAGTTGGGGAGGAGGGGGGGAGGGAGTGGGGATGGAGGTGGGAAGGAGTGGGGAGGAAGGGGTTGAGGGGGGAAGGGGGGGGAGGGAGGGAATAGGGGCCCCATGCTGATCTGTGTATGTTAAGTGACTCGCACAACTTTAAAAAACTGGCAGTTGCTTTTCGCAACAATGTTGCAAACCATCTCACACAAGCATTGTGACGTCACAAGCTGAAGACCTTGAAAAAAAAGGTCAGAAAAAAATTATGTAAATTTAAAACCGAGCTGATCTCTCATTGGTGCACGGGTGCCATTGTGACATCACGCGCTGAAGCCCCTTCAAGAAAAGGGTTAGAAATGAGAAATTTTAACTTTAATATCTCTCTAGCTTTAAAAAGGTAGCTTCAATTTGAACGAAAGTACTTACAATAGTTGCCCATGTTAATGGTGAATATGGCGGTACAAAAATCGTCGCGCTTTGGTGTACCGTCTGGGAGGAGTAGGGTTTGTAAGTTATGGACAGAAATCTTCGGAATCTTCCGTACATACACACGGAATGTTTGCGTACATACACACGGAATGTTGGACCGCAGAGTTTTAGTAGTATACTAGACCGAGTGGGCCCGTTGGGCCCGTCCTCGTAGGGTTTCCATTGTAACCGGGAGGGGAGGAAAGGGGGAGGGTTGGGGGAGGGAAGGGGGAGGGAGGAGGGGAGGGAGGGGGGGAGGGGAGGGGGGGAGGGAGAGGGGAGGGAGGGGGGTAGGGGGGGAGGGAGGGGGGAGAGGGGGGGATGGGAGGGGGGAGGGGAGGGGGGAAGGGAGGAGGGAAGGGGGGGAGGGAGAGGGGAGGGAGGTGGGTAGGGGGGAGGGAGGGAGGGGGACCTCCCCTTTTCCCAGTACCCCTCTTTCCCCGTTGGGCCCGTCCTCGTAGGGTTTCCATTGTAACCGGGAGGAGGGGCGGGCGGGAAGGGGGAGGGAGGGAGGAGGGAGGTGTGGAGGGAGGAGGGGAGGGGAGGGAGGGGGGAGGGGAGGGAGGGGGGTAGGGGGGAGGGGGAGGGAGGGGGAGGGAGAGGGGATGGGGGAGGGGAGGGGGAAGGGAGGGGGACCTCCCCTTTTCCCAGTACTCCTCTTTCCCCGTTGGGCCCGTCCTCGTAGGGTTTCCATTGTAACCGGGAGGGGGGGAGGGAGGGAGGAGGGAGGTGTGGAGGGAGGTGTGGAGGGAGGAGGGGAGGGGGAGGGAGGGGGGGAGGGGAGGGGGAGGGGGGAAGAGGGGTAGGGGGGAGGGGAGGGAGGAGGGGAGGGAGGGGAACTCCCCTTTTCCCAGTACCCCTCTTTCCCCGTTGGGCCCGTCCCCGTAGGGTTTCCATTGTAACCGGGAGGGGGGGAGGGAGGGTGGAAGGAGGGGGAGAGGGGTGGAAGGGTGGAGGGAGGGGGGGAGGGAGTGGGGGAGGGTCGGATGGAGGGAAGGAGGGAGGGGTGAGTTAGGGGCTGAGTGGTGATGGAGGTTGGGATTGAGGGGGGAGAGAGTGGGGATGGAGGTGGGAAGGAGGGGGAAGGAAGAGGTTGAGGGGGAAGTGGGACCTCCCCTTTTCCCAGTACCCCTCTTTCTCCCACCACCAAGCCCCCACCGCAACGACCCCTGTTGTCCCCCTCCCCAGTCCCCATTCTCAGACCCCCCCCCCCATCTCTTGGAATAAAAAAAAATACTTTAAAAAAAAAAGTGCTTTTTAATTGCTTGTTTTGAAACATTCGCGGTTAAGTGCTTTTTTAAAAAACATTCGCGGTTAAGTGTTGGTTTTGAAACATTCGCGGCTACTTAGTGCTTCTGTCAGTTGCTTTTCGAGGGAGGGAGTAGGGAGGTGTGGAGGGGGGAGGGGAGGGGGAGGGAGGGGGGAGGGGAGGGGGGAAGGGGGGGAGGGAGAGGGGAGGGAAGGGGGTAGGGGGGAGGGGGAGGGAGGGGGGAGGGGGGAAGGGGAGGGAGGGGGGAAGGGGAGGGGGAGGGAGGGGGGGAGGGAGAAGGGAGGGAGGGGGGAGTGAGGGGGGAGGGAGGGGAGCCTCCCATTTTCCCAGTACCCCTCTTTCCCCATTGGGCCCGTCCTCGTAGGGTTTCCATTGTAACCGGGAGGAGGGGAGGGAGGGTGGAAGGAGGGGGGAGGGGGAGAGGGATGGAATGGTGGAGGGAGGGGGAGGGAGTGGGGGAGGGTGGGATGGAGGGAAGGAGGGAGGGGGGGAGTTAGGGGCTGAGTGGTGAAGGAGGTTGGGATTGAGGGGGGAGGGAGGGGGGAGGGAGTGGGGATGGAGGTGGGAAGGAGGGGGGAGGAAGGGGTTGAGGGGGGAAGTGGGACCTCCCCTTTTCCCAGTACCCCTCTTTCCCCCACCACCAAGCCCCCTCCGCAATGACCCCTGTTGTCCCCCTCCCCAGTCCCCATTCTCAGACCCCCCCCCCCATTCTCTCTCTCCCCCAGACACACTCTCAGTGCTTTTTTCGAAACACTTGCCCCGGTGGCCCACGAGCATAGGGGCCCAATGCTGATCTGTGTATGTTAAGTGACTTGCAATAAAAAAAAATACTTTAAAAAAAGATAAGTGCTTTTTAAGTGCTTGTTTTGAAACATTCACAGTCACATAGTGCTTCTCACTGCGATCTGTTAGTGGTGCTTTTCGAAACAATGTAGCACCCATCTCAAACAAGCATTGGGAGGATGGGAGGGAGGGAAGGGGAGGGAGGGAGGAGAGAGGTGTGGAGGGAGGGGGGAAGGGGAGGGGGAACGGGGGGGAGGGAGAGGGGAGGGAGGGGGGATGGGATGGGGGAAGGGGGGAGGGAGGGGGACCTCCCCTTTTCCCAGTACCCCTCTTTCCCCGTTGGGCCCGTCCTCGTAGGGTTTCCATTGTAACCGGGAGGAGGGGAGGGAGGGAGGAGGAGGTGTGGAGGGAGGAGGGGAGGGGGGGAGGGGAGGGGGAGGGAGAGGGTTAGGGGGGAGGGGGAGGGGGGAGGGGAGGGGGGAAGGGGAGGGAGGGGGACCTCCCCTTTTCCCAGTACCCCTCTTTCCCCGTTGGGCCCGTCCCCGTAGGGTTTCCTTTGTAACCAGAAGGGGGGGAGGGAGGGTGGAAGGAGGGGGGAGGGGGAGAGGGATGGAAGGGTGGAGGGAGGGGGGGAGGATGGAGGGAAGGAGGGAGGGGGGGGGAGTTAGGGGAGGAGGGGTGAGGGAGGTGGGGAGGGAGTTGGGGAGGAGGGGGGGAGGGAGTGGGGATGGAGGTGGGAAGGAGTGGGGAGGAAGGGGTGAGGGGGGAAGGGGGGGAGGGAGGGAATAGGGGCCCCATGCTGATCTGTGTATGTTAAGTGACTTGCACAACTTTAAAAAACTGGCAGTTGCTTTTCGCAACAATGTTGCAACAATCTCACACAAGCATTGTGACGTCACAAGCTGAAGATGTAAATTTAAAACCGAGCTGATCTCTCATTGGTGCACGGGTGCCATTGTGACATCACGCACTGAAGCCCCTTCAAGAAAAGGGTTAGAAATGAAAATTTATACTTTAATATCTCTCTAGCTTTAAAAAGGTAGCTTCAATTTGAACGAAAGTACTTACAATAGTTGCCCATGTTAATGGTGAATACGGCGGTACAAAAATCGTAGCGCTTTGGTGTACCGTCTGGGAGGAGTAGGGTTTGGACCCTTCAAGAAAAGTGTTAGAAATGAAAATTTAAACTTTAATATCTCTCTAGCTTTAAAAAGGTAGCTTCAATTTGAACGAAAGTACTTACAATAGTTGCCCATGTTAATGGTGAATACGGCGGTACAAAAATCGTAGCGCTTTGGTGTACCGTCTGGGAGGAGCAGGGTTTGTAAGTTATGGACAGAAATCTTCGGAATCTTCCGTATATACATACGGAATCTTCCGTATATACATACGGAATGTTGGACCGCAGAGTTTTAGTATTATACTAGACTGAGTGGGCCCGTTGGGCCCGTCCTCGTAGGGTTTCCATTGTAACCGGGAGGGGAGGAAAGGGGGAGGGTTGGGGGAGGGAAGGGGGAGGGAGGAGGGGAGGGAGGGGGGTAGGGGGAGGGAGGGGGGAGAGGGGGGATGGGAGGGGGGAGGGGAGGGGGGAAGGGAGGAGGGAAGGGGGGGAGGGAGAGGGGAGGGAGGTGGGTAGGGGGGAGGGAGGGAGGGAGGGGGACCTCCCCTTTTCCCAGTACCCCTCTTTCCCCGTTGGGCCCGTCCTCGTAGGGTTTCCATTGTAACCGGGAGGAGGGGAGGGCGGGAAGGGGGAGGGAGGGAGGAGGGAGGTGTGGAAGGAGGAGGGGAGGGGAGGGAGGGGGGAGGGGAGGGAGGGGGTAGGGGGGAGGGGGAGGGAGAGGGGGAAGGGGAGGGGGGAGGGAGGGGGACCTCCCCTTTTCCCAGTACTCCTCTTTCCCCGTTGGGCCCGTCCTCGTAGGGTTTCAAGGAAGGGGGAGAGGGATGGAAGGGTGGAGGGAGGGGGGGAGGGATTGGGGAGGGAGGGATGGAGGGAGGGGGGAGTTAGGGGGGAGGGGGGAGGGAGTTGGGGAGGGAGGAGGAGGGGAGGGAGTGGGGATGGAGGTGGGAAGGAGGGGGGATGAAGGGGTTGAGGGGGGAAGGGGGACCTCCCCTTTTCCCAGTACCCCTCTTTCCCCGTTGGGCCCGTCCTCATAGGGTTTCCATTGTAACCGGGAGGGGGGGAGGGAGGGAGGTGTGGAGGGAGGAGGGGAGGGGGAGGGAGGGGGGGAGGGGAGGGGGGGAAGGGGAGGGGGGAAGGGGGTAGGGGGGAGGGGAGGGAGGGGGATCTCCTCTTTTCCCAGTACCCCTCTTTCCCCGTTGGGCCCGTCCCCGTAGGGTTTCCATTGTAACCGGGAGGGGGGGAGGGAGGGTGGAAGGAGGGGGGAGGGGGAGAGGGATGGAAGGGTGGAGGGAGGGGGGAGGGATTGGGGGAGGGTGGGATGGAGGGAAGGAGGGAGGGGGGGAGTTAGGGGCTGAGTGGTGATGGAGGTTGGGATTGAGGGGGGAGAGAGTGGGGATGGAGGTGGGAAGGAGGGGGGAGGAAGAGGTTGAGGGGGGAAGTGGGACCTCCCCTTTTCCCAGTACCCCTCTTTCCCCCACCACCAAGCCCCCACCGCAACGACCCCTGTTGTCCCCCTCCCCAGTCCCCATTCTCAGACCCCCCCCCCATTCTCTTGGAATAAAAAAAAATACTTAAAAAAAAATAAGTGCTTTTTAATTGCTTGTTTTGAAACATTCGCGGTTAAGTGCTTTTTAAAAAAACATTCGCGGTTAAGTGCTGGTTTTGAAACATTCGCGGCTACTTAGTGCTTCTGTCAGTTGCTTTTCGAAACAATGTTGCAACCATCTCACACAAGCATTGGGAGGATGGGAGGGAGGGAAGGGGAGGGAGGGAGGGAAGGGGAGGGAGGGAGGAGGGAGGTGTGGAGGGAGGAGGGGAGGGAGGGGGGAAGGGGAGGGGGGAAGGGGGCGGGAGAGGGGACGGAGGGGGGATGGGATGGGGAAGGGGGGAGGGAGGGGGACCTCCCCTTTTCCCAGTACCCCTCTTTCCCCGTTGGGCCCGTCCTCGTAGGGTTTCCATTGTAACCGGGAGGAGGGGAGGGAGGGAAGGGGGAGGGAGGTGTGGAGGGAGGGGAGGGGGAGGGAGGGGGGAGGGGAGGGGGGAAGGGGGGAGGGGGAGGGAGAGGGGGAGGGAGGGGGGAGGGGGGAAGGGGGGTGAGGGGGGAGGGAGAGGGGTAGGGGGGGAGGGGAGGGGAAGGGGAGGGAGGGGGACCTCCCCTTTTCCCAGTACCCCTCTTTCTCCGTTGGGCCCATCCTCGTAGGGTTTCCATTGTAACCGGGAGGAGGGGAGGGGGGGAAGGGGGAGGGAGGGAGGTGTGGAGGGTGGAGGGGGAGGGGGAGGGAGGGGGGAGGGGAGGGGGGAAGGGGGGGAGGGAGGGGGGTTGGAGGTGGGAAGGAGTGGGGAGGAAGGGGTTGAGGGGGGAAGGGGGGGGAGGGAGGGAATAGGGGCCCCATGCTGATCTGTGTATGTTAAGTGACTCGCACAACTTTTAAAAACTGGCAGTTGCTTTTCGCAACAATGTTGCAACATCTCACACAAGCATTGTGACGTCACAAGCTGAAGACCTTGAAAAAAAAGTCAGAAAAAAAATCATGTAAATTTAAAGTAGTAAACACCCAATAGCAGCTGCTTGTCCATCGCGAGCTGATCTCTCATTGGTGCACGGGTGCCATTGTGACATCACGCGCTGAAGCCCCTTCAAGAAAAGTGTTAAAAATGAAAATTTAAACTTTAATATCTCTCTAGCTTTAAAAAGGTAGCTTCAATTTGAACGAAAGTACTTACAATAGTTGCCCAGGTTAATGGTGAATATGGCGGTACAAAAATCGTAGCGCTTTGGTGTAACTTCAGGGAGGAGTAGGGTTTGTAAGTTATGGACAGAAACTCTTCGGAATCTTCCGTACATACACATATACATCCGGAATGTTGGACCGCAGAGTTTTAGTAGTATACTAGACCAAGTGGGCCCGTTGGGCCCGTCCTCGTAGGGTTTCCATTGTAACCGGGAGGGGAGGAAAGGGGGAGGGTTGGGGGAGGGAAGGGGGAGGGAGGAGGGGAGGGAGGGGGGGAGGGGAGGGGGGGAGGGAGAGGGGAGGGAGGGGGGTAGGGGGGAGGGAGGGGGGAGAGGGGGGGATGGGAGGGGGGAGGGGAGGGGGGGAAGGGAGGAGGGAAGGGGGGAGGGAGAGGGGAGGGAGGTGGGTAGGGGGGAGGGAGGTGGGTAGGGGGGAGGGAGGGAGGGGGACCTCCCCTTTTCCCAGTACCCCTCTTTCCCCGTTGGGCCCGTCCTCGTAGGGTTTCCATTGTAACCGGGAGGAGGGGAGGGCGGGAAGGGGGAGGGAGGGAGGAGGGAGGTGTGGAGGGAGGAGGGGAGGGGAGGGAGGGGGGAGGGGAGGGAGGGGGGTAGGGGGGAGGGGGAGGGAGGGGGAGGGAGAGGGGATGGGGGAGGGGAGGGGGAAGGGGGGAGGGAGGGGGACCTCCCCTTTTCCCAGTACTCCTCTTTCCCCGTTGGGCCCGTCCTCGTAGGGTTTCCATTGTAACCGGGAGTGGGGGAGGGAGGGAGGTGTGGAGGGAGGTGTGGAGGGAGGAGGGGAGGGGGAGGGAGGGGGGGAGGGGAGGGGGAGGGGGGAAGAGGGGTAGGGGGGAGGGGAGGGAGGAGGGGAGGGAGGGGAACTCCCCTTTTCCCAGTACCCCTCTTTCCCCGTTGGGCCCGTCCCCGTAGGGTTTCCATTGTAACCGGGAGGGGGGGAGGGAGGGTGGAAGGAGGGGGAGAGGGGTGGAAGGGTGGAGGGAGGGGGGGAGGGAGTGGGGGAGGGTCGGATGGAGGGAAGGAGGGAGGGGTGAGTTAGGGGCTGAGTGGTGATGGAGGTTGGGATTGAGGGGGGAGAGAGTGGGGATGGAGGTGGGAAGGAGGGGGGAGGAAGAGGTTGAGGGGGAAGTGGGACCTCCCCTTTTCCCAGTACCCCTCTTTCTCCCACCACCAAGCCCCCACCGCAACGACCCCTGTTGTCCCCCTCCCCAGTCCCCATTCTCAGACCCCCCCCATTCTCTTGGAATAAAAAAAAATACTTTAAAAAAAAAGTGCTTTTTAATTGCTTGTTTTGAAACATTCGCGGTTAAGTGCTTTTTTAAAAAACATTCGCGGTTAAGTGCTGGTTTTGAAACATTCGCGGCTACTTAGTGCTTCTGTCAGTTGCTTTTCGAGGGAGGGAGTAGGGAGGTGTGGAGGGGGGAGGGGAGGGGGAGGGAGGGGGGAGGGGAGGGGGGAAGGGGGGGAGGGAGAGGGGAGGGAAGGGGGTAGGGGGGAGGGGGAGGGAGGGGGGAAGGGGAGGGAGGGGGGAAGGGGAGGGGGAGGGAGGGGGGGAGGGAGAAGGGAGGGAGGGGGGAGGGAGGGGGGAGGGAGGGGGGAGGGAGGGGAACCTCCCATTTTCCCAGTACCCCTCTTTCCCCATTGGGCCCGTCCTCGTAGGGTTTCCATTGTAACCGGGAGGAGGGGAGGGAGGGTGGAAGGAGGGGGGAGGGATGGAATGGTGGAGGGAGGGGGGAGGGAGTGGGGGAGGGTGGGATGGAGGGAAGGAGGGAGGGGGGGAGTTAGGGGCTGAGTGGTGAAGGAGGTTGGGATTGAGGGGGGAGGGAGGGGGGAGGGAGTGGGGATGGAGGTGGGAAGGAGGGGGGAGGAAGGGGTTGAGGGGGGAAGTGGGACCTCCCCTTTTCCCAGTACCCCTCTTTCCCCCACCACCAAGCCCCCTCCGCAACGACCCCTGTTGTCCCCCTCCCCAGTCCCCATTCTCAGACCCCCCCCCCCATTCTCTCTCTCCCCCAGACACACTCTCAGTGCTTTTTTCGAAACACTTGCCCCGGTGGCCCACGAGCATAGGGGCCCAATGCTGATCTGTGTATGTTAAGTGACTTGCAATAAAAAAAAATACTTTAAAAAAAGATAAGTGCTTTTTAAGTGCTTGTTTTGAAACATTCATGGTCACATAGTGCTTCTCACTGCGATCTGTTAGTGGTGCTTTTCGAAACAATGTAGCACCCATCTCAAACAAGCATTGGGAGGATGGGAGGGAGGGAAGGGGAGGGAGGGAGGAGAGAGGTGTGGAGGGAGGGGGGAAGGGGAGGGGGAACGGGGGGGAGGGAGAGGGGAGGGAGGGGGGATGGGATGGGGGAAGGGGGGAGGGAGGGGGACCTCCCCTTTTCCCAGTACCCCTCTTTCCCCGTTGGGCCCGTCCTCGTAGGGTTTCCATTGTAACCGGGAGGAGGGGAGGGAGGGAGGAGGAGGTGTGGAGGGAGGAGGGGAGGGGGGGAGGGGAGGGGGAGGGAGAGGGTTAGGGGGGAGGGGGAGGGGGGAGGGGAGGGGGGAAGGGGAGGGAGGGGGACCTCCCCTTTTCCCAGTACCCCTCTTTCCCCGTTGGGCCCGTCCCCGTAGGGTTTCCTTTGTAACCAGAAGGGGGGGAGGGAGGGTGGAAGGAGGGGGGAGGGGGAGAGGGATGGAAGGGTGGAGGGAGGGGGGGAGGATGGAGGGAAGGAGGGAGGGGGGGGAGTTAGGGGAGGAGGGGTGAGGGAGGTGGGGAGGGAGTTGGGGAGGAGGGGGGGAGGGAGTGGGGATGGAGGTGGGAAGGAGTGGGGAGGAAGGGGTTGAGGGGGGAAGGGGGGGAGGGAGGGAATAGGGGCCCCATGCTGATCTGTGTATGTTAAGTGACTTGCACAACTTTAAAAAACTGGCAGTTGCTTTTCGCAACAATGTTGCAACAATCTCACACAAGCATTGTGACGTCACAAGCTGAAGATGTAAATTTAAAACCGAGCTGATCTCTCATTGGTGCACGGGTGCCATTGTGACATCACGCACTGAAGCCCCTTCAAGAAAAGGGTTAGAAATGAAAATTTATACTTTAATATCTCTCTAGCTTTAAAAAGGTAGCTTCAATTTGAACGAAAGTACTTACAATAGTTGCCCATGTTAATGGTGAATACGGCGGTACAAAAATCGTAGCGCTTTGGTGTACCGTCTGGGAGGAGTAGGGTTTGGACCCTTCAAGAAAAGTGTTAGAAATGAAAATTTAAACTTTAATATCTCTCTAGCTTTAAAAAGGTAGCTTCAATTTGAACGAAAGTACTTACAATAGTTGCCCACGTCAATGGTGAATACGGCGGTACAAAAATCGTAGCGCTTTGGTGTACCGTCTGGGAGGAGCAGGGTTTGTAAGTTATGGACAGAAATCTTCGGAATCTTCCGTATATACATACGGAATCTTCCGTATATACATACGGAATGTTGGACCGCAGAGTTTTAGTATTATACTAGACCGAGTGGGCCCGTTGGGCCCGTCCTCGTAGGGTTTCCATTGTAACCGGGAGGGGAGGAAAGGGGGAGGGTTGGGGGAGGGGAGGGAGGAGGGGAGGGAGGGGGGGAGGGGAGGGGGAGGGAGAGGGGAGGGAGGGGGGTAGGGGGGAGGGAGAGGGGGGGATGGGAGGGGGGAGGGGAGGGGGGAGGGAGGAGGGAAGGGGGGGAGGGAGAGGGAGGTGGGTAGGGGGGAGGGAGGGAGGGGGACCTCCCCTTTTCCCAGTACCCCTCTTTCCCCGTTGGGCCCGTCCTCGTAGGGTTTCCATTGTAACCGGGAGGAGGGGAGGGCGGGAAGGGGGAGGGAGGGAGGAGGGAGGTGTGGAGGGAGGAGGGGAGGGGAGGGAGGGGGGAGGGGGGGAAGGGGAGGGGGGAAGGGGGAGGGAGAGGGAGAGGGGAGGGAGGGGGGATGGGATGGGGGAAGGGGGGAGGGAGGGGGACCTCCCCTTTTCCCAGTACTCCTCTTTCCCCGTTGGGCCCGTCCTCGTAGGGTTTCAATTGTAACCGGGAGGGGGGGAGGGAGGGTGGAGAGGGATGGAAGGGTGGAGGGAGGGGGGGAGGGATTGGGGAGGGAGGGATGGAAGGAGGGGGGAGTTAGGGGGGAGGGGGGAGGGAGTTGGGGAGGGAGGGGGAGGAGGGGGGGAGGGAGTGGGGATGGAGGTGGGAAGGAGGGGGGATGAAGGGGTTGAGGGGGGAAGGGGGACCTCCCCTTTTCCCAGTACCCCTCTTTCCCCGTTGGGCCCGTCCCCGTAGGGTTTCTATTGTAACCGGGAGGGGGGAGGGAGGATGGAAGGAGGGGGGAGGGGGAGAGGGATGGAAGGGTGGATTGATTGGGGGAGGGAGGGATGGAGGGAAGGAGGGAGGGGGGGGAGATAGGGGGGAGATTTGAGGGAGGTGGGGAGGGAGGGGGAGGGAGTTGGGGAGGGAGGGGGAGGAGGGGGGGAGGGAGTGGGGATGGAGGTGGGAAGGAAGGGGTTGAGGGGTGAAGGGGGACCTCCCATTTTCCCAGTACCCCTCTTTCCCCCACCACCAAGCCCCCTCCGCAACGACCCCTGTTGTCCCCCTCCCCAGTCCCCATTCTCAGACCCCCCCCCATTCTCTCTCTCCCCCAGACACACTCCAAGTGCTGTTTCGCAACACTTGCCCTGGTGGCCCATGAGCATAGAGGCCCCATGTTGATCTGTGTATGTTAAGTGACTTGCAATAAAAAAGACTACTTGAAAACAGTGGTTTAAAGTGGTTTAAAGTGCTGTTTTTGCTACATTCGCGGTCATTTAGTGCTTCTCACGACCACGGTCATTTAGTGCTTCTCACTGCGATCTGTTAGTGGTGCTTTTCGAAACAATGTAGCACCCATCTCAAACAAGCATTGGGAGGATGGGAGGGAGGGAAGGGGAGGGAGGGAGGAGAGAGGTGTGGAGGGAGGAGGGGAGGGAGGGGGAAGGGGAGGGGGGAACGGGGGGAAGGGGGAGGGAGAGGGGAGGGAGGGGGGATGGGATGGGGGAAGGGGGGAGGGAGGGGGACCTCCCCTTTTCCCAGTACCCCTCTTTCCCCGTTGGGCCCGTCCTCGTAGGGTTTCCATTGTAACCGGGAGGAGGGGAGGGAGGGAGGAGGGAGGTGTGGAGGGAGGAGGGGAGGGGGGGAGGGGAGGGGGGAAGGGGGAGGGAGAGGGTTAGGGGGGAGGGGGATGGGGGAGGGGGTAAGGGGAGGGAGGGGGACCTCCCCTTTTCCCAGTACCCCTCTTTCCCCGTTGGGCCCGTCCCCGTAGGGTTTCCTTTGTAACCAGAAGGGGGGGAGGGAGGGTGGAAGGAGGGGGGAGGGGGAGAGGGATGGAAGGGTGGAGGGAGGGGGGGAGGGATGGAGGGAAGGAGGGAGGGGGGGGAGTTAGGGGAGGAGGGGTGAGGGAGGTGGGGAGGGAGTTGGGGAGGAGGGGGGGAGGGAGTGGGGATGGAGGTGGGAAGGAGTGGGGAGGAAGGGGGGGGAGGGAGGGAATAGGGGCCCCATGCTGATCTGTGTATGTTAAGTGACTCGCACAACTTTAAAAAACTGGCAGTTGCTTTTCGCAACAATGTTGCAAACCATCTCACACAAGCATTGTGACATCACAAGCTGAAGACCTTGAAAAAAAAGTCAGAAAAAAAATTATGTAAATTTAAAACCGAGCTGATCTCTCATTGGTGCACGGGTGCCATTGTGACATCACGCGCTGAAGCCCCTTCAAGAAAAGGGTTAGAAATGAGAAATTTTAACTTTAATATCTCTCTAGCTTTAAAAAGGTAGCTTCAATTTGAACGAAAGTACTTACAATAGTTGCCCATTTTAATGGTGAATATGGCGGTACAAAAATCGTAGCGCTTTGGTGTACCGTCTGGGAGGAGTAGGGTTTGTAAGTTATGGACAGAAATCTTCGGAATCTTCCGTACAAACATACGGAATCTTCCGTATATACATACGGAATGTTGGACCGCAGAGTTTTAGTAGTATATAGATAGATAGATAGACTAGACCGAGTGGGCCCGTTGGGCCCGTCCTCGTAGGGTTTCCATTGTAACCGGGAGGATGGGAGGGAGGGAAGTGGGAGGGAGGGGGGGAGGGGAGGGTGGAGTGGAGGGGGGAGGGGAGGGGGAAGGAGGGGAGGGGGATGGGGAGGGAGAGGGGAGGGAGGGGGGTGGGGGGAGGGTCTATTTTACTTTAAAATAAACAGCGTTCTTTGTTGAAAAGGAAATAAACTTATCTATAGAGCATCAGCTTTTTTAAAATAAATAAAATCAAACTTAATGAAAATCACATTCCTCATTTTAAATAAATGTCTTTGTTATAAATGAAATCAAACAGCGGGAGAGGCGACGGCGACTACACCTCCCGGCGGTCAGCGCTGCTGGGACGGGAGGGAGGGAGGGATGAGGGAGGGAGGAGAGTGGGGAGGGAGGGGTACCTCCCCTTTTCCCAGTACTCTTCTTTCCCAAACCACCAAGCCCCCTGTTGTCCCCCTCCCCAGTCCCCATTCTCAGACCCCCCCATTCTCTCTCCCCCAGATACACTCTTACTCTCCCCCCCCCCTTTCCCCAGCACACCCCTTTCCCCGTTGGGCCCGTCCTCGTAGGGTTTCCATTGTAACCGTGAGGCAGGGAGGGAGGGGGGAGGGAGGGAAGAGGGAGGTGTGGAGGGAGGAGGGGAGGGGGAGGGAGGGGGAGGGGGGAAGGGGGGGAGGTGGAGGGAGGGGGGAGGGAGAGGGGGAGGGGTGGGGGAAGGGGTGAGGGTGGAAGGGGGAGGGAGGGGGACCTCCCCTTTTCCCAGTACCCCTCTTTCCCCGTTGTGCCCGTCCTCGTAAGGTTTCCATTGTAACCGGGAGGGGAGTGGGGGGGAGGGAAGGGAGGAGGGAGGTGTGGAGGGGGGAGGGGAGGGGGAGGGGGGAAGGGGCAAGGGGGAGGGAGAGGGGAGGGAGGGGGTAGGGAGGGGGGAAGGGGGGAGGGAGGGGGACCACCCGTTTTCCCAGTACCCCTCTTTCCCCGTTGGGCCCGTCGTCGTAGGGTTTCCATTGTAACCGGGAGGAGGGGAGGTAGGGAAGGGGGAGGGAGGGAGGAGGGAGGTGTGGAGGGAGGAGGGGAGGGGGAGGGAGGAGGGGAGGGGGAGGGAGGGGGAAGGGGGAGGAGGGAGAGGGGAGGGAGGGGGGTAGGGGGGAGGGAGGAGGGAGGTGTGGAGGGAGGAGGGGAGGGGGAGGGAGGGGGGAGGGGAGGGGGGAGGGAGAGGGGGAGGGGGAGGGAGGGAGCGTGTAAGGGGGAGGGAGGGGGACCTCCCCTTTTCCCAGTACCCCTCTTTCCCCGTTGGGCCCGTCCTCGTAGGGTTTCCATTGTAACCGGGAGGAGGGGAGGGAGGGAGGAGGGAGGTGTGGAGGGAGGAGGGGAGGGGGGAAGGGGGAGGGAGAGGGTTAGGGGGGAGGGGGAGGGGGGAGGGGAGGGAGGGGGACCTCCCCTTTTCCCAGTACCCCTCTTTCCCCGTTGGGCCCATCCCCGTAGGGTTTCCTTTGTAACCAGAAGGGGGGAGGGAGGGTGGAAGGAGGGGGGAGGGGGAGAGGGATGGAAGGGTGGAGGGAGGGGGGGAGGGATGGAGGGAAGGAGGGAGGGGGGGGAGTTAGGGGAGGAGGGGTGAGGGAGGTGGGGAGGGAGTTGGGGAGGAGGGGGGGAGGGAGTGGGGATGGAGGTGGGAAGGAGTGGGGAGGAAGGGGTTGAGGGGGGAAGGGGGGGGAGGGAGGGAATAGGGGCCCCATGCTGATCTGTGTATGTTAAGTGACTTGCACAACTTTAAAAAACTGGCAGTTGCCTTTCGCAACAATGTTGCAACAATCTCACACAAGCATTGTGACGTCACAAGCTGAAGATGTAAATTTAAAACCGAGCTGATCTCTCATTGGTGCACGGGTGCCATTGTGACATCACGCGCTGAAGCCCCTTCAAGAAAAGGGTTAGAAATGAAAATTAAACTTTAATATCTCTCTAGCTTTAAAAAGGTAGCTTCAATTTGAACGAAAGTACTTACAATAGTTGCCCATGTTAATGGTGAATATGGCGGTACAAAAATCGTAGCGCTTTGGTGTACCGTCAGGGAGGAGTAGGGTTTGTAAGTTATGGACAGAAACTCTTCGGAATCTTTGCGTACATACACATATACATCCATACATACGGAATGTTGGACCGCAGAGTTTTAGTAGTATACTAGACCGAGTGGGCCCGTTGGGCCCGTCCTTGTAGGGTTTCCATTGTAACCGGGAGGGGAGGAAAGGGGGAGGGTTGGGGGAGGGAAGGGGAGGGGAGGGAGGGGGGGAGGGGAGGGGGAGGGAGAGGGGAGGGAGGGGGGTAGGGGGGAGGGAGAGGGGGGGATGGGAGGGGGGAGGGGAGAGGGGGAGGGAGGAGGGAAGGGGGGGAGGGAGAGGGGAGGGAGGTGGGTAGGGGGGAGGGAGGGAGGGGGACCTCCCCTTTTCCCAGTACCCCTCTTTCCCCGTTGGGCCCGTCCTCGTAGGGTTTCCATTGTAACCGGGAGGAGGGGAGGGCGGGAAGGGGGAGGGAGGGAGGAGGGAGGTGTGGAGGGAGGAGGGGAGGGGAGGGAGGGGGGGAGGGGGGGAAGGGGAGGGGGGAAGGGGGGAAGGGGAGGGAGAGGGGAGGGAGGGGCGATGGGATGGGGAAGGGGGGAGGGAGGGGGACCTCCCCTTTTCCCAGTACTCCTCTTTCCCCGTTGGCCCGTCCTCGTAGGGTTTCAATTGTAACCGGGAGGGGGGGAGGGAGGGTGGAGAGGGATGGAAGGGTGGAGGGAGGGGGGGAGGGATTGGGGAGGGAGGGATGGAGGGAGGGGGGAGTTAGGGGGGAGGGGGGAGGGAGTTGGGGAGGGAGCGGGAGGGAGTGGGGATGGAGGTGGGAAGGAGGGGGGATGAAGGGGTTGAGGGGGGAAGGGGGACCTCCCCTTTTCCCAGTACCCCTCTTTCCCCGTTGGGCCCGTCCTCATAGGGTTTCCATTGTAACCGGGAGGGGGGGAGGGAGGTGTGGAGGGAGGAGGGGAGGGGGGGAGGGGAGGGGGGAAGGGGAGGGGGAAGGGGGGAGGGGGTAGGGGGGAGGGGAGGGAGGGGGACCTCCCCTTTTCCCAGTACCCCTCTTTCCCCGTTGGGCCCGTCCCCGTAGGGTTTCTATTGTAACCGGGAGGGGGGAGGGAGGATGGAAGGAGGGGGGAGGGGGAGAGGGATGGAAGGGTGGATTGATTGGGGGAGGGAGGGATGGAGGGAAGGAGGGAGGGGGGGAGATAGGGGGGAGGTTTGAGGGAGGTGGGGAGGGAGGGGGAGGGAGTTGGGGAGGGAGGGGGAGGAGGGGGGGAGGGAGTGGGGATGGAGGTGGGAAGGAAGGGGTTGAGGGGTGAAGGGGGACCTCCCATTTTCCCAGTACCCCTCTTTCCCCCACCACCAAGCCCCCTCCGCAACGACCCCTGTTGTCCCCCTCCCCAGTCCCCATTCTCAGACCCCCCCCCCATTCTCTCTCTCCCCCAGACACACTCCAAGTGCTGTTTCGCAACACTTGCCCCGGTGGCCCACGAGCATAGAGGCCCCATGTTGATCTGTGTATGTTAAGTGACTTGCAATAAAAAAGACTACTTGAAAACAGTGGTTTAAAGTGGTTTAAAGTGCTGTTTTTGCTACATTCGCGGTCATTTAGTGCTTCTCACGACCACGGTCATTTAGTGCTTCTCACTGCGATCTGTTAGTGGTGCTTTTCGAAACAATGTAGCACCCATCTCAAACAAGCATTGGGAGGATGGGAGGGACGGAAGGGGAGGGAGGGAGGAGAGAGGTGTGGAGGGAGGAGGGGAGGGAGGGGGAAGGGGAGGGGGGAACGGGGGGAAGGGGGAGGGAGAGGGGAGGGAGGGGGGATGGGATGGGGGAAGGGGGGAGGGAGGGGGACCTCCCCTTTTCCCAGTACCCCTCTTTCCCCATTGGGCCCGTCCTCGTAGGGTTTCCATTGTAACCGGGAGGAGGGGAGGGAGGGAGGAGGGAGGTGTGGAGGGAGGAGGGGAGGGGGGGAGGGGAGGGGGGAAGGGGGAGGGAGAGGGTTAGGGGGGAGGGGGATGGGGGAGGGAGGGGGACCTCCCCTTTTCCCAGTACCCCTCTTTCCCCGTTGGGCCTGTCCCCGTAGGGTTTCCTTTGTAACCAGAAGGGGGGAGGGAGGGTGGAAGGAGGGGGGAGGGGGAGAGGGATGGAAGGGTGGAGGGAGGGGGGGAGGGATGGAGGGAAGGAGGGAGGGGGGGGAGTTAGGGGAGGAGGGGTGAGGGAGGTGGGGAGGGAGTTGGGGAGGAGGGGGGGAGGGAGTGGGGATGGAGGTGGGAAGGAGTGGGGAGGAAGGGGTTGAGGGGGGAAGGGGGGGGAGGGAGGGAATAGGGGCCCCATGCTGATCTGTGTATGTTAAGTGACTCGCACAACTTTAAAAAACTGGCAGTTGCTTTTCGCAACAATGTTGCAAACCATCTCACACAAGCATTGTGACGTCACAAGCTGAAGACCTTGAAAAAAAAGGTCAGAAAAAAAATTATGTAAATTTAAAACCGAGCTGATCTCTCATTGGTGCACGGGTGCCATTGTGACATCACGCGCTGAAGCCCCTTCAAGAAAAGGGTTAGAAATGAGAAATTTTAACTTTAATATCTCTCTAGCTTTAAAAAGGTAGCTTCAATTTGAACGAAAGTACTTACAATAGTTGCCCATGTTAATGGTGAATATGGCGGTACAAAAATCGTAGCGCTTTGGTGTACCGTCTGGGAGGAGTAGGGTTTGTAAGTTATGGACAGAAATCTTCGGAATCTTCCGTACATACACACGGAATGTTTGCGTACATACACACGGAATGTTGGACCGCAGAGTTTTAGTAGTATACTAGACCGAGTGGGCCCGTTGGGCCCGTCCTTGTAGGGTTTCCATTGTAACCGGGAGGGGAAGAAAGGGGGAGGGTTGGGGGAGGGAAGGGGGAGGGAGGAGGGGAGGGAGGGGGAGGGGAGGGGGGAGGGAGAGGGGGAGGGAGGGGGTTAGGGGGAGGGAGGGGGGAGAGGGGGGGATGGGAGGGGGGAGGGGAGGGGGGAAGGGAGGAGGGAAGGGGGGGAGGGAGAGGGGAGGGAGGGAGGGAGGGGGACCTCCCCTTTTCCCAGTACCCCTCTTTCCCCGTTGGGCCCGTCCTCGTAGGGTTTCCATTGTAACCGGGAGGAGGGGAGGGCGGGAAGGGGGGGGGAGGGAGGAGGGAGGTGTGGAAGGAGGAGGGGAGGGGAGGGAGGGGGGAGGGGAGGGAGGGGGGTAGGGGGAGGGAGAGGGGGGAGGGGAGGGGGAAGGGGGGAGGGAGGGGGACCTCCCCTTTTCCCAGTACTCCTCTTTCCCCGTTGGGCCCGTCCTCGTAGGGTTTCAAGGAGGGGGGAGAGGGATGGAAGGGTGGAGGGAGGGGGGGAGGGATTGGGGAGGGGGGGATGGAGGGAAGGAGGGAGGGGGGAGTTAGGGGGGAGGGGGGAGGGAGTTGGGGAGGGAGGGGGAGGAGGGGGGGAGGGAGTGGGGATGGAGGTGGGAAGGAGGGGGGATGAAGGGGTTGAGGGGGGAAGGGGGACCTCCCCTTTTCCCAGTACCCCTCTTTCCCCGTTGGGCCCGTCCTCATAGGGTTTCCATTGTAACCGGGAGGGGGGGAGGGAGGGAGGAGGGAGGTGTGGAGGGAGGAGGGGAGGGGGAGGGAGGGGGGGAGGGGGAAGGGGAGGGGGGAAGGGGGGAGGGGAGGGAGGGGGATCTCCTCTTTTCCCAGTACCCCTCTTTCCCCGTTGGGCCCGTCCCCGTAGGGTTTCCATTGTAACCGGGAGGGGGGGAGGGAGGGTGGAAGGAGGGGGGAGGGGGAGAGGGATGGAAGGGTGGAGGGAGGGGGGAGGGATTGGGGGAGGGTGGGATGGAGGGAAGGAGGGAGGGGGGGAGTTAGGGGCTGAGTGGTGATGGAGGTTGGGATTGAGGGGGGAGAGAGTGGGGATGGAGGTGCGAAGGAGGGGGGAGGAAGAGGTTGAGGGGGAAGTGGGACCTCCCCTTTTCCCAGTACCCCTCTTTCCCCCACCACCAAGCCCCCACCGCAACGACCCCTGTTGTCCCCCTCCCCAGTCCCCATTCTCAGACCCCCCCCCCATTCTCTTGGAATAAAAAAAAATACTTAAAAAAAAATAAGTGCTTTTTAATTGCTTGTTTTGAAACATTCGCGGTTAAGTGCTTTTTAAAAAAACATTCGCGGTTAAGTGCTGGTTTTGAAACATTCGCGGCTACTTAGTGCTTCTGTCAGTTGCTTTTCGAAACAATGTTGCAACCATCTCACACAAGCATTGGGAGGATGGGAGGGAGGGAAGGGGAGGGAGGGAGGGAAGGGGAGGGAGGGAGGAGGGAGGTGTGGAGGGAGGAGGGGAGGGAGGGGGGAAGGGGAGGGGGGGAAGGGGGCGGGAGAGGGGACGGAGGGGGGATGGGATGGGGAAGGGGGGAGGGAGGGGGACCTCCCCTTTTCCCAGTACCCCTCTTTCCCCGTTGGGCCTGTCCTCGTAGGGTTTCCATTGTAACCGGGAGGAGGGGAGGGAGGGAAGGGGGAGGGAGGGAGGGAGGAGGGAGGTGTGGAGGGAGGGGAGGGGGAGGGAGGGGGGAGGGGAGGGGGGAAAGGGGGGGAGGGGGAGGGAGAGGGGGAGGGAGGGGGTGAGGGGGGAGGGAGAGGGGTAGGGGGGGAGGGGAGGGGAAGGGGAGGGAGGGGGACCTCCCCTTTTCCCAGTACCCCTCTTTCTCCGTTGGGCCCATCCTCGTAGGGTTTCCATTGTAACCGGGAGGAGGGGAGGGAGGGAAGGGGGAGGGAGGGAGGTGTGGAGGGTGGAGGGGGAGGGGGAGGGAGGGGGGAGGGGAGGGGGGAAGGGGGGGAGGGAGGGGGGGTGGAGGTGGGAAGGAGTGGGGAGGAAGGGGTTGAGGGGGGAAGGGGGGGAGGGAGGGAATAGGGGCCCCATGCTGATCTGTGTATGTTAAGTGACTCGCACAACTTTAAAAAACTGGCAGTTGCTTTTCGCAACAATGTTGCAACATCTCACACAAGCATTGTGACGTCACAAGCTGAAGACCTTGAAAAAAAAGGTCAGAAAAAAAATCATGTAAATTTAAAGTAGTAAACACCCAATAGCAGCCGCTTGTCCATCGCGAGCTGATCTCTCATTGGTGCACGGGTGCCATTGTGACATCACGCGCTGAAGCCCCTTCAAGAAAAGGGTTAGAAATGAGAAATTTTAACTTTAATATCTCTCTAGCTTTAAAAAGGTAGCTTCAATTTGAACGAAAGTACTTACAATAGTTGCCCACGTTAATGGTGAATACGGCGGTACAAAAATCGTAGCGCTTTGGTGTACCGTCTGGGAGGAGTAGGGTTTGTAAGTTATGGACAGAAATCTTCGGAATCTTCCGTATATACACACGGAATCTTCCGTATATACATACGGAATGTTGGACCGCAGAGTTTTAGTATTATACTAGACCGAGTGGGCCCGTTGGGCCCGTCCTCGTAGGGTTTCCATTGTAACCGGGAGGGGAGGAAAGGGGGAGGGTTGGGGGAGGGAAGGGGGAGGGAGGAGGGGAGGGAGGGGGGGAGGGGAGGGGGGGAGGGAGAGGGGAGGGAGGGGGGTAGGGGGGAGGGAGGGGGGAGAGGGGGGGATGGGAGGGGGGAAGGGAGGAGGGAAGGGGGGGAGGGAGAGGGGAGGGAGGTGGGTAGGGGGGAGGGAGGGAGGGGGACCTCCCCTTTTCCCAGTACCCCTCTTTCCCCGTTGGGCCCGTCCTCGTAGGGTTTCCATTGTAACCGGGAGGAGGGGAGGGCGGGAAGGGGGAGGGAGGGAGGAGGGAGGTGTGGAGGGAGGAGGGGAGGGGAGGGAGGGGGGAGGGGAGGGAGGGGGGTAGGGGGGAGGGGGAGGGAGGGGGAGGGAGAGGGGATGGGGGAGGGGAGGGGGAAGGGGGGAGGGAGGGGGACCTCCCCTTTTCCCAGTACTCCTCTTTCCCCGTTGGGCCCGTCCTCGTAGGGTTTCCATTGTAACCGGGAGGGGGGGAGGGAGGGAGGAGGGAGGTGTGGAGGGAGGTGTGGAGGGAGGAGGGGAGGGACAGGGAGGGGGGGAGGGGAGGGGGAGGGGGGAAGAGGGGTAGGGGGGAGGGGAGGGAGGAGGGGAGGGAGGGGAACTCCCCTTTTCCCAGTACCCCTCTTTCCCCGTTGGGCCCGTCCCCGTAGGGTTTCCATTGTAACCGGGAGGGGGGGAGGGAGGGTGGAAGGAGGGGGAGAGGGGTGGAAGGGTGGAGGGAGGGGGGGAGGGAGTGGGGGAGGGTCGGATGGAGGGAAGGAGGGAGGGGTGAGTTAGGGGCTGAGTGGTGATGGAGGTTGGGATTGAGGGGGGAGAGAGTGGGGATGGAGGTGGGAAGGAGGGGGGAGGAAGAGGTTGAGGGGGAAGTGGGACCTCCCCTTTTCCCAGTACCCCTCTTTCTCCCACCACCAAGCCCCCACCGCAACGACCCCTGTTGTCCCCCTCCCCAGTCCCCATTCTCAGACCCCCCCCATTCTCTTGGAATAAAAAAAAATACTTTAAAAAAAAAAGTGCTTTTTAATTGCTTGTTTTGAAACATTCGCGGTTAAGTGCTTTTTTAAAAAACATTCGCGGTTAAGTGCTGGTTTTGAAACATTCGCGGCTACTTAGTGCTTCTGTCAGTTGCTTTTCGAGGGAGGGAGTAGGGAGGTGTGGAGGGGGGAGGGGAGGGGGAGGGAGGGGGGAGGGGAGGGGGGAAGGGGGGGAGGGAGAGGGGAGGGAAGGGGGTAGGGGGGAGGGGGAGGAAGGGGGTAGGGGGGAGGGGGAGGGAGGGGGGAGGGGGGAAGGGGAGGGAGGGGGGAAGGGGAGGGGGAGGGAGGGGGGGAGGGAGAAGGGAGGGAGGGGGGAGTGAGGGGGGAGGGAGGGGAACCTCCCATTTTCCCAGTACCCCTCTTTCCCCATTGGGCCCGTCCTCGTAGGGTTTCCATTGTAACCGGGAGGAGGGGAGGGAGGGTGGAAGGAGGGGGGAGGGGGAGAGGGATGGAATGGTGGAGGGAGGGGGAGGGAGTGGGGGAGGGTGGGATGGAGGGAAGGAGGGAGGGGGGAGTTAGGGGCTGAGTGGTGAAGGAGGTTGGGATTGAGGGGGGAGGGAGGGGGGAGGGAGTGGGGATGGAGATGGGAAGGAGGGGGGAGGAAGGGGTTGAGGGGGGAAGTGGGACCTCCCCTTTTCCCAGTACCCCTCTTTCCCCCACCACCAAGCCCCCTCCGCAATGACCCCTGTTGTCCCCCTCCCCAGTCCCCATTCTCAGACCCCCCCCCCCCATTCTCTCTCTCCCCCAGACACACTCTCAGTGCTTTTTTCGAAACACTTGCCCCGGTGGCCCACGAGCATAGGGGCCCAATGCTGATCTGTGTATGTTAAGTGACTTGCAATAAAAAAAAATACTTTAAAAAAAGATAAGTGCTTTTTAAGTGCTTGTTTTGAAACATTCACGGTCACATAGTGCTTCTCACTGCGATCTGTTAGTGGTGCTTTTCGAAACAATGTAGCACCCATCTCAAACAAGCATTGGGAGGATGGGAGGGAGGGAAGGGGAGGGAGGGAGGAGAGAGGTGTGGAGGGAGGGGGGAAGGGGAGGGGGAACGGGGGGGAGGGAGAGGGGAGGGAGGGGGGATGTGATGGGGGAAGGGGGGAGGGAGGGGGACCTCCCCTTTTCCCAGTACCCCTCTTTCCCCGTTGGGCCCGTCCTCGTAGGGTTTCCATTGTAACCGGGAGGAGGGGAGGGAGGGAGGAGGAGGTGTGGAGGGAGGAGGGGAGGGGGGGAGGGGAGGGGAGAGGGTTAGGGGGGAGGGGGAGGGGGGAGGGGAGGGGGGAAGGGGAGGGAGGGGGACCTCCCCTTTTCCCAGTACCCCTCTTTCCCCGTTGGGCCCGTCCCCGTAGGGTTTCCTTTGTAACCAGAAGGGGGGGAGGGAGGGTGGAAGGAGGGGGGAGGGGGAGAGGGATGGAAGGGTGGAGGGAGGGGGGGAAGGATGGAGGGAAGGAGGGAGGGGGGGGAGTCAGGGGAGGAGGGGTGAGGGAGGTGGGGAGGGAGTTGGGGAGGAGGGGGGGAGGGAGTGGGGATGGAGGTGGGAAGGAGTGGGGAGGAAGGGGTTGAGGGGGGAAGGGGGGGAGGGAGGGAATAGGGGCCCCATGCTGATCTGTGTATGTTAAGTGACTTGCACAACTTTAAAAAACTGGCAGTTGCTTTTCGCAACAATGTTGCAACAATCTCACACAAGCATTGTGACGTCACAAGCTGAAGATGTAAATTTAAAACCGAGCTGATCTCTCATTGGTGCACGGGTGCCATTGTGACATCACGCGCTGAAGCCCCTTCAAGAAAAGGGTTAGAAATGAAAATTTATACTTTAATATCTCTCTAGCTTTAAAAAGGTAGCTTCAATTTGAACGAAAGTACTTACAATAGTTGCCCATGTTAATGGTGAATACGGCGGTACAAAAATCGTAGCGCTTTGGTGTACCGTCTGGGAGGAGTAGGGTTTGGACCCTTCAAGAAAAGTGTTAGAAATGAAAATTTAAACTTTAATATCTCTCTAGCTTTAAAAAGGTAGCTTCAATTTGAACGAAAGTACTTACAATAGTTGCCCACGTTAATGGTGAATACGGCGGTACAAAAATCGTAGCGCTTTGGTGTACCGTCTGGGAGGAGCAGGGTTTGTAAGTCATGGACAGAAATCTTCGGAATCTTCCGTATATACATACGGAATCTTCCGTATATACATACGGAATGTTGGACCGCAGAGTTTTAGTATTATACTAGACCGAGTGGGCCCGTTGGGCCCGTCCTCGTAGGGTTTCCATTGTAACCGGGAGGGGAGGAAAGGGGGAGGGTTGGGGGAGGGAAGGGGGAGGGAGGAGGGGAGGGAGGGGGGTAGGGGGAGGGAGGGGGGAGAGGGGGGATGGGAGGGGGGAGGGGAGGGGGGAAGGGAGGAGGGAAGGGGGGGAGGGAGAGGGGAGGGAGGTGGGTAGGGGGGAGGGAGGGAGGGGGACCTCCCCTTTTCCCAGTACCCCTCTTTCCCCGTTGGGCCCGTCCTCGTAGGGTTTCCATTGTAACCGGGAGGAGGGGAGGGCGGGAAGGGGGAGGGAGGGAGGAGGGAGGTGTGGAAGGAGGAGGGGAGAGGAGGGAGGGGGGAGGGGAGGGAGGGGGGTAGGGGGGAGGGGGAGGGAGAGGGGGAAGGGGAGGGGGGAGGGAGGGGGACCTCCCCTTTTCCCAGTACTCCTCTTTCCCCGTTGGGCCCGTCCTCGTAGGGTTTCAAGGAAGGGGGAGAGGGATGGAAGGGTGGAGGGAGGGGGGGAGGGATTGGGGAGGGAGGGATGGAGGGAGGGGGGAGTTAGGGGGGAGGGGGGAGGGAGTTGGGGAGGGAGGAGGAGGGGAGGGAGTGGGGATGGAGGTGGGAAGGAGGGGGGATGAAGGGGTTGAGGGGGGAAGGGGGACCTCCCCTTTTCCCAGTACCCCTCTTTCCCCGTTGGGCCCGTCCTCATAGGGTTTCCATTGTAACCGGGAGGGGGGGAGGGAGGGAGGTGTGGAGGGAGGAGGGGAGGGGGAGGGAGGGGGGAGGGGAGGGGGAAGGGGAGGGGGGAAGGGGGTAGGGGGGAGGGGAGGGAGGGGGATCTCCTCTTTTCCCAGTACCCCTCTTTCCCTGTTGGGCCCGTCCCCATAGGGTTTCCATTGTAACCGGGAGGGGGGGAGGGAGGGTGGAAGGAGGGGGGAGGGAGAGAGGGATGGAAGGGTGGAGGGAGGGGGGAGGGATTGGGGGAGGGTGGGATGGAGGGAGGGAGGAGGGAGGTGTGGAGGGAGGAGGGGAGGGAGGGGGGAAGGGGAGGGGGGAAGGGGGCGGGAGAGGGGACGGAGGGGGGATGGGATGGGGAAGGGGGGAGGGAGGGGGTCCTCCCCTTTTCCCAGTACCCCTCTTTCCCCGTTGGGCCCGTCCTCGTAGGGTTTCCATTGTAACCGGGAGGAGGGGAGGGAGGGAAGGGGGAGGGAGGGAGGTGTGGAGGGTGGAGGGGGAGGGGGGAAGGGGGGGAGGGAGGGGGGGTGGAGGTGGGAAGGAGTGGGGAGGAAGGGGTTGAGGGGGGAAGGGGGGGGAGGGAGGGAATAGGGGCCCCATGCTGATCTGTGTATGTTAAGTGACTCGCACAACTTTAAAAAACTGGCAGTTGCTTTTCGCAACAATGTTGCAACATCTCACACAAGCATTGTGACGTCACAAGCTGAAGACCTTGAAAAAAAAGGTCAGAAAAAAAATCATGTAAATTTAAAGTAGTAAACACCCAATAGCAGCTGCTTGTCCATCGCGAGCTGATCTCTCATTGGTGCACGGGTGCCATTGTGACATCACGCGCTGAAGCCCCTTCAAGAAAAGGGTTAGAAATGAAAATTTAAACTTTAATATCTCTCTAGCTTTAAAAAGGTAGCTTCAATTTGAACGAAAGTACTTACAATAGTTGCCCAGGTTAATGGTGAATATGGCGGTACAAAAATCGTAGCGCTTTGGTGTAACTTCAGGGAGGAGTAGGGTTTGTAAGTTATGGACAGAAACTCTTCGGAATCTTCCGTACATACACATATACATCCGGAATGTTGGACCGCAGAGTTTTAGTAGTATACTAGACCGAGTGGGCCCGTTGGGCCCGTCCTCGTAGGGTTTCCATTGTAACCGGGAGGGGAGGAAAGGGGGAGGGTTGGGGGAGGGAAGGGGGAGGGAAGGGGGAGGGAAGGGGGAGGGAGGAGGGGAGGGAGGGGGGGAGGGGAGGGGGAGGGAGAGGGGAGGGAGGGGGTAGGGGGGAGGGAGGGGGGAGAGGGGGGGATGGGAGGGGGAGGGGAGGGGGGAGGGAGGAGGGAAGGGGGGGAGGGAGAGGGGAGGGAGGTGGGTAGGGGGGAGGGAGGGAGGGGGACCTCCCCTTTTCCCAGTACCCCTCTTTCCCCGTTGGGCCCGTCCTCGTAGGGTTTCCATTGTAACCGGGAGGAGGGGAGGGCGGGAAGGGGGAGGGAGGGAGGAGGGAGGTGTGGAGGGAGGAGGGGAGGGGAGGGAGGGGGGAGGGGGGAAGGGGAGGGGGGAAGGGGGGAAGGGGGAGGGAGAAGGGGGGAAGGGGGAGGGAGAGGGGAGGGAGGGGGGATGGGATGGGGGAAGGGGGGAGGGAGGGGGACCTCCCCTTTTCCCAGTACTCCTCTTTCCCCGTTGGGCCCGTCCTCGTAGGGTTTCAATTGTAACCGGGAGGGGGGGAGGGAGGGTGGAAGGAGGGGGGAGAGGGATGGAAGAGTGGAGGGAGGGGGGGAGGGATTGGGGAGGGAGGGATGGAGGGAGGGGGGAGTTAGGGGGGAGGGGGGAGGGAGTTGGGGAGGGAGGGGGAGGAGGGGGGGGAGGGAGTGGGGATGGAGGTGGGAAGAAGGGGGGATGAAGGGGTTGAGGGGGGAAGGGGGACCTCCCCTTTTCCCAGTACCCCTCTTTCCCCGTTGGGCCCGTCCTCATAGGGTTTCCATTGTAACCGGGAGGGGGGGGAGGGAGGTGTGGAGGGAGGTGTGGAGGGAGGAGGGGAGGGGGAGGGAGGGGGGGAGGGGAGGGGGGAAGGGGAGGGGGAAGGGGGGAGGGGGTAGGGGGGAGGGGAGGAGGGGGAGGGAGGGGGGGAGGGGAGGGGGGAAGGGGAGGGGGAAGGGGGGAGGGGGTAGGGGGGAGGGGAGGGGGACCTCCCCTTTTCCCAGTACCCCTCTTTCCCCGTTGGGCCCGTCCCCGTAGGGTTTCTATTGTAACCGGGAGGGGGGAGGGAGGATGGAAGAATGGGGGAGGGGGAGAGGGAGAGGGATGGAAGGGTGGATTGATTGGGGGAGGGAGGGATGGAGGGAAGGAGGGAGGGGGGGAGTTAGGGGGGAGGTTTGAGGGAGGTGGGGAGGGAGGGGGAGGGAGTTGGGGAGGGAGGGGGAGGAGGGGGGGAGGGAGTGGGGATGGAGGTGGGAAGGAAGGGGTTGAGGGGTGAAGGGGGACCTCCCATTTTCCCAGTACCCCTCTTTCCCCCACCACCAAGCCCCCTCCGCAACGACCCCTGTTGTCCCCCTCCCCAGTCCCCATTCTCAGACCCCCCCCCATTCTCTCTCTCCCCCAGACACACTCCAAGTGCTGTTTCGCAACACTTGCCCCGGTGGCCCACGAGCATAGAGGCCCCATGTTGATCTGTGTATGTTAAGTGACTTGCAATAAAAAAGACTACTTGAAAACAGTGGTTTAAAGTGGTTTAAAGTGCTGTTTTTGCTACATTCGCGGTCATTTAGTGCTTCTCACGACCACGGTCATTTAGTGCTTCTCACTGCGATCTGTTAGTGGTGCTTTTCGAAACAATGTAGCACCCATCTCAAACAAGCATTGGGAGGATGGGAGGGAGGGAAGGGGAGGGAGGGAGGAGAGAGGTGTGGAGGGAGGAGGGGAGGGAGGGGGAAGGGGAGGGGGGAACGGGGGGAAGGGGGAGGGAGAGGGGAGGGAGGGGGGATGGGATGGGGGAAGGGGGGAGGGAGGGGGACCTCCCCTTTTCCCAGTACCCCTCTTTCCCCGTTGGGCCCGTCCTCGTAGGGTTTCCATTGTAACCGGGAGGAGGGGAGGGAGGGAGGAGGGAGGTGTGGAGGGAGGAGGGGAGGGGGGGAGGGGAGGGGGGAAGGGGGAGGGAGAGGGTTAGGGGGGAGGGGGATGGGGGAGGGGGTAAGGGGAGGGAGGGGGACCTCCCCTTTTCCCAGTACCCCTCTTTCCCCGTTGGGCCCGTCCCCGTAGGGTTTCCTTTGTAACCAGAAGGGGGGGAGGGAGGGTGGAAGGAGGGGGGAGGGGGAGAGGGATGGAAGGGTGGAGGGAGGGGGGGAGGGATGGAGGGAAGGAGGGAGGGGGGGGAGTTAGGGGAGGAGGGGTGAGGGAGGTGGGGAGGGAGTTGGGGAGGAGGGGGGGAGGGAGTGGGGATGGAGGTGGGAAGGAGTGGGGAGGAAGGGGTTGAGGGGGGAAGGGGGGGGAGGGAGGGAATAGGGGCCCCATGCTGATCTGTGTATGTTAAGTGACTCGCACAACTTTAAAAAACTGGCAGTTGCTTTTCGCAACAATGTTGCAAACCATCTCACACAAGCATTGTGACGTCACAAGCTGAAGACCTTGAAAAAAAAGGTCAGAAAAAAAATTATGTAAATTTAAAACCGAGCTGATCTCTCATTGGTGCACGGGTGCCATTGTGACATCACGCGCTGAAGCCCCTTCAAGAAAAGGGTTAGAAATGAGAAATTTTAACTTTAATATCTCTCTAGCTTTAAAAAGGTAGCTTCAATTTGAACGAAAGTACTTACAATAGTTGCCCATGTTAATGGTGAATATGGCGGTACAAAAATCGTAGCGCTTTGGTGTACCGTCTGGGAGGAGTAGGGTTTGTAAGTTATGGACAGAAATCTTCGGAATCTTCCGTACAAACATACGGAATCTTCCGTATATACATACGGAATGTTGGACCGCAGAGTTTTAGTAGTATATAGATAGAAGATATAGATAGAAGATAGATAGATAGACTAGACCGAGTGGGCCCGTTGGGCCCGTCCTCGTAGGGTTTCCATTGTAACCGGGAGGATGGGAGGGAGGGAAGTGGGAGGGAGGGGGGGAGGGGAGGGTGGAGTGGAGGGGGGAGGGGAGGGGGAAGGAGGGGAGGGGGATGGGGAGGGAGAGGGGAGGGAGGGGGGTGGGGGGAGGGTCTATTTTACTTTAAAATAAACAGCGTTCTTTGTTGAAAAGGAAATAAACTTATCTATAGAGCATCAGCTTTTTTAAAATAAATAAAATCAAACTTAATGAAAATCACATTCCTCATTTTAAATAAATGTCTTTGTTATAAATGAAATCAAACAGCGGGAGAGGCGACGGCGACTACACCTCCCGGCGGTCAGCGCTGCTGGGACGGGAGGGAGGGAGGGATGAGGGAGGGAGGAGAGTGGGGAGGGAGGGGTACCTCCCCTTTTCCCAGTACTCTTCTTTCCCAAACCACCAAGCCCCCTGTTGTCCCCCTCCCCAGTCCCCATTCTCAGACCCCCCCATTCTCTCTCCCCAGATACACTCTTACTCTCCCCCCCCCTTTCCCCAGCACACCCCTTTCCCCGTTGGGCCCGTCCTCGTAGGGTTTCCATTGTAACCGTGAGGCAGGGAGGGAGGGGGGAGGGAGGGAAGAGGGAGGTGTGGAGGGAGGAGGGGAGGGGGAGGGAGGGGGAGGGGGGAAGGGGGGGAGGTGGAGGGAGGGGGGAGGGAGAGGGGGAGGGGTGGGGGGAAGGGGTGAGGGTGGAAGGGGGAGGGAGGGGGACCTCCCCTTTTCCCAGTACCCCTCTTTCCCCGTTGTGCCCGTCCTCGTAAGGTTTCCATTGTAACCGGGAGGGGAGTGGGGGGGAGGGAAGGGAGGAGGGAGGTGTGGAGGGGGGAGGGGAGGGGGAGGGGGGAAGGGGCAAGGGGGAGGGAGAGGGGAGGGAGGGGGTAGGGAGGGGGGGAGGGAGGGGGACCACCCGTTTTCCCAGTACCCCTCTTTCCCCGTTGGGCCCGTCGTCGTAGGGTTTCCATTGTAACCGGGAGGAGGGGAGGTAGGGAAGGGGGAGGGAGGGAGGAGGGAGGTGTGGAGGGAGGAGGGGAGGGGGAGGGAGGAGGGGAGGGGGAGGGAGGGGGAAGGGGGAGGAGGGAGAGGGGAGGGAGGGGGGGAGGGAGGTGTGGAGGGAGGAGGGGAGGGGGAGGGAGGGGGGAGGGGAGGGGGGAGGGAGAGGGGGAGGGGGAGGGAGGGAGCGTGTAAGGGGGAGGGAGGGGGACCTCCCCTTTTCCCAGTACCCCTCTTTCCCCGTTGGGCCCGTCCTCGTAGGGTTTCCATTGTAACCGGGAGGAGGGGAGGGAGGGAAGGGGAGGGAGGGAGGAGGGAGGTGTGGAGGGAGGAGGGGAGGGGAGGGAGGGGGTAGGGGGGAGGGGGAGGGAGGGGGAGGGGAGGGGGAAGGGGGAAGGGAGGGGGACCTCCCCTTTTCCCAGTACCCCTCTTTCCCCGATGGGCCCGTCCTCGTAGGGTTTCAATTGTAACCGGGAGGGGGGAGGGAGGGTGGAAGGAGGGGGGAGAGGGATGGAAGGGTGGAGGGAGGGGGGAGGGAGGGATGGAGGGAAGGAGGGAGGGGGGGAGTTAGGGGGAGGGGGAGGGAGTTGGGGAGGGAGGGGGAGGAGGGGGGAGGGAGTGCGGATGGAGGTGGGAAGGAAGGGGTTGAGGGGGGAAGGGGGACCTCCCCTTTTCCCAGTACCCCTCTTTCCCCGTTGGGCCCGTCCCCGTAGGGTTTCCATTGTAACCGGGAGGGGGGAGGGAGGGTGGAAGGAGGGGGGAGGGGGAGAGGGATGGAAGGGTGGAGGGAGTTGGGAGTGAGTGGGGGAGGGTGGGATGGAGGGAAGGAGGGAGGGGGGGAGTTAGGGGCTGAGTGGTGATGGAGGTTGGGATTGAGGGGGAGGGAGGGGGGGAGGGAGTGGGGATGGAGGTGGGAAGGAGGGGGGAGGAAGGGGTTGAGAGGTGAAGTGGGACCTCCCCTTTTCCCAGTACCCCTCTTTCCCCGTTGGGCCCGTCCTCGTAGGGTTTCCATTGTAACCGGGAGGAGGGGAGGGAGGGAGGAGGGAGGTGTGGAGGGAGGAGGGGAGGGGGGAAGGGGGAGGGAGAGGGTTAGGGGGGAGGGGGAGGGGGGAGGGGAGGGGAGGGAGGGGGACCTCCCCTTTTCCCAGTACCCCTCTTTCCCCGTTGGGCCCGTCCCCGTAGGGTTTCCTTTGTAACCAGAAGGGGGGGAGGGAGGGTGGAAGGAGGGGGGAGGGGGAGAGGGATGGAAGGGTGGAGGGAGGGGGGGAGGGATGGAGGGAAGGAGGGAGGGGGGGGAGTTAGGGGAGGAGGGGTGAGGGAGGTGGGGAGGGAGTTGGGGAGGAGGGGGGGAGGGAGTGGGGATGGAGGTGGGAAGGAGTGGGGAGGAAGGGGTTGAGGGGGGAAGGGGGGGAGGGAGGGAATAGGGGCCCCATGCTGATCTGTGTATGTTAAGTGACTTGCACAACTTTAAAAAACTGGCAGTTGCCTTTCGCAACAATGTTGCAACAATCTCACACAAGCATTGTGACGTCACAAGCTGAAGATGTAAATTTAAAACCGAGCTGATCTCTCATTGGTGCACGGGTGCCATTGTGACATCACGCGCTGAAGCCCCTTCAAGAAAAGGGTTAGAAATGAAAATTAAACTTTAATATCTCTCTAGCTTTAAAAAGGTAGCTTCAATTTGAACGAAAGTACTTACAATAGTTGCCCATGTTAATGGTGAATATGGCGGTACAAAAATCGTAGCGCTTTGGTGTACCGTCAGGGAGGAGTAGGGTTTGTAAGTTATGGACAGAAACTCTTCGGAATCTTTGCGTACATACACATATACATCCATACATACGGAATGTTGGACCGCAGAGTTTTAGTAGTATACTAGACCGAGTGGGCCCGTTGGGCCCGTCCTCGTAGGGTTTCCATTGTAACTGGGAGGATGGGAGGGAGGGAAGTGGGAGGGAGGGAGGAGGGAGGTGTGGAGGGAGCAGGGGAGGGGGAGGGAGGGGGGGAGGGGAGGGTGGAGTGGAGGGGGGAAGGGGGGGAGGGAGGGGGACCTCCCCTTTTCCCAGTACCCCTCTTTCCCCGTTGGGCCCGTCCCCGTAGGGTTTCCATTGTAACGGGGAGGGGGGAGGGGGGGTAGGGGGGAGGGGGAGGGAGGGGGAGGGAGAGGGGAGGGGGAAGGGGGGAGGGAGGGGGACCTCCCCTTTTCCCAGCACTCCTCTTTCCCCGTTGGGCCCGTCCTCGTAGGGTTTCCATTGTAACCGGGAGGGGGGGAGGGAGGGAGGAGGGAGGTGTGGAGGGGAGGGGGAGGGAGGGGGGGAGGGGAGGGGGGAAGAGGGGTAGGGGGGAGGGGAGGGAGGAGGGGAGGGAGGGGGAACTCCCCTTTTCCCAGTACCCCTCTTTCCCCGTTGGGCCCGTCCCCGTAGGGTTTCCATTGTAACCGGGAGGGGGGAGGGAGGGTGGAAGGAGGGGGGAGGGGGAGAGGGGTGGAAGGGTGGAGGGATGGGGGGAGGGAGTGGGGGAGGGTCGGATGGAGGGAAGGAGGGAGGGGTGAGTTAGGGGCCGAGTGGTGATGGAGGTTGAGATTGAGGGGGGAGAGAGTGGGGATGGAGGTGGGAAGGAGGGGGGAGGAAGTGGTTGAGGGGGAAGTGGGACCTCCCCTTTTCCCAGTACCCCTCTTTCCCCCACCACCAAGCCCCCACCGCAACGACCCCTGTTGTCCCCCTACCCAGTCCCCATTCTCAGACCACCCCCCATTCTCTTGGAATAAAAAAAAATGCTTTAAAAAAAAAAGTGCTTTTTAATTGCTTGTTTTGAAACATTCGCGGTTAAGTGCTTTTTTAAAAAACATTCGCGGTTAAGTGCTGGTTTTGAAACATTCGCGGCTACTTAGTGCTTCTGTCAGTTGCTTTTCGAGGGAGGGAGTAGGGAGGTGTGGAGGGGGGAGGGGAGGGGGGGAGGGGAGGGGGGAAGGGGGGGAGGGAGAGGGGAGGGAAGGGGGTAGAGGGGAGGGGGAGGGAGGGGGGAAGGGGAGGGAGGGGGGAAGGGGAGGGGGAGGGAGGGGGGGAGGGAGGGGGGAGGGAGGGGAACCTCCCATTTTCCCAGTACCCCTCTTTCCCCATTGGGCCCGTCCTCGTAGGGTTTCCATTGTAACCGGGAGGAGGGGAGGGAGGGAAGGGGGAGGGAGGGAGGAGGGAGGTGTGGAGGGAGGAGGGGAGGGGAGGGGGAGGAGGGAGGGAGAGGGGAGGGAGGGGGGTAGGGGGGGAGGTAAGGGGGAGGGAGGGGGAGGGGAGGGGGGAAGGGGAGGGAGGGGGATCTCCCCTTTTCCCAGTACCCCTCTTTCCCCGTTGGGCCCGTCCTCGTAGGGTTTCCATTGTAACCGGGAGGAGGGGAGGGAGGGAAGGGGGAGGGAGGGAGGAGGGAGGTGTGGAGGGAGGAGGGGAGGGGAGGGAGGGGGAGGGGAGGGAGGGGGGTAGGGGGAGGGAGGGGAAGGGGGGAGGGGAGGGGGAAGGGGGTAGTGAGGGGGACCTCCCCTTTTCCCAGTACCCCTCTTTCCCCGTTGGGCCCGTCCTCGTAGGGTTTCCATTGTAACCGGGAGGAGGGGAGGGAGGGAAGGGGGAGGGAGGGAGGAGTTAGGGGAGGAGGGGTGAGGGAGGTGGGGAGGGAGTTGGGGAGGAGGGGGGGAGGGAGTGGGGATGGAGTTGGGAAGGAGTGGGGAGGAAGGGGTTGAGGGGGGAAGGGGGGGAGGGAGGGAATAGGGGCCCCATGCTGATCTGTGTATGTTAAGTGACTTGCACAACTTTAAAAAACTGGCAGTTGCATTTCGCAACAATGTTGCAACCATCTCACACAAGCATTGTGACGTCACAAGCTGAAGACCTTGAAAAAAAAGGTCAGAAAAAAAATTATGTAAATTTAAAGTAGTAAACACCCAATAGCAGCCGCTTGTCCATCGCGAGCTGATCTCTCATTGGTGTACGGGTGCCATTGTGACATCACGCGCTGAAGCCCCTTCAAGAAAAGGGTTAGAAATGAAAATTTAAACTTTAATATCTCTCTAGCTTTAAAAAGGTAGCTTCAATTTGAACGAAAGTACTTACAATAGTTGCCCATGTTAATGGTGAATACGGCGGTACAAAAATCGTAGCGCTTTGGTGTACCGTCTGGGAGGAGTAGGGTTTGGCCCCTTCAAGAAAAGTGTTAGAAATGAAATGAATTTCGAAATGTACCGATTTGGAGGGGCGGCAAAGACGTAAGAATCTAAGGATTGTAGGGGTGAAAGAAGGAGGTGAGAAAGAAATGGGTACTCGGGATTTTGTGGCAGACCTTTTACATAAAGCCTTAAAATTGGATCATAAACCTTTACTCGGTCGAGCCCATAGAGTGCAGCAAAAACGTATACAGGATGATGCCCACCCAAGACAAATTATTGTAAAGGTGCAATTGGATCATGAATTGGATGATATAATGAGGAAAATGGTTCGAGGCGGACAGCTCCTTTTTGAAGGTGCGAGATTCAGTATTTACCGCGATTATCCGGTAGAAGTTCACAAGAAAAGAGTGCAGTTCATTGAGACAAAGAGAATTTTGAAGAAGGTACCTGATCTGAGATACAGCTTGCTTTATCCCGCAAGACTAAGAGTCTCCTACAAGTCCAAGGTACACTTTTTTACAGACCATGAAAAAGCAATGGAATATGCTAAAGAAGTCGGAAACATGACAGACTGAAGAATTCACATTACCCTTTAGGAGTCCCGCCAGATCTAAAAAGACCTTTAAAGTTTTTTCAAGAGCTTTGAGGAGATCCGGAAACCGAAATGGATGGAGGACATTGGAGAAAACCGTGATCTTCTCTGTTTTTTCTGTTTACTAATCATTATTATTATCTGTATACTCATATATAACTATATATGTAATAACCAATATTTATTAAATATCTATATTACCACTAAAAATTATTAATAAAATTATTAACATTAACATAAATCATATAAATTTAATACTGTATATGATTGATAACAATGATGAATAATCAATAGTCTTCGATTAACATAGAAATGAATTACACAATTATATTATTTAGGAAGATATGCAAGAGGTAAATTAGCCTAAGTCATAATAAAGTTTGACCGTTTTTCTCTTTACTTTTCAATTTAAAATTAAATTTATGATAGATTTAGTGGAAAAATTAATATGATATGTAGAGATATGTAGAGGTTATGTGCTTATGTATGCATACATACGGGTATGTATATATATATATAGGGGTATATCGTGTGTGTGTATGTATGGGTATGTAAATAAGTTTGTTACTCCCAAAGAAGATATATGAATGTTAGAAATAACCCTTTATTTTCTTTGCGCACGGAGCTAGAATTTTTTTTTTTTACAAAGGCTACGGAAGTCTTTAGAATTCTAGCCACGTTAGTGTGGCTATCACTAACTACACTAATTGTAGAGGTAGTTTCTTTTCTTTCACCCTATATTAATCAACTCTATCACTTTTCTCTTTTTAAATATTTTTGTAACTTAATGTTAGAATGGGAAAATAAGACAAATACAAGGAGATGTGTTCGGAAGAGCGTTGTATATGATTTTAAATTCATCTATTTGAGGTTCGGGAGCAGGGTCAGGTTCTGTGTGTTGTACCTTCTGATCGGTTATAGACCACCTTAGAAACAATATGCAAGACATTAATATGACAAGTGGGGGTCAGGGAATAACATTTTGTAGTTGGAATGTCAAGGGAATCAATGAACCAATTAAGAGAGGTAAAGTTTTGGCACATCTAAATTTAATCAAAACTGATATAATATTTCTTCAAGAAACACATCTCAAGAAGGAATCTCAACATAGACTTAAAGCTAAGTGGATTGCTGAATCATATCACTCCTCCTTTTCCCACAAGTCTAGAGGAGTTGCAATACTAATTCGTAAAGGAATACCTTTTAAGAACTCCTCAACAATAGTGGATATTGATGGCAGATATATTATATTAGTTGGAGAATTAAATGGAGAAAAAGTGATTCTTCTTAATGTTTACGGGCCTAATTTTGATAACCCTATGTTCTTTAATAAAACATTTAATAAAATTCCTGAATTCACACAATATAAATTAATAATTGGAGGAGACTTCAATTGTACATTAGATCCATACTTAGATAGATCATCAATGCAAAAAAAAATAAAATCTCAATCAAGTGTATTTTTAAATTCATTTATTAATACCACTAATATTAAGGATGTCTGGAGAATAGAAAACCCAACTGGACGGGAATATTCATTTTACTCACCAGTACACAAAACATACTCAAGAATAGATTATTTTTTAGTTGACTCTACGTTTATTCCATTTATTTATAATTCAAAATACCATAACATTATAATTTCGGATCATGCACCTGTAACATTCATGATTAAATTAAATGGAATGTCCGAGAAACAAGCATATTGGAGATTTAACCCACAAATTTTGAACGAAAAGTCATCCCAGGAATATATTATTAAACAGATTCAAATATTTTTGGAGGTAAATGACAACCCTGACACACCTATTTCTCTTATGTGGGAAACGTTTAAAGCGTATGTTCGAGGTACATTAATTTCTGCTCAAGCATTTTATAATAAAGAGAACAGGATTAAGCAACATACATTGGAAAGTGAAATTAAACAACTAGATATAGAAAATGCGAGAATGCCATCTACTTTAAAACATAATAAAATTGCTGTATTGAAATATAAATTAAATAAAATGTATTCAGAACAAGTAATAAAACTTTATCAAAAAACAAAACAATTACATTTTGAATTTGGAGACAAACCACAAAAACTATTAGCACGTCAATTACGAAAAATGGAAGGGGAAAAAATAATTCATAAAATTAGAACAGAGACAGGAGAATTATTAAAAATGCCCAAGGACATAAATGATAGATTTCTTCAATATTATCAGAACCTTTATTCAACTAAAACCGTAGCACAATCAGAAGGAATAGCAGACTTTTTAAAAAAATGTAATTTAAAAGGTTTAGATTCAAACGATAGAGAATTATTAGAAAGGGAGATTACGATAAAGGATATTGAGGAGTCTATTGGTTCTTTAAAAAACGGTAAAGCAGTAGGACCAGATGGTTTAGGCTCCGAATTTTATAAAAAATTCTATGATTTGCTTAGCCCACGTTTACATAGACTGTATGAGTATATATATACTCAACAGAAACTTCCAGATACTTTAAATGAATCTATAATAATACTGATTCCTAAAGCTGATAAAGATCCGGAAGACCCGGGATCATACAGAGCAATTGCACTTTTAAATACAGATCAAAAAATTTTAACTAAAATACTAGCGAATAGATTAAGTACGGTGATGAATAAATTAATACACCCTGACCAAACAGGCTTCATTCAGAAACGATACTCATACTATAATCTAAGAAGATTATTTAATATTATATATTCCAAGAGAATTATTAATGAAGATCTAGCAATAATCTCACTAGATGCTGAAAAAGCATTTGATCAGGTTGAATGGTCTTATTTATTTTTGGTGATGGAAAATATGCAGCTAGGGGAGAAATTCTGTACATGGATAAAACTGTTATATACAAATCCCACGGCTAGAATATTTACAAACCAAAGGTTGTCATCGAAATTTAGCCTAGCTAGAGGTTGTAGACAAGGATGCCCGTTATCCCCATTATTATTTGCGCTTGCTATTGAGCCACTGGCAGAAAGAGTTAGGGGGCATCCGGAAATACATGGATATAACACAAAGGACACAGAGAACAAAATTTCTCTATATGCAGATGACGTATTAATTTACATCACAAAACCAGAAATTAGTATTCCAAACTTATTAAAGCTAATAACCCAATTTGGATCACTTTCAGGATACAGAATAAATTGGAATAAAAGCGAAATTATGCCAATAAGGGAACATAACAAACAGATAATACAACAATTTCCATTTAAAATAGTAAATGAAAAATTTAAATATCTAGGTATCTATGTAACTAAGATATATACATCATTATTTAAAGCAAACTTCCCCCCGTTACTGAACAAACTACATAAGAATATTCAATACTGGAAAACACTCCCCATCTCAATGGTAGGCAAAATTAATGCCATAAAAATGATTTTTTTACCGCAAATATTATACCTTTTTCAGACAATTCCGATATATTTGACAAAAAACTTTTTTAAAAAATTGGACTCTATTGTTAATGATTTCATCTGGGATTATAAGAATCATAGGATAAATAAAAGACACTTGTGTAAATCAAAAATAAATGGAGGCCTGGCTTTACCCAATTTTTTGTTTTATTTCTGGGCAGTTAATATTAAAAATATGAATTTCTGGTTGGAAGAAATAGATCTTCAACCAGACTGGTTAAAAATGGAAAAGGAAGATTGTTTGCCTTTTGATATTGGTTCGATATTATTTGCCACGTCTAAATTAAACAAAAAAATTTATAGGGAAAACCCTATAATATTTAGTGCTATACGAATTTGGAAACAATTAAAAAAGACATTAAAACTAGATAATTTATCGCTTTTTCTTCCAATTGTGAATAATCCTTTGTTTAAGCCTTCATGGTTAGACCGGGGTTTTACACAGTGGAAGAATTATGGAATTAAAAATATGGGACAACTTTATAAGGAAGGCACCTTTCTGACATTTCAGGAGTTGCAACAGATTTATGGTCTTCGTGGAAATGATTATTTCAGATATCTTCAACTTAGAGATTACGTAAAGTCGAACTCCCAAAATTTTCAAATTAGAAATTCAGAAATTCTTGACGAATGTTGGAACAAACATCCTAATACAGAAAAATTAATATCTTATATATATAATATTTTATTAGACAGTGACATGCCTTCTACGGATTTATATAGACAAAAATGGGAAAAAGAATTAAATCAAGTAATAACGAAAGATACTTGGGAAGAAAGTTTGCAACATATAGATCAGTGTTCACTAAACGCCAGACATTCTCTAATACAATTTAAAGTATTACATAGGTTACATTATTCCAAAACAAAACTACATAAAATTTTCCAACATATTTCACCTAAATGTGATAAATGTCAACATTTAGAAGCTACATTATCTCATATGTTTGCAAACTGTATAAAAATTAAAAAATTTTGGGTAAATATTTTTAGTATAATATCTAAAATAACCAGCACACAATTGGACCCAGATCCAAAATTAATTATACTCGGAATATTAGAATTAGAATTAAATAAAACATTCAGAACAACACAAAAAAACTTTATTGATTATAGTTTAATAACAGGAAAAAAATTAATTCTAAAATTTTGGAAAGGCCCTACGGCCCCCACAATTAAAATGTGGATTATAGAAATGACGGAGACCTTAAACGTGGAAAGAATCAGATTTTCCCTGTTGGACAAACAGGAATTATTCATTGAAACATGGTCTCCTTTTATTGATTACTTAAAGGGTCAGAATAGTTCAGCACAGGAACCTGACTAGCACTCGGACTAAAGAATGAATGAAATGCTATACTTTGGAATGTACGAATATATCTCGAATGAAGTTTTTGTTATTTTAATAAATTTTTCCATTCTTCTTTAACTAATTTTTTCCTTATTTTTATTTTTTTTTTTTTTTTGTTTTTAGTTATTTTTTCTTTTAAATTGGTTTTTGTTTTTAGTTTTCTTCTCTCTCTTTTCTTTCTTCACTTCATCTACTTCGTTAGCTTTATTTAGTTTATATAAAATAAATTAAAAAAAAGGGGTAAAAGGTATATAATAATAATTGACAATATTATCAATTCAAAAATGTATGACTGTAAAGATGTAAACAGGTTATGTACCTATCCCCAATAAAATTTTATTTAAAAAAAAAAAAAAAAAAAAAAAAAAAAAAAAAAAAAAAAAAAAAGAAATGAAAATTTAAACTTTAATATCTCTCTAGCTTTAAAAAGGTAGCTTCAATTTGAACGAAAGTACTTACAATAGTTGCCCAGGTTAATGGTGAATACGGCGGTACAAAAATCGTAGCGCTTTGGTGTACCGTCTGGGAGGAGTAGGGTTTGTAAGTTATGGACAGAAACTTCGGAATCAACTTCGGAATCTTTCGTACATACGGAATGTTTCGTACATACACACGAACGCAGAGTTTTAGTACTATATAGATATAGATAGATAGATAGATAGATAGATACTAGACCGAGTGGGCCCGTTGGGCCCGTCCTCGTAGGGTTTCCATTGTAACCGGGATGGGAGGAAAGGGGGAGGGTTGGGGGAGGGAAGGGGGAGGGAGGAGGGGAGGGAGGGGGGGAGGGGAGGGGGGGAGGGGGGAGGGAGAGGGGAGGGAGGGGGGTAGGGGGGAGGGAGGGGGAGAGGGGGGGATGGGAGGGGGGAGGGGGGAAGGGAGGAGGGTAGGGGGGGAGGGAGAGGGGAGGGAGGTGGGTAGGGGGGAGGGAGGGAGGGGGACCTCCCCTTTTCCCAGTACCCCTCTTTCCCCGTTGGGCCCGTCCCCGTAGGGTTTCCATTGTAACCGGGAGGGGGGGGAGGGGGGGGGGAGGGAGGGTGGAAGGAGGGGGGAGGGGGAGAGGGGTGGAAGGGTGGAGGGAGTGGGGGAGGGTCGGATGGAGGGAAGGAGGGACGGGTGAGTTAGGGGCTGAGTGGTGATGGAGGTTGGGATTGAGGGGGGAGAGAGTGGGGATGGAGGTGGGAAGGAGGGGGGAGGAAGAGGTTGAGGGGGGAAGTGGGACCTCCCCTTTTCCCAGTACCCCTCTTTCCCCCACCACCAAGCCCCCACCGCAACGACCCCTGTTGTCCCCCTCCCCAGTCCCCATTCTCAGACCCCCCCCATTCTCTTGGAATAAAAAAAAATACTTTAAAAAAAATAAGTGCTTTTTAATTGCTTGTTTTGAAACATTCGCGGTTAAGTGCTTTTTTAAAAAACATTCGCGGTTAAGTGCTGGTTTTGAAACATTCGCGGCTACTTAGTGCTTCTGTCAGCTGATTTTCGAAACAATGTTGCAACCATCTCACAGAAGCATTGGGAGGATGGGAGGGAGGGAAGGGGAGGGAGGGAGGAGGGAGGTGTGGAGGGAGGAGGGGAGGGAGGGGGGAAGGGGAGGGGGGGAAGGGGGCGGGAGAGGGGAGGGAGGGGGGATGGGATGGGGAAGGGGGGAGTGAGGGGGACCTCCCCTTTTCCCAGTACCCCTCTTTCCCCGTTGGGCCCGTCCTCGTAGGGTTTCCATTGTAACCGGGAGGAGGGGAGGGAGGGAAGGGGGAGGGAGGGAGGAGGGAGGTGTGGAGGGAGGGGAGGGGGAGGGAGGGGGGAGGGGAGGGGGGAAGGGGGGGGAGGGGGGAGGGAGAGGGGGAGGGAGGGGGGAGGGGGGAGGGAGAGGGGTAGGGGGGGAGGGGAGGGGGAAGGGGAGGGAGGGGGACCTCCCCTTTTCCCAGTACCCCTCTTTCCCCGTTGGGCCCGTCCTCGTAGGGTTTCCATTGTAACCGGGAGGAGGGGAGGGAGGGAAGGGGGAGGGAGGGAGGTGTGGAGGGGGAGGGAGGGGGGAGGGGAGGGGGGAAGGGGGGAGGGAGGGGGGGTGGAGGTGGGAAGGAGTGGGGAGGAAGGGGTTGAGGGGGGAAGGGGGGGGAGGGAGGGAATAGGGGCCCCATGCTGATCTGTGTATGTTAAGTGACTCGCACAACTTTAAAAAACTGGCAGTTGCTTTTCGCAACAATGTTGCAACCATCTCACACAAGCATTGTGACGTCACAAGCTGAAGACCTTGAAAAAAAAGGTCAGAAAAAAAATTATGTAAATTTAAAGTAGTAAACACCCAATAGCAGCCGCTTGTCCATCGCGAGCTGATCTCTCATTGGTGCACGGGTGCCATTGTGACATCACGCGCTGAAGCCCCTTCAAGAAAAGGGTTAGAAATGAAAAATTTAAACTTTAATATCTCTCTAGCTTTAAAAAGGTAGCTTCAATTTGAACGAAAGTACTTACAATAGTTGCCCATGTTAATGGTGAATACGGCGGTACAAAAATCGTAGCGCTTTGGTGTACCGTCTGGGAGGAGTAGGGTTTGGCCCCTTCAAGAAAAGTGTTAGAAATGAAAATTTAAACTTTAATATCTCTCTAGCTTTAAAAAGGTAGCTTCAATTTGAACGAAAGTACTTAAAATAGTTGCCCAGGTTAATGGTGAATACGGCGGTACAAAAATCGTAGCGCTTTGTTGTACCGTCTGGGAGGAGTAGGGTTTGTAAGTTATGGACAGAAATCTTCGGAATCTTCCGTATATACACACATACATACGGAATGTTGGACCGCAGAGTTTTAGTAGTATACTAGACCGAGTGGGCCCGTTGGGCCCGTCCTCGTAGGGTTTCCATTGTAACCGGGATGGGAGGAAAGGGGGAGGGTTGGGGGAGGGAAGGGGGAGGGAGGAGGGGAGGGAGGGGGGGAGGGGAGGGGGGGAGGGGGGAGGGAGAGGGGAGGGAGGGGGGTGGGGGGAGGGAGGGGGGAGAGGGGGGGATGGGAGGGGGGAGGGGGGAAGGGAGGAGGGTAGGGGGGGAGGGAGAGGGGAGGGAGGTGGGTAGGGGGGAGGGAGGGAGGGGGACCTCCCCTTTTCCCAGTACCCCTCTTTCCCCGTTGGGCCCGTCCTCGTAGGGTTTCCATTGTAACCGGGAGGAGGGGAGGGCGGGAAGGGGGAGGGAGGGAGGAGGGAGGTGTGGAGGGAGGAGGGGAGGGGAGGGAGGGGGGAGGGGAGGGAGGGGGGTAGGGGGGAGGGGGAGGGAGGGGGAGGGAGAGGGGAGGGGGGAGGGGAGGGGGAAGGGGGGAGGGAGGGGGGAGGGAGGGGGGAGGGAGGGGGACCTCCCCTTTTCCCAGTACCCCTCTTTCCCCGTTGGGCCCGTCCCCGTAGGGTTTCCATTGTAACCGGGAGGGGGGGGGAGGGAGGGTGGAAGTTGGGGGGAGGGGAGAGGGGTGGAAGGGTGGAGGGAGGGGGGGAGGGAGTGGGGGAGGTCGGATGGAGGGAAGGAGGGACGGGTGAGTTAGGGGCTGAGTGGTGATGGAGGTTGGGATTGAGGAGGGAGAGAGTGGGGATGGAGGTACGAAGGAGGGGGGAGGAAGAGGTTGAGGGGGGAAGTGGGACCTCCCCTTTTCCCAGTACCCCTCTTTCCCCCACCACCAAGCCCCACCGCAACGACCCCTGTTGTCCCCCTCCCCAGTCCCCATTCTCAGACCCCCCCCCATTCTCTTGGAATAAAAAAAACACTTTAAAAAAAATAAGTGCTTTTTAATTGCTTGTTTTGAAACATTCGCAGTTAAGTGCTTTTTTAAAAAACATTCGCGGTTAAGTGCTGGTTTTGAAACATTCGCGGCTACTTAGTGCTTCTGTCAGCTGCTTTTCGAAACAATGTTGCAACCATCTCACACAAGCATTGGGAGGATGGGAGGGAGGGAAGGGGAGGGAGGGAGGAGGGAGGTGTGGAGGGAGGAGGGGAGGGAGGGGGGAAGGGGAGGGGGGGAAGGGGGCGGGAGAGGGGAGGGAGGGGGGATGGGATGGGGAAGGGGGGAGTGAGGGGGACCTCCCCTTTTCCCAGTACCCCTATTTCCCCGTTGGGCCCGTCCTCGTAGGGTTTCCATTGTAACCGGGAGGAGGGGAGGGAGGAAGGGGGAGGGAGGGAGGAGGGAGGTGTGGAGGGAGGGGAGGGGGAGGGAGGGGGGAGGGGAGGGGGAAAGGGGGGGGAGGGGGGAGGGAGAGGGGGAGGGAGGGGGGGAGGGGGGAGGGAGAGGGGTAGGGAGGGAGGGGAGGGGGAAGGGGAGGGAGGGGGACCTCCCCTTTTCCCAGTACCCCTCTTTCCCGTTGGGCCCGTCCTCGTAGGGTTTCCATTGTAACCGGGAGGAGGGGAGGGAGGGAAGGGGGAGGGAGGGAGGTGTGGAGGGGGAGGGAGGGGGGAGGGGAGGGGGGAAGGGGGGAGGGAGGTGGGGTGGAGGTGGGAAGGAGTGGGGAGGAAGGGGTTGAGGGGGGAAGGGGGGGGGAGGGAGGGAATAGGGGCCCCATGCTGATCTGTGTATGTTAAGTGACTCGCACAACTTTAAAAAACTGGCAGTTGCTTTTCGCAACAATGTTGCAACCATCTCACACAAGCATTGTGACGTCACAAGCTGAAGACCTTGAAAAAAAAGGTCAGAAAAAAAATTATGTAAATTTAAAGTAGTAAACACCCAATAGCAGCCGCTTGTCCATCGCGAGCTGATCTCTCATTGGTGCACGGGTGCCATTGTGACATCACGCGCTGAAGCCCCTTCAAGAAAAGGGTTAGAAATGAAAAATTTAAACTTTAATATCTCTCTAGCTTTAAAAAGGTAGCTTCAATTTGAACGAAAGTACTTACAATAGTTGCCCATGTTAATGGTGAATACGGCGGTACAAAAATCGTAGCGCTTTGGTGTACCGTCTGGGAGGAGTAGGGTTTGGCCCCTTCAAGAAAAGTGTTAGAAATGAAAATTTAAACTTTAATATCTCTCTAGCTTTAAAAAGGTAGCTTCAATTTGAACGAAAGTACTTACAATAGTTGCCCAGGTTAATGGTGAATATGGCGGTACAAAAATCGTAGCGCTTTGGTGTACCGTCTGGGAGGAATAGGGTTTGTAAGTTATGGACAGAAATTCTTCGGAATCTTCCGTATATACACACATACACACATACATACGGAATGTTGGACCGCAGAGTTTTAGTAGTATATAGACTAGACCGAGTGGGCCCGTTGGGCCCGTCCTCGTAGGGTTTCCATTGTAACCGGGAGGGGAGGAAAGGGGGAGGGTTGGGGGAGGGAAGGGGGAGGGAGGAGGGGAGGGAGGGGGGGAGGGGAGGGGGGGAGGGAGAGGGGAGGGAGGGGGGTAGGGGGGGAGGGAGGGGGGAGAGGGGGGGATGGGAGGGGGGAGGGGAGGGGGGAAGGGAGGAGGGAAGGGGGGGAGGGAGAGGGGAGGGAGGTGGGTAGGGGGGAGGGAGGGAGGGGGACCTCCCCTTTTCCCAGTACCCCTCTTTCCCCGTTGGGCCCGTCCTCGTAGGGTTTCCATTGTAACCGGGAGGAGGGGAGGGCGGGAAGGGGGAGGGAGGGAGGAGGGAGGTGTGGAGGGAGGAGGGGAGGGGAGGGAGGGGGGAGGGGAGGGAGGGGGGTAGGGGGGAGGGGGAGGGAGGGGGAGGGAGGGGGAGGGAGAGGGGATGGGGGAGGGGAGGGGGAAGGGGGGAGGGAGGGGGACCTCCCCTTTTCCCAGTACTCCTCTTTCCCCGTTGGGCCCGTCCTCGTAGGGTTTCCATTGTAACCGGGAGGGGGGGAGGGAGGGAGGAGGGAGGTGTGGAGGGAGGTGTGGAGGGAGGAGGGGAGGGGGAGGGAGGGGGGAGGGGAGGGGGAGGGGGGAAGAGGGGTAGGGGGGAGGGGAGGGAGGAGGGGAGGGAGGGGAACTCCCCTTTTCCCAGTACCCCTCTTTCCCCGTTGGGCCCGTCCCCGTAGGGTTTCCATTGTAACCGGGAGGAGGGGAGGGAGGGTGGAAGGAGGGGGGAGGGGGAGAGGGATGGAATGGTGGAGGGAGGGGTAGGGAGTGGGGGAGGGTGGGATGGAGGGAAGGAGGGAGGGGGGGAGTTAGGGGCTGAGTGGTGAAGGAGGTTGGGATTGAGGGGGGAGGGAGGGGGGAGGGAGTGGGGATGGAGGTGGGAAGGAGGGGGGAGGAAGGGGTTGAGGGGGGAAGTGGGACCTCCCCTTTTCCCAGTACCCCTCTTTCCCCCACCACCAAGCCCCCTCCGCAATGACCCCTGTTGTCCCCCTCCCCAGTCCCCATTCTCAGACCCCCCCCCCCCATTCTCTCTCTCCCCCAGACACACTCTCAGTGCTTTTTTCGAAACACTTGCCCCGGTGGCCCACGAGCATAGGGGCCCAATGCTGATCTGTGTATGTTAAGTGACTTGCAATAAAAAAAAATACTTTAAAAAAAGATAAGTGCTTTTTAAGTGCTTGTTTTGAAACATTCACGGTCACATAGTGCTTCTCACTGCGATCTGTTAGTGGTGCTTTTCGAAACAATGTAGCACCCATCTCAAACAAGCATTGGGAGGATGGGAGGGAGGGAAGGGGAGGGAGGGAGGAGAGAGGTGTGGAGGGAGGGGGGAAGGGGAGGGGGAACGGGGGGGAGGGAGAGGGGAGGGAGGGGGGATGGGATGGGGGAAGGGGGGAGGGAGGGGGACCTCCCCTTTTCCCAGTACCCCTCTTTCCCCGTTGGGCCCGTCCTCGTAGGGTTTCCATTGTAACCGGGAGGAGGGGAGGGAGGGAGGAGGAGGTGTGGAGGGAGGAGGGGAGGGGGGGAGGGGAGGGGGAGGGAGAGGGTTAGGGGGGAGGGGGAGGGGGGAGGGGAGGGGGGAAGGGGAGGGAGGGGGACCTCCCCTTTTCCCAGTACCCCTCTTTCCCCGTTGGGCCCGTCCCCGTAGGGTTTCCTTTGTAACCAGAAGGGGGGGAGGGAGGGTGGAAGGAGGGGGGAGGGGGAGAGGGATGGAAGGGTGGAGGGAGGGGGGGAGGATGGAGGGAAGGAGGGAGGGGGGGGGAGTTAGGGGAGGAGGGGTGAGGGAGGTGGGGAGGGAGTTGGGGAGGAGGGGGGGAGGGAGTGGGGATGGAGGTGGGAAGGAGTGGGGAGGAAGGGGTGAGGGGGGAAGGGGGGGGAGGGAGGGAATAGGGGCCCCATGCTGATCTGTGTATGTTAAGTGACTTGCACAACTTTAAAAAACTGGCAGTTGCTTTTCGCAACAATGTTGCAACAATCTCACACAAGCATTGTGACGTCACAAGCTGAAGATGTAAATTTAAAACCGAGCTGATCTCTCATTGGTGCACGGGTGCCATTGTGACATCACGCACTGAAGCCCCTTCAAGAAAAGGGTTAGAAATGAAAATTTATACTTTAATATCTCTCTAGCTTTAAAAAGGTAGCTTCAATTTGAACGAAAGTACTTACAATAGTTGCCCATGTTAATGGTGAATACGGCGGTACAAAAATCGTAGCGCTTTGGTGTACCGTCTGGGAGGAGTAGGGTTTGGACCCTTCAAGAAAAGTGTTAGAAATGAAAATTTAAACTTTAATATCTCTCTAGCTTTAAAAAGGTAGCTTCAATTTGAACGAAAGTACTTACAATAGTTGCCCATGTCAATGGTGAATACGGCGGTACAAAAATCGTAGCGCTTTGGTGTACCGTCTGGGAGGAGCAGGGTTTGTAAGTTATGGACAGAAATCTTCGGAATCTTCCGTATATACATACGGAATCTTCCGTATATACATACGGAATGTTGGACCGCAGAGTTTTAGTATTATACTAGACCGAGTGGGCCCGTTGGGCCCGTCCTCGTAGGGTTTCCATTGTAACCGGGTGGATGGGAGGGAGGGAAGTGGGAGGGAGGGGGGGAGGGGAGGGTGGAGTGGAGGGGGGAGGGGAGGGGGAAGGAGGGGAGGGGGATGGGGAGGGAGAGGGGAGGGAGGGGGGTGGGGGGAGGGTCTATTTTACTGTAAAATAAACAGCGTTCTTTGTTGAAAAGGAAATAAACTTATCTATAGAGCATCAGCTTTTTTAAAATAAATAAAATCAAACTTAATGAAAATCACATTCCTCATTTTAAATAAATGTCTTTGTTATAAATGAAATCAAACAGCGGGAGAGGCGACGGCGACTACACCTCCCGGCGGTCAGCGCTGCTGGGACGGGAGGGAGGGAGGGATGAGGGAGGGAGGAGAGTGGGGAGGGAGGGGTACCTCCCCTTTTCCCAGTACTCTTCTTTCCCAAACCACCAAGCCCCCTGTTGTTCCCCTCCCCAGTCCCCATTCTCAGACCCCCCCATTCTCTCTCCCCCAGATACTCTTACTCTCCCCCCCCCTTTCCCCAGCACACCCCTTTCCCCGTTGGGCCCGTCCTCGTAGGGTTTCCATTGTAACCGTGAGGCAGGGAGGGAGGGGGGAGGGAGGGAAGAGGGAGGTGTGGAGGGAGGAGGGGAGGGGAGGGAGGGGGAGGGGGGAAGGGGGGGAGGTGGAGGGAGGGGGGAGGGAGAGGGGGAGGGGTGGGGGGAAGGGGTGAGGGTGGAAGGGGGAGGGAGGGGACCTCCCCTTTTCCCAGTACCCCTCTTTCCCCGTTGTGCCCGTCCTCGTAAGGTTTCCATTGTAACCGGGAGGGGAGTGGGGGGGAGGGAAGGGAGGAGGGAGGTGTGGAGGGGGAGGGGAGGGGGAGGGGGGAAGGGGGAAGGGGGAGGGAGAGGGGAGGGAGGGGTTAGGGAGGGGGGAAGGGGGGAGGGAGGGGGACCACCCGTTTTCCCAGTACCCCTCTTTCCCCGTTGGGCCCGTCGTCGTAGGGTTTCCATTGTAACCGGGAGGAGGGGAGGTAGGGAAGGGGGAGGGAGGGAGGAGGGAGGTGTGGGGAGGAGGGAAAGGGGGGAGGGAGAGGGGAGGGAGGTGGGTAGGGGGGAGGGAGGGGGACCTCCCCTTTTCCCAGTACTCCTCTTTCCCCGTTGGGCCGGTCCTCGTAGGGTTTCAATTGTAACCGGGAGGGGGGGAGGGAGGGTGGAAGGAGGGGGGAGAGGGATGGAAGGGTGGAGGGAGGGGGGGAGGGATTGGGGAGGGAGGGAAGGAGGGAGGGGGGAGTTAGGGGGGAGGGGGGAGGGAGTTGGGGAGGGAGGGGGAGGAGGGGGGGAGGGAGTGGGGATGGAGGTGGGAAGGAGGGGGGATGAAGGGGTTGAGGGGGGAAGGGGGACCTCCCCTTTTCCCAGTACCCCTCTTTCCCCGTTGGGCCCGTCCTCATAGGGTTTCCATTGTAACCGGGAGGGGGGAGGGAGGGAGGTGTGGAGGGAGGAGGGGAGGGGGAGGGAGGGGGGAGGGGAGGGGGGAAGGGGAGGGGGGAAGGGGGGAGGGAGTAGGGGGGAGGGGAGGGAGGGGGATCTCCCCTTTTCCCAGTACCCCTCTTTCCCCGTTGGGCCCGTCCCCGTAGGGTTTCCATTGTAACCGGGAAACACTTGCCCCGGTGGCCCACGAGCATAGGGGCCCAATGCTGATCTGTGCATGTTAAGTGACTTGCAATTAAAAAAAATACTTTAAAAAAAGATAAGTGCTTTTTAAGTGCTTGTTTTGAAACATTCGCGGTCACATAGTGCTTCTCACTGCGATCTGTTAGTGGTGCTTTTCGAAACAATGTAGCACCCATCTCAAACAAGCATTGGGAGGATGGGAGGGAGGGAAGGGGAGGGAGGGAGGAGAGAGGTGTGGAGGGATGGGGGAAGGGGAGGGGGGAACGGGGGGAAGGGGGAGGGAGAGGAGAGGGAGGGGGGATGGGATGGGGGAAGGGGGGAGGGAGGGGGACCTCCCCTTTTCCCAGTACCCCTCTTTCCCCGTTGGGCCCGTCCTCGTAGGGTTTCCATTGTAACCGGGAGGAGGGGAGGGAGGGAGGAGGGAGGTGTGGAGGGAGGAGGGGAGGGGGAAGGGGGAGGGAGAGGGTTAGGGGGGAGGGGGAGGGGAGGGAGGGGGACCTCCCCTTTTCCCAGTACCCCTCTTTCCCCGTTGGGCCCGTCCCCGTAGGGTTTCCTTTGTAACCAGAAGGGGGGAGGGAGGGTGGAAGGAGGGGGGAGGGGGAGAGGGATGGAAGGGTGGAGGGAGGGGGGGAGGGATGGAGGGAAGGAGGGAGGGGGGGGAGTTAGGGAAGGAGGGGTGAGGGAGGTGGGGAGGGAGTTGGGGAGGAGGGGTGGAGGGAGTGGGGATGGAGGTGGGAAGGAGTGGGGAGGAAGGGGTTGAGGGGGGAAGGGGGGGGAGGGAGGGAATAGGGGCCCCATGCTGATCTGTGTATGTTAAGTGACTTGCACAACTTTAAAAAACTGGCAGTTGCCTTTCGCAACAATGTTGCAACAATCTCACACAAGCATTGTGACGTCACAAGCTGAAGATGTAAATTTAAAACCGAGCTGACTAGACCGAGTGGGCCCGTTGGGCCCGTCCTCGTAGGGTTTCCATTGTAACCGGGAGGGGAGGAAAGGGGGAGGGTTGGGGGAGGGAAGGGGGAGGGAGGAGGGGAGGGAGGGGGGAGGGGAGGGGGGGAGGGGGGAGGGAGAGGGGAGGGAGGGGGGTAGGGGGGAGGGAGGGGGGAGAGGGGGGGAGGGGAGGGGGGAGGGGAGGGGGGAAGGGAGGAGGGAAGGGGGGGAGGGAGAGGGGAGGGAGGTGGGTAGGGGGGAGGGAGGGAGGGGGACCTCCCCTTTTCCCAGTACCCCTCTTTCCCCGTTGGGCCCGTCCTCGTAGGGTTTCCATTGTAACCGGGAGGAGGGGAGGGCGGGAAGGGGGAGGGAGGGAGGAGGGAGGTGTGGAGAGAGGAGGGGAGGGGAGGGAGGGGGGAGGGGAGGGAGGGGGGTAGGGGGGAGGGGGAGGGAGGGGGAGGGAGAGGGGATGGGGGATAGGAGGGGGAAGGGGGGAGGGAGGGGGACCTCCCCTTTTCCCAGTACTCCTCTTTCCCCGTTGGGCCCGTCCTCGTAGGGTTTCCATTGTAACCGGGATGGGAGGAAAGGGGGAGGGTTGGGGGAGGGAAGGGGGAGGGAGGAGGGGAGGGAGGGGGGGAGGGGAGGGGGGAGGGGGGAGGGAGAGGGGAGGGAGGGGGGTAGGGGGGAGAGGGGGGGATGGGAGGGGGGAGGGGGGAAGGGAGGAGGGTAGGGGGGAGGGAGAGGGGAGGGAGGTGGGTAGGGGGGAGGGAGGGAGGGGGACCTCCCCTTTTCCCAGTACCCCTCTTTCCCCGTTGGGCCCGTCCTCGTAGGGTTTCCATTGTAACCGGGAGGAGGGGAGGGCGGGAAGGGGGAGGGAGGGAGGAGGGAGGTGTGGAGGGAGGAGGGGAGGGGGGGGGGAGGGGAGGGAGGGGGGTAGGGGGGAGGGGGAGGGAGGGGGAGGGAGAGGGGAGGGGGAAGGGGGGAGGGAGGGGGACCTCCCCTTTTCCCAGTACCCCTCTTTCCCCCTTGGGCCCGTCCCCGTAGGGTTTCCATTGTAACCGGGAGGGGGGGGAGGGAGGGTGGAAGGAGGGGGGAGGGGGAGAGGGGTGGAAGGGTGGAGGGAGGGGGGGAGGGAGTGGGGGAGGGTCGGATGGAGGGAAGGAGGGACGGGTGAGTTAGGGGCTGAGTGGTGATGGAGGTTGGGATTGAGGGGGGAGAGAGTGGGGATGGAGGTGGGAAGGAGGGGGGAGGAAGAGGTTGAGGGGGGAAGTGGGACCTCCCCTTTTCCCAGTACCCCTCTTTCCCCCACCACCAAGCCCCCACCGCAACGACCCCTGTTGTCCCCCTCCCCAGTCCCCATTCTCAGACCCCCCCCATTCTCTTGGAATAAAAAAAAATACTTTAAAAAAAATAAGTGCTTTTTAATTGCTTGTTTTGAAACATTCGCGGTTAAGTGCTTTTTTAAAAAACATTCGCGGTTAAGTGCTGGTTTTGAAACATTCGCGGCTACTTAGTGCTTCTGTCAGCTGCTTTTCGAAACAATGTTGCAACCATCTCACACAAGCATTGGGAGGATGGGAGGGAGGGAAGGGGAGGGAGGGAGGAGGGAGGTGTGGAGGGAGGAGGGGAGGGAGGGGGGAAGGGGAGGGGGGGAAGGGGGCGGGAGAGGGGAGGGAGGGGGGATGGGATGGGGAAGGGGGGAGTGAGGGGGACCTCCCCTTTTCCCAGTACCCCTCTTTCCCCGTTGGGCCCGTCCTCGTAGGGTTTCCATTGTAACCGGGAGGAGGGGAGGGAGGGAAGGGGGAGGGAGGGAGGAGGGAGGTGTGGAGGGAGGGGAGGGGGAGGGAGGGGGAGGGGAGGGGGGAAGGGGGGGGAGGGGAGAGGGGGAGGGAGGGGGGGAGGTGGGTGAGGGGGGAGGGAGAGGGGTAGGGGGGGAGGGGAGGGGGAAGGGGAGGGAGGGGGACCTCCCCTTTTCCCAGTACCCCTCTTTCCCCGTTGGGCCCGTCCTCGTAGGGTTTCCATTGAAACCGGGAGGAGGGGAGGGAGGGAAGGGGGAGGGAGGGAGGTGTGGAGGGGGAGGGAGGGGGGAGGGGAGGGGGGAAGGGGGGGAGGGAGGGGGGGTGGAGGTGGGAAGGAGTGGGGAGGAAGGGGTTGAGGGGGGAAGGGGGGGGGAGGGAGGGATTAGGGGCCCCATGCTGATCTGTGTATGTTAAGTGACTCGCACAACTTTAAAAAAACTGGCAGTTGCTTTTAGCAACAATGTTGCAACCATCTCACACAAGCATTGTGACGTCACAAGCTGAAGACCTTGAAAAAAAAGGTCAGAAAAAAAATTATGTAAATTTAAAGTAGTAAACACCCAATAGCAGCCGCTTGTCCATCGCGAGCTGATCTCTCATTGGTGCACGGGTGCCATTGTGACATCACGCGCTGAAGCCCCTTCAAGAAAAGGGTTAGAAATGAAAAATTTAAACTTTAATATCTCTCTAGCTTTAAAAAGGTAGCTTCAATTTGAACGAAAGTACTTACAATAGTAATGTTGCCCATGTTAATGGTGAATACGGCGGTACAAAAATCGTAGCGCTTTGGTGTACCGTCTGGGAGGAGTAGGGTTTGGCCCCTTCAAGAAAAGTGTTAGAAATGAAAATTTAAACTTTAATATCTCTCTAGCTTTAAAAAGGTAGCTTCAATTTGAACGAAAGTACTTACAATAGTTGCCCAGGTTAATGGTGAATATGGCGGTACAAAAATCGTAGCGCTTTGGTGTACCGTCTGGGAGGAGCAGGGTTTGTAAGTTATGGACAGAAATCTTCGGAATCTTCCGTATATACACACATACATACGGAATGTTGGACCGCAGAGTTTTAGTAGTATACTAGACCAAGTGGGCCCGTTGGGCCCGTCCTCGTAGGGTTTCCATTGTAACCGGGAGGGGAGGTAGGGGGAGGGAGGGGGAGGGAGGGGGGAAGGGAGGGGGAAGGGAGGGGGGAGGGAGGGGGCTCTCCCCTTTTCCCAGTACCACTCTTTCCCCGTTGGGCCCGTCCTCGTAGGGTTTCCATTGTAACCGGGAGGAGGGGAGGGAGGGAAGGGGGAGGGAGGGAGGAGGGAGGCGTGGAGGGAGGAGGGGAGGGTGAGGGAGGGGGGGAGGGGGAAGGGGGGAGGGGGGAGTGAGGGGGTAGGGGTGAGGGGGAGGGAGGGGGGAGGGAGGGGGGAGGGAGGGGGAGAGGGGAGGGGGGGTAGGGAGGGAGGGGGAGGGAGGGGGGAGGGAGAGGGGAAGGGGGGAGGGGGAGGGAGGGAGGGGGAGAGGGGAGGGGGGGTAGGAGGGGGAGGGGGAGGGAGGGGGAGGGAGGGGGGGAGGGGGGAGGGAGAGGGGAAGGGGGGGAGGGGGAGGGAGGGGGGAGGTAGGGGAGGGGGAGGGGGGAAGGGGGAGGGAGGGGCACAGGGGCATTGTGACGTCACACGCTGAATACCACGGGGGGGGGGGGAAGGGGGGTCTGCTCGAGTTCATCTCACAGGGGCATTGTGACATCACAATGAAGAATAAATCCGCAGCGCAGCGCCCCCCTTCTGTCAAAACTTCGATAAATCAGGGGGGGCAGCACTTTTAAACCTCTGTAACTTAAAAAATATGCGTCCGAATTAAATAAAAATATCATTTTCCAGCAGCGAACCGCATGCTGATTAAGGCGGTACAAAAATCGTGGCGCTACGGTTCACCGTTTTGCCGGAATTGCCGTATTCAGCCGACATCAGTGGAATATATATATATATATTCAAGATCTGAGTTTTAATAGTATATAGATATAGATAGATAGATAGATAGATAGATAGATATAGAAGATAGATAGATATAGATAGATAGATTCCCCGTGAGCAGCTTCACAGATCTTTTTGGAGCTCTGTTCAATTAGCACTACTCTGACAAAATCAGGCGCAAAATTCCCAGGAGACCACATGCGGGCTGTGAAAACAAACTTCTGGTGTTCATATTCATGAGTTGATGCTAAACATTAACAGAGCAAAGGCAAGTACGTTCAAAAGTATCTGTGCAAGAATAATCCTTGAGAGTGTTCAACTTCAAGAAACAGCAGTAAAATAAAATGAGTACAAAACAAAGCACTTATGGAATAGCAAAACAGAATGCAACCAAAAAGAAATCCAATCTATGAACCCTTCATTACAAAAATATCTCTTACTACAGTACCAGACACTAGATGCCTGATGCCTCGAATCCCCGAGTTCACAGTCTAATCTATACACTGAAACTAACAAAACTCGATTAGATTTTGTTTGCATTTGGTGTTCAGATTTTCAGGAAATGATTCCTACTTTGAGAACAGAATCCTTGCACCTGCTTTAGAGGAAGAAACCCAGCTACTTCATGTTCAGAAGAACTGACAATGTTTTATCTTCAAGATAGGTTTCTACCGGATGCTGCCTTGGCAGATCAGCTCTTCCACCACAAATATATAAACTTGTTTCAGAAGTGAACATAAAGCAAAACTGTACATCATTCTAAAGTAACATCTTGGGAATAAAAGGGAACAAGAGAAACAGAACAGGCATGTTTAAAAAAATTTTTTTTAACCAATTTTAGAATATAAAGCTCATTTTTAAATTGGATTATTTGTAAAATTGGAAACGACTAAATAGATGAGACCACTGTAAATTCTTAACATCAATTGAAGGATTATTGATGGAATTAATTTTTTGTTGACATAAAAATGACTTGGGTTAAAATGACTTGGGTCATTGCTTTGATTAAGAAGAGTACAGAAGGGAGATTTGGGGAGATGGTGGCATGGGGGTGACAGAAGAGAAAAAAATAAATTCAACTCAAATTCATCAGTGGAACTGGAATGTGCAATTCAACAAAAGATGCAAAATGGAGGGTTCAATGTATAGATTATGTGAGCTGTTGAAACAAGCTATCTACATGTAACACATTGCAGAGGGTGGACGTTGAATGATGAATGAAGGTCAGAGAATTCAGATCATGACAAATAATAGTTGTCAACATTGAATTGGACCATGACCGACAGAGATCATTCATACCTGATTGGAAACTGGAGTTGGCGTTGTCAGAGTTCTGTTTGCGCAAACAAAAGGGGCTTTCATGGCTGTCAGGCTCCAAGGGCACATTCTCATTCAGCAGCTCCACCAACCGTCGCCTTCTGCGAAAGTTCATGCGGAACTGGTACAAGAGGTTACCATCCACAAAGTGGTGTTTGTTGGTCACTGTGTGCAGAATGGGAGAGGGTAATACAGATAGAATTAGTTACATTGGTAGTACACAGACTGATCTTCAAGGCATCAACAGAAATTGAAACTTGAACAAACAGCTAATGCAGGGCAAAAACCATTGAAACACAATCAGGAAAAATAATTAAATGACTGTTTCAATAGAAGCTTCTTTAGTTATTTGTTTTCTTAATTGAACTTCATAACTAGAATGTGGTTGGCAAAATTGGACTAATTTAAAGTAACACACCAGCCTTCAACTCAGTCAGATGATTCCATTGGTGTTTCAAATCATTTATTTGCACATTTTGCTCCTGTGCCGAATGTTGAAAAACCCCATTGCAGGTGGATGGTGCTTATCAAAACTGAAATCTTAAACCCAATCAGTCATAACCATAAGATTTCGAAACACAAAATATTTCAAATACCAGGAACCCCAATCATCTTTGAACTTTGGCATCAACTCCACACTGATTCCATTGCTCAAACCAGGCAAACATTTAAAGATGTTACATAACCTGACGATGTTACATCATCAAGTTCAGAAGAAATCAGGAGCTGGAGAGAGCCTCAAGCTTGTCCCACCATTCAATATTATTGTGGCTGATATACTCCAGGCCGCAACTCTCATGCCAGTTCCTCAGCCCTCAAATTCCCTTATGTTTTTTTTAAAGTTTACCTACCTCGACTAGCCTTCAGTGCTCCAACTTCCAGAACCCTCTGGGGTAGAGAATGAGTGGAGATTCACCATCCTCTGCAAGTAGTTGTTTCTTTGTGCTTCAGTTTTAAATGATTGGTCCCTTATCTTTTTATACCCCCTCCTACACCCTACATTCTTCTAAACTCCAAAGAATAGTCTAACTTTCCATAGTCATTTGCGATGGGACAATATTCTCATCGCAGGAATTAGCAAGCAAATATTTTCAGGACTATACCCTTTCTTAAATAAGGGGACAACAATACAAATACAATTGCAGGTGACACCATGTGCAATTAGGAAAATGCTTCATTTCTAAACTTCAACCCCCAAACAATAAAAGGTCAATATGCCATTTCCCACCCAAAACACATTGGCTTTTAGAGGGTTTACCTCTTTGTACCATGTTTGTAATAATCAAAGACTTCCAGGAAATATGTCAAATACAATTTTCCTTTCACCAAACCATGTTAACACAGTTAGATTACATTAAGGCAACATTAGACTACATTAAGACAACATTATTTTTAAAATAACACGTTACTTGTTCCTTGGTCACAGACCACAGCATCTTTCTGTCAACAGACATGTAGCTGACTGGCCCATAGTTTTCTACCTTTAGTCTCTGCTTCATACAATAAGGGCATCACATTTGCTATTTTGGACATATTTTACACATTTTAATCTTTTACACATCTACCACCTCCCTCTTCATGCTCCGACTTTTGAAAAACTTAGGGAGTTACTCTGCAGTTACTCCCTTTAAGGCCTTTGTATGGAGGGCATCAACTTCCGGCGGCCTATTGGGCTTTAGTTCCATTAATTTTTCCACAACTTCTTCCCTCATGACAGCGATTGCTACAATTTCTTCCTTCCATTTGAAAATAGCCCATCTCTTATCTTTGTGATATTTAGTGTTGAATACGTTTCCACCAGCAAGACTATTTCCATCATGTCATCCAGCTCTGTTTTGCTCTATTTTCGACACTAGTCTATGACTATGACTCGGCAACTTCAACAATAGACTATAGACAATAGACAATAGGTGCAGGAGTAGGCCATTCGGCCCTTCGAGCCGGCACCACCATTCAATGTGATCATGGCTGATCATTCTCAATCAGTACCCCATTCCTGCCTTCTCCCCATACCCCCTGACTCTGCTATCCTTAAGAGCTCCATCTAGCTCTCTCTTGAAAGCATTCAGAGAACTGGCCTCCACTGCCTTCTGAGGCAGAGAATTCCACAGATGTACAACTCTCTGACTGAAAACATTTTTCCTCATCTCTGTTCTAAATGGCATACCCCTTATTCTTAAACTTTGGCCCCTGGTTCTGGACTCCCCCAACATTGGGAACATGTTTCCTGCCTCTAACGTGTCTAACCCCTTAATAATCATATGTTTCAATAAGATCGCCTCTCATCCGTCTAAATTTCAAGCCTAGTCGCTCCAGTCTTTCAACATACGACAGTCCCGCCATTCCGGGAATTTACCTAATAAACCTACGCTGCATGGCCTCAATAGCACGAATATCCTTCCTCAAATTTGGAAACCAAAACTACACACAGTACTCCAGGTGCGGTCTCACTAAGGCCCTGTACAACTGTAGAAGGACCTCTTTGCTCCTATACTCAACTCCTCTTGTTATGAAGGCCAACATTCCATTGGCTTTCTTCACTGCCTGCTGTACCTGCATGCTTCCTTTCAGTGATTGATGCACTAGGACACCCAGATCGTTGTATGTCCCCTTTTCCTAACTTGACACTATTCGGATAATAATCTGCCTTCCTATTCTTACCACCAAAGTGGATAACCTCACACTTATCCACATTAAACTGCATCTGCCATGCATCTGCCCACTCACACAACCTGTCCAAGTCACCCTGTAACCTCATAGCATCTTCCTCACAATTCACACTGCCACCCAGCTTTGTGTCATCTGCAAATTTGCTAATGTTACTTTTAATCCCTTCATCCAAGTCATTAATGTATATTGTAAATAGCTGCGTTCCCAGCACCGAGCCTTGCGGTACCCCACTAGTCACTGCCTGCCATTCTGAAAGGGACCCATTTATCCCCACTCTTTGGTTTCTGTCTCTAGCCATGTCAGTACCCTACCCCCAATACCATGTGCTCTAATTTTGCCCACTAATCTCCAATGTGGGATCTTGTCGAAGGCTTTCTGAAAGTCCAGGTACACTACATCCACCGGCTCTCCCCTGTCCATTTTCCTAGTTACATCCTCAAAAAACTCCAGAAGATTATTCAAGCATGATTTCCCCTTCGTAAATCCATGCTGACTCGGAATGATCCCGTTACTGCTATCCAAATGCTCCGCAATTTCGTCTTTAATAATTGACTCCAGCATCTTCCCCACCACTGATGTCAGACTAATTCCTGTCTGACCTCAAATTGTTCATCCTTCATAATATTAAGCTCATAGGTACCAAATGGCACTGGATCTCAGTGAAGCAAACCCACTCCAGGTCTTCAAATTCCACCATATCTCTGCATTTCTAACCCTTTGGGGTCAGAGCTAAACTGCGTGGAAACACATCCTTCAGTCCAATTTGTCTGTGCCAAGCAAGTTGGCATTCTAGGCCAGTTCCATTTGGCCAATATTCCTAATTAGTCTACGTGTATGAAATGCTGGCAGTGTCTTGTCCTTAAGAATCTGCTCCAACACCTTTCCCAACACTGTTGCCAGCCTCACTGGCCTGTAGTTCCTAGCTTGTCCTTAATGCCCTTCTTAAATAAATGTATAACATTAGCCACCCTCCATTCTTCTGGAACTTCGCCTGTAGATAATGATGATGCAAATATTTCTACAAGGTCCTTTGCAATTCTGTTGCTAGCTTACCGCAGGGTCTGAGAATTCACTTGGTCTGGCCCTGGGGATTTATCCACTTTAATGTGCTTTAAAACAGCCAACATCTCCTCTTTGGTAATTTGAATATGATCTTCGACATCACAACCTGTGTGCCTCAATTCTCTAGTTTCCCTGATCTTCGCCTCATTAAACATTGATGCGAAGTATTCATTTAGTATCTCCCCCATCTCTTGTTGCTCTACACAAAGTCAGCTATGCTGATCTTTAGGGAATCTATCTTTTCCATAGCCAGCCTTTTACTCGTACTATACATGCAGAATCTCCTTGGATTATCCTTTGCCATGCTTGCCAGATCATCTTATTGCTCTCCTGAAAGCTCCAACACTTCATATACTCACGGACGGATATGTTTCATCCCGATTGCCTCCCACTTGTCAGCTGTCCTGCTACCAGCAAACAGACTCTCCCAAACGACCTCTGCAAGTAAATTCAAGATTGACACTATTTCACTTCCACTAACCCTAAAGAACGAAGTCCCTCTCTTCCTTCAAAGGTTCACTTTAAAACATACCTGTTAAGCTTTTATTTGTATCTCCTGATTTCTGCTATGGTTCAGTGAGGAAGTTTGTTTCATTCTGCTGTTGCACACCACCCTGGGACAGTGCTACATAAATATGGCACACTGAGTCACTGATCTTTTGTTAGTTCTCTTGCCCAACAATTGATGTGGCAGCAATGGAGGCAGTCAAAAAGGGATTCACCAAGCTGTCCTAGGATGAGAGGACTATCATTGCAAGAGAGGCAATATGAGCCTTTTTCCCCTATTTCGCGATTAAAAGAATGAGGGGGGGGGGGGGATCTAATTGAAACAAACAAGAACCAAGGGGGATCTGATAGTTGAAGGTGTTTTAATTAGTGGGAGGCTCAAAGGAGGGAACATCATTTAAAGTTAAAAAGGCCAGTCATTTAAAACCAAGGAGGGTAGCGAATGGTGAATTTCTGGAACTCTGTCCCAGAAAGTTGTGGGCACTAACTGAAAAGGAGTACTTGAAAGATCGGGGGATTGCGGTCTCTGAGATTCTGATGCCGAAGCGGAGCTGAAGCCTGGGATGGATAAGATAATCATTTTTGATGTGCCAGGTATCCTTCATCTGTGCCTGTTCTGCTCCGGCCTTTTGGACTACATAGAAGCAAACATTCAATTTAGATTTCCTTTTTGAAATTATTTTAACATTAATTAATTAGTTAAGTTGATGTTTTCCACTCAGCCCTGACATCCTTGGTCAGTTAGGACAGTTCCTTGATCCAGTCAAATGTTATCATTTATGTGGGAAAGCATAGCCCAATCTACCAGGTCTGTCACTGTCAAAGGCATAACCACAAAAAGCTGGAGTAACTCAGCGGGTCAGACAACATCTCTAGGGGCTAGTGGAATCGAGGTATATGGGGAGAAGGCAGGCACGGGTTATTGATTGGGAACGATCAGCCATGATCACATTGAATGGCGGTGCTGGCTCGAAGGGCCGAATGGCCTCCTCCTGCACATATTTTCTGTTTCTATGAGAAAAGGAATAAGTTACATTTTGGGTCGAGACCCTTCTTTAGACTGAGAGTAGGGGAAAGGGAAATGAGAGATATAGATGGTGATGTAGAAAGATAGAATAAATGAATGAAAGATATGCAAAAAATTAACGGTGATAAAGGAAACAAGCCATTGTTAGCTGTGGCTTAGGTGAAAACGAGTTACAGACAATGGGACTCAACAAGACGACTGTGAAGCTGGTACGACTTGGGTGGGGGCGGGATGGAGAGAGGGGGGATGCAAGGGTTACTTGAAGTTAGAGAAATTAATATTCACCCACTGGGTTGTAAGCTGCCCAAGTGAAATATGCTGTTCCTCCAAACCTCTAACTTCAAGTAACCCTTCATCACCCCCCTCTTTGTTCTCTCTCTCTCTACATCACCGTCTATATCTCTCATTTCCCTTTCCCCTGACTCTCAGTCTGAAGAAGGGTCTCAACCCGAAAGGTCACCTATTCCTTTTCTTCAGAGATGCTGTCTGACCCGCTGAGCTACTCCAGCTTTTTGTGTCCATCTTCGGTTTAAACCAGAGTCTGCAGTTCCTTCCGACAGTTAAAGGCATTCCAGGCAAACCACACACTGCTCACCAATGCAAGCCAAGATTAATTAATATTCTTTAAAATCTTGATCTTTATATAATTAGAAAATTACACCATTTTAATGAAGCTACTTTAAGAAAATAGAAACTGCTTAACATTATCATTAATGCCATCTCTAGAATATTGATTACAGAATTAGGTAATCAACCAACTCTTTAAATTCCATCCTTGTATCAGTTTTAGTATTCCTGCTGAGTTCTCCGATCTTGAGAATTACGGAATTAAAAGTCAAATATTTTCCGAATGATTTGAAGAAAGTTTTTTCTCCGGTTTTTTAAAGTGTCAGAGACCAGTTAGAAAATCAAACCATAGCACTACAAACGAGTCAGTTCACTAGGAAATGCCAGTGATAGTGTGCTACAGTTTGCTGATGTGTTGGCAATGGTCAAAGGAAATAAATGGAGCAAAGAGGAAATCAGAGCTCCTGATTTTGCTACCTCAGAACTAAAGGCCAGATTCCAAGAAAAGAGAGGCATTTCAGGCATAGGCAGTTGCGAGCATGTGGATCCTTTGCGTTTAGGGATGTACGGTTCACTTAATGAGAATCAGGCAGGCATGAAAGGGACATTAGATAGCTTTGGCTGCTAAGGTATCGAAGAATCCACATGTAGTAAGAGCAAACGATTACTACGGAGTAATTAAAGCCCCTTAAAGATCAACAAGGTCTTGTCTACATTGCAGGAGCCAGGTGGGTTCAGTGATAGTTCTCGTCAGCTACAGTGGGGCAAAAAATGTGGTTGCTTGGTAACGCTGAGAAATAATACTTATGTTTTGAAGAGTCCACATCACAGGAGGAACTGTTGGAGGTCTTAAATGCACTAAGGTAGATAAATCCCCGGGACCTGGTCAAGTGTATCGAGGACATTGTGGAGAGTTGGGAAAGAAATTGCTGGACCAGTGGAGGGATAGCCTTGGACAAGGTGCTGGAAGACCAGAGGGTGGCGAATGTTGTGCCTCTGTTTATGAAAAGCTGCAAGGAAAAACCTGGCAACTACAGAACGGTGAGCCGAACATCAGCTGTAATTAAGTTATTAAGCATTAACCAATCTGATCTCCCGGTGGCTGAGCACTTCAACACCCCCTCCTATTCCCAGTCTGACCTTTCTGTCATGGGCCTCCTCCAGTGCCATAGTGAGTCCCACCGGAAATTGGAGGAACAGCACCTCATATTTCGCCTGGGCAGCTTGCAGCCCAGTGGTATGAACATTGACTTCTCCAACTTTAGATAGTTCCTCTGTCCCTCTTTTCCCCTCCCCCTTCCCAGATCTCCCACTGTCTTCCTGTCTCCACCTATATCCTTCCTTTGTCCCGCCCCCCTGACATCAGTCTGAAGAAGGGTCTCAACCCAAAACGTCACCCATTCCTTCTCCTGAGATGCTGCCTGACCTGCTGAGTTACTCCAGCATTTTGTGAATAAATACCTTCGATTTGTACCAGCATCTACAGTTATTTTCTTACACAAGTTATTGGAGAGGATTCCAAGAGACAGGACCTACATGTATTTAGAAAGGCAAGAACTGATTAGAGATGGGTTTGTCAGGATGGGTTTGTGCATTGGAAAGCATAGCTTAACAATTTTTTTTTTTTTTTTTGCAGAGGTATGCAAGACGACGGTTGATGAGGGCAGCCTGATTGTTACTGTCTGTGCGGACTTTAGCAAGGCCACCACATGGCAGGCTGGAGTGCAAGTTCAGATCACATGGGATTCAAGGCAAACTTGTTGGTTGGATACAAAATTGGCTTGAATGTAGGACACAGACGTGTGATAGAGCGTCAGTTTTCAGACTGGAGGACTAACAAGTGTTACCACAGCAATTAGTGCTGGTACACTGTACTTCATTCGTTATTTGGATGAAACGTACAGTAGGTGATATGGCTAGTAAGTTTGTGGACGACACTAAAATTAGTGGTACAGCAGACAGTGAAGAAGGTTATCTATGATTACAATGGAATCTTCATCAAGTTCAGTTTATTGTCACATGTACCGAGGTATAGTGAAAAACTTTTGTTGCGTGCTAACTAGTCAGTGGAAAGACAATACATGATTACAATCGAGCCATTTACAAGATAAAGGGAATAATGCTTAGTGCAACATAAAGCCAGTAAAGTCCGATCAAAGATAGTCCGAGGGTCCCCAATGAGGTAGATAGCATTTCAGGACTGCTTTCTGGTTGCGGTAGGATAATTCAGTTGCATGATAACAGCTGGAAGGAAACTGTCCATGAATCTGCAGGTGTGCGTTTTCACACTTCTATACCTTTTACCCGATGGGAGAGGGGAGAAGAGGGAGTGGTCAGGGTGTGACTCGTCCTTGATTACGCTGCTGGCCTTGCCGAGGCAGCATGAGGTGTAAATGGAATCAATGGAAGGGAGTTTGGTTTGTGCGATGGTCTGGGCTATGTCCACAATTTGTTGCAATTTTTGGCGGCCTTGGATTGAGTAGTTCCCAAATCAAGCTGTGATGCATCCTGATAAAACGTTTTCTATGGCGCATCTGTAAAAGTTGGTGAGAGATGTTGGGGACATGCCAAACTTCTTAGGTGTTCTGAGGAAGTAGAGGGCTTGGTGTGCTTTCTTGGTCACTGCTTCAATATGGGTGATCGAGGAGAATTTGGTGATATTGACTCCTTGGAACTTGAAATTTTCAACCATCTCTACTTTGGCGCTGTCAATGCAAACAGGGGTATGTGTACCGCTTCACTTCCTGAAGTCACTCATTATCTTTGTCTTGCTGAAATTGAAAGGTTGTTGTCTCGACACCAGGACACGGGGTTCCCAATCTCCTTCCTGTACTCTGTCTCATCATTATTTGATATCTGGCCTGCAATGGTGGTGTCCTCTATGAATTTGTAAATGGAATTAGATGTGTATATGGCCGCACAGTCGTGGGTGTACAAGGAGTAAAGAAGGGGGCTGAGAACACTTCCTTGCGGAGCCCCAGTGTTGAGGATTATCGTAGAGGATGATTTGTCCCCTATCCTCACGGATTAGGGTCTGTTGGTCTGAAAGTTGAGAATTCAGTTGCAGAGATAGTGCTGACTCCAAGTCCCATGACTTGGTGATGAGCTAGGAAGGTATAATGGTGTTAAAAGCAGAGCTGTAGTCTGTGAATAGGGGTCTGACGTAGGTGTCTCTCTTATCCAAGTGTTCCAGGGATGAATGTAGGGCTAGGTTCTTGGCTTTGTTCGTGGACCTGTGGTGGCGGTAAGTGAACTGCAGCGGGTGGCAGGTGAAGCGAGCCAATATGCTAAGCAATGGCAGGTGGATCTTAAAACAAATAAATGGCAGGTGTTGAATTTTAGTTGGTACTAGACCAAGTGGACCCGTTGGGTCAAAACCTCTCCTGCATTGGTGCAGCACCCTATCATCCCCCCCTCCCCTCCCCTCCCCTCCCCTCTCCCACCCCAGCTAGCCGAGAATATAAAGGAGGATAGTAAAAGCTTCTTTAGGTATGTGAAGAGGAAAAAATTAGTTAAGACAAATGTGGATCCCTTGAAGGCAGAAGCAGGTGAATTTATTATGGGGAACAAGGAAATGGCAGAAGAGTTGAACAGGTACTTTGGATCTGTCTTCACTAAGGAAGACACAAACAATCTCCCAGATGTACGGAGGAACTGAAGGAAATTCGCATTAGGCAGCAAATGGTGTTGGGTAGACTGATGGGACTGAAGGCCGACAAATCCCCAGGGCCTGATGGTCTACATCCCAGGGCATCCCAGAGTACTTAAGGAAGTGGCTCTAGAAATTGTGGACGCATTGTTGATCATTTTCCAATGTTCTAGAGATTCTGGATCAGTTCCTGTGGATTGGAGGGTAGCTAATGTTATTCCACTTTTTAAGAAAGGAGAGAGAAAACAGGAAATTATAGACCAGTTAGCCTGACATCGGTGGTGGGGAAGATGTTGGAGTCAATTATAAAAGATGAAATTGCGGAGCATTTGGATAGCAGTAACAGGATCGGTCCGAGTCAGCATGGATTTACGAAGGGGAAATCATGCTTGACTAATCTTCTGGAAATTTTTGAGAATGTAACTAGGAAAATGGACAAGGTAGAGCTAGTGGATGTAGTGTTCCTGGACTTTCAGAAAGCCTTTGATAAGGTCCCACATAGGAGATTAGTGGGCTCAATTAGAGCACATGGAATGGGGGGTAGGGTACTGACATGGACAGAAAATTGGCTGGCAGACAGGAAACAAAGAGTAGGAATAAACGGGTTCCTTTTAGAATGGCAGGCAGTGACTAGTGGGGTACCACAAGGCTCGGTAAAGGACCGCAGCTATTTACAATATACATTAATGACTTAGATGAAGGGATTAAAAGTAACATTAGCAAATTTGCAGATGACACAAAGCTAGGTGGCAGTGTGAAATGTGAGGAGGATGCTATGAGGATGCAGGGTGACTTGGACAGGTTGTGTGAGTGGGCAGTTGCATGGCAGATGCAAATTAATGTGGATAAATGTGAGGTTATCCACTTTGGTGGCAAGAACAGGAAGGCAGATTATTATCTGAATGGTGTCAAGTTAGGACAAGGGGAAGTACAACGAGATCTGGGTGTCCTAGTGCATCAGTCACTGAATGTAAGCATGCAGGTAAAGCAGGCAGTGAACAAAGCATGTTGGCCTTCATAACAAGAGGAGTTGAGTATAGGAGCAAAGAGGTCCTTCTGCAGTTGTAAAGGGCCCTAGTGAGACCACACCTGGAGAATTGTGTGGAGTATTGTTCTCCAAATTTGAGGAAGGGCATTCTTGCTATTGAGGGCGTGCAGCATGGGTTTACTAGGTTAATTCCTGGGATGGCGGGACTGTCGTATTTGAAAGACTGGAGTGACTGGGCTTGTATATTCTGGAATTTAGACGGATGAGAGGGGATCTTATTGAAACATACAAGATTATTAAGGGATTGGATATGTTAGAGGCAGGAAATATGTTCCCAATGTTGGGGGAGTCCAGAACCAGGGGCCACAGTTTAAGATTAAGGGGTAGACCATTTAGAACAGAGATGAGGAAAAACCTTTTCACTCAGAGAGTTGTGAATCTGTGGAATTCTCTGCCTCAGAAGGCAGTGGAGGTCAATTCCATGGATGCTTTCAAGAGAGAGTTCGATAGAGCTCTTAAGGATAGCGGAGTCAGGGGGTATGGGGAGAAGGCAGGAACGGGGTACTGATTGTGGATGATCAGCCATGATCACAGTGAATGGCGGTGCTGGCTCGGAGGGCCGAATGATCTGCACCTATTGTCTATTGTAATTCTATTGTAATTCTTAATGGCCATAGATGAGTCTTCAACATCGTAATTCCAATCAAACTTATCTGCAAACTCCTGGGCCTAGGACAAACCCTGCTGCAACTAGGTGCTTGACTTCCTGACCCATAAACTGCAATGAGTAAGGAAAGCCAACAAACAAAATCCTCCATGATAATTCTCAATACCATCCCCCCATAAAGCAGCCCCTTACAATATAACCTTTACAATCAACTGCTGTGTGGTCAAATTCTGTTCTATCAACATTCACAAGTTTGCAGATGACACCGCCAGAGTGGGCTGGATCTTAAACAATGATAAGACGGAGTACAGATGAAGGGTTTAGTAACCTGGTGTCAACACAACAACCTCTTCCTCAAAGTCAGCAAAACAAAGCAGCTAGTTGTCTACTTCAGGGAGTGAGGTGGAGTCTACATCAATGGCAGTGAAGAGGAGATGCATGAGAACTTCATTTTCCTTTGCATTAGTATAACTAACAATTGACCTGATCCAATCACACTGATGCTCTGGGTTTCTAAGATTACCTTCATGGTTTCACAGCATCAGAGGGAAGATATTCGCATGGAGAGCAGGTTGGCTGGATGGCAGAAGGCAAAGAGTGGCAATAGAGGGGGCTTCTTCTGGTTGCCTGCCAGTGACTAGTGGTGTTCCGCAAGGGTCGGTGCTGGGGCTGCTACTCTTCACATTGTGTATCAATAATGTAGGTGAGGGAATTGAAGGCTTTGTGGCCCAGTTTGCTGAATATAGAAAGATCGGTGGAGCGGCAGGTAGTGTCGAGAAGACAGGGACTTCTGCAGAAGGACTTGGACAGGTTGGGAGAGTGGGCTGAGAATCGGTGCACGTAATATAGCATAGCAAAGTGTGGAGTCATGCATTTTGGTAGTAAAGATAAAGGCGTAGACTATTTTCAAAATGGGGTGAGAATTCAGAAATCTGAGGTACAAAAGGACTCGGGAGTGCTGGTGCAGGATTCCCAAAAAGTTAATTTGCAAATTGAATTGGTAGCAAGGAGGGCGAATGCAAAGTTAGCACTTATTTCAAGGGGGCTAGAATACAAAAATCGGATGTCATGCTGAGTCGTTATAAGGCACTGGTCAGACCGCATTTGGAGTATTGTGAGCAGCTTTGGCCACCATATCTGAGGAAGAATGTGCTGGCGATTGAGAGGGTTCAGAGGAGGTTATAAGAATGATCCCAGGATGTAGTCTTTACCTCCTCTCCCATCAGGCACGAGATATGTACTTGAAAGCAAGCACCAGATTCAAGAACAGTTTCTTCCCTATCAAATTTTTGAATGGATTTCTCCTAACCCAAGGATGTATTCTCCACCCCCTCATCTTCCTCATTGTGGCCTTTGTTTATTTTAAAAACTGCACTCTCTCAGTATGGTTTCCTCTCACTTTCGGCACTACACGTTGTAATCGTATATGGTTTGATTGTAATCATGTATGGATGATTTACCTGGGCAGCAGGCAATGTTTTTCTTTCCACGTTGATCACACCGCAAGTGTAGGTAAGATCACCTATTTTGTTGCACAATGTTGCCCAGTTAAAAGGTGTGTTTTATTACGTGAAGTTCTAGATAGGGTCACATGAATCTTGCTGAGGCATTGCTACAGAGTCATCCTTTACAAGACAAGCTAGCACACACCGCTGTACAGGAGCAGAAGTAAACATTACAGACTTTCAAAGCTCAGAAGATTGTGACATTTTTTTTTAAAGCTTTGCAAAGAATATAGACTATTGATGCTTTAAAATTGTTTTGACTGAAATAAAGTTGCTTTTCAGAGCAAATAATTTCATTTATTCCAAAGCTCTTCTCAATTTTGACGTGAAAATGCAAGAATACGAACTATAAAGCGTGCCACCATCAACAACCAGCTGCCAACATCTATGTCCCCCCAACCCCCCTCTCTCCTCACCCTGAAAGAAATACTACTTCTTGGAGTTTCAAACATACCAACAGCCATCAAGTGTCCTCTGGCTCTTCCACTTAAAGGGTTAAATGTGCTACTGTGGCGCGTCGAGAGAGGCCTGAAATAAAGGCAAGGAGCCGGGTATTTTGGGGGTGTTTGATTTATTACTCGGTTATCAGACGGGTCGAGTCTGCCGGAATGGCTTTGCGCCCAAAACCTTGTCCTATACGTAGTACCGGACTGCCCCCCCTGGACTGGTCCATTCCCGTGCCGAGGGGTCGGTAGTGGTATGGCCCGACCCTTGGGAGCCGCCACAGGATCCTCCCCCAGAACCGGAGGCACGAACCGCACTGGTGGTCGCACAACCCGACCGGACCACGTACGGTAATCGGTCGACAGAGGGGCCGGCGGAGGAACAGTTGGAGGGACAGGTGGTGGGTCCCGGAAGGGTGGGCGACCTCGTGGCCGAGGCTGGGCAACCCGCACCGGTTGGTCAATGTCCAAGTGGGCCGGCTTCAGGCGGTCAATTGACACGGCCTCCGGCCGGCCCCCCATGTCCAAGATAAAGGTTGTCTGTCCGTGCTCCAGCACCCAGTACGGGCCCTCATACGGCCTCTGGAGTGGCGCCTGGTGGGCGTCACGGCGCAGGAACACAAAGACGCAGTCCCGGAGGGTCGATGGCACGTGCGGGCGGAATGTCCCATGGCGGGACGTCGGCACGGGTGTGAGCTTGCCAACTCGCTCTCAGAGGCGCTGTAGGGTGGATGAGGGCGGTTCCTCTCGCCCCGGCAACGAGGGCACGAACTCCCCGGGCAGATATTAGTAGTAAGCACAGAGTGGTGATTGTGGGTGATTTCAATTTTCCGTACATAGACTGGGAATCACATTCTGTTAAAGGGCTGGATGGTTTGGAGTTTGTAAAATGTGTGCAGGATAGTTTTTTGCAGCAATACGTAGAGGTGCCTACCAGAGAAGGGGCAGTGTTGGACCTCCTGTTAGGAAATGAGATGGGTCAGGTGACGGAGGTATGTGTTGAGGAGCACTTTGGGTCTAGTGATCATAATGCCATTAGTTTCAATATCATTATGGAGAAGGTCAAATCTGGACCAAGGGTTGAGATTTTGGATTGGAGAAAGGCTAATTTTGAGGAGATGAGAAAGGATTTAAAAGGAGTGAAATGGAAATTGTTGTTTTATGAAAAGGATATAATAGAGAAATGGAGGATATTTAAAGGTGAAATTTTGAGAGTACAGAGTCTTTATGTCCCTGTTCGGTGGAAAGGAAAGAATAATAATTTGAAAGAGCCGTGGTTTTCCAGGGAAATTGGACACTTGGTTCGGAAAAAGAGGGAGATATACAATAAATATAAGCGGCAGGGAGTAAATGAGGTTCTTGAGGAATATAAAGAATGTAAAAGGAATCTTAAAAAGGAAATTAGAAAAGCGAAAAAAAGATATGAGGCTGCTTTGGCAAGCAATGTAAAAGTAAACCCCAAGGGGTTCTACAGATATGTCAATAGCAAAAGGATAGTGAGGGATAAAATTGGTCCATTAGAGAGTCAGAGTGGACAGCTATGTGCTGAGCCGGAAGAAATGGGGGAGATATTAAACAATTTCTTTTCTTCGGTATTTACCGAGGAGAAGGATATTGAATTATGTGAGGTAAGCGAAACAAGTAGAGTAGTGATGGAAATTAGGAGGATTAAAGAAGAGGAGGTATGGACACTTTTGAAGAATATAAAAGTGGATAAGTCTCCAGGTCCTGATAGGATATTCCCTAGGACATTGAGGGAAGTTAGTGCAGAAATAGCAGGGGCTATGACAGAAATATTTCAAACGTCATTAGAAACAGGGATGGTGCCGGAAGATTGGCGCATTGCGCATCTTGTGCCTTTGTTTAAAAAAGGTTCTAAAAGTAAACCTAGCAATTATAGACCTATTAGTTTGACATCTGTGGTGGGAAAATTAATGGAAAAGATACTTGGGGACAATATATATAATTATTTGGATAATCAAGGCCTGATTAGAAACAGTCAACATGGATTTGTGCCTGGAAGGTCATGTTTGACTAATCTTCTTGAATTTTTTGAAGAGGTTACCAGGGAAATTGATAAGGGCAAGGCTGTGGATGTTGTCTATATGGACTTCAGTAAGGCATTTGACAAGGTTCCACATGGAAGGTTGATTAAGAAGGTTAAATCGTTGGGTATTAATAGTGAGGTTGCAAGATGGATTCAACAATGGCTGAATGGGAGATACCAGAGGGTAACGGTTGACAATTGTATGTCAGGTTGGAGGCCAGTGTCTAGTGGAGTGCCCCAAGGATCTGTGTTGGGTCCACTGTTGTTTGTCATTTACATTAATGATCTGGATGATGGTGTGGCAAATTGGATTAGTAAATATGCAGATGATACTAAGATAGGTGGAGTAGTTGATAGTGAGGTAGATTTTCAAAGTCTACAGAGAGACTTGGGCCTTTTGGAAGGGTGGGCTGAAAGATGGCAGATGGAGTTTAATGCTGATAAGTGTGAGGTGCTGCATTTTGGTAGGACAAATCAAAATAGGACGTACAGGGTAAATGGTAGGGAATTGAGGAATGCAGTGGAACAGAGGGATCTGGGAATAACTGTGCATTGTTCCCTGAAGGTGGAATCTCATGTGGATAGGGTGGTGAAGAAGGCGTTTGGTATGCTTGCCTTTATAAATCAGAGCATCGAGTATAGAAGTTGGGATGTAATGTTGAAATTGTACAGGGCATTGGTGAGGCCAAATCTGGAGTATGGTGTGCAGTTCTGGTCGCCAAATTATAGGAAGGATGTCGACAAAATGGAGAGGGTACAGAGGAGATTTACTAGAATGTTGCCTGGGTTTCAGCACTTAGGCTACAGAGAGAGGTTGAACAGGTTGGGTCTTTATTCTTTGGAGCGTAGAAGGTTGAGGGGGGACTTGATAGAGGTTTTTAAAATTTTGAGAGGGACGGACAGAGTTGACGTGGGTAGGCTTTTCCCTTTGAGAGTGGGGAAGATTCCAAGAAGGGGACATAGCTTCAGAATTGAGGGACAAAGGTTTAGGGGTAACATGAGGGGGAACTTCTTTACTCAGAGGGTTGTGGCTGTATGGAATGGGCTTCCGGTGGAAGTGGTGGAGGCTGGCTCGATTTTATTATTTAAGAGTAAATTGGATAGGTATATGGATAGGAGGGGATTGGAGGGTTATGGTCTGAGTGCAGGTAGATGAGACTAGGTCAGGGTGAATGGTCGGCGTGGACTGGTAGGGCCGGACAGGCCTGTTTCCATGCTGTGGTTGTTATATATGTTTGTTATATATGTTATGTGAGCGGTGACCCGTATACGAGCTCCGCTGAGGATGAAGCCAGGTCCTCCTTGGGCGCGGTCCGGATGCCCAGCAAGACCCATGGTAGCTCGTCCATCCAGTCGGGGCCGGAGAGTCGCGCCTTCAGCGCTGTCTTCAGCTGCCGGTGGAACCTCTCCACCAGGCCGTTTGCCTGCGGGTGATAGGCCGTGGTGTGATGCAGCCGTTCGCCCAACAGGTGGGCCATGGCCGACCACAGCTCAGAGGTGAACTGTGGCCCCCGGTCCGACGAGATGACCACCGGCACCCCAAAGCGAGCAATCCAGTGCGCAGCCAACGCACGAGCGCATGTGGCTGTAGATGTATCGGCCAGCGGTATGGCCTCTGGCCACCGCGTGAAGCGGTCCACCACCGTGAGGAGGTGTGTGATGCCCCGGGACGGCGGGAGAGGGCCCACAATGTCCACGTGCAGGTTGTCGAAACGCCGGCAGGGTAGACCGATCTCCTGGAGTGGCGCCCGGACGTGGCGTTGAATCTTCGCCGTCTGGCACGGAATGCAGGTGCGGACCCAGTGGCCAACCTGCTTGCGCAGACCGTGCCACATGAACCGCGCAGCTACCAGTGCGGTCGTCGCCCGGATGGATGGGTGAGCCAGCCCGTGGACCACGTCGAACACCCCCTGGCGCCACGTGGAGGCCAGAGATGGCAGTCCGGTAGGCGGGCATCTCCCCGTCCGTTAGCTCGGCCTCCGCCAGGGCAGAATAATCAATGCCGGGTGCCACTTCTAAAACGGCATTGACGGCGGGGCGAGACAACGCGTCGGCCACCCGGTTTTCCTTCCCCTCGATGAAGTTGAATGGAGGTGGTGAACTCCGAGATGTACGCCAATTGGCGCTGCTGTCGGGCGGACCACGGGTCGGAAACCTTTGCCAGGGCGAATGTGAGCGGCTTGTGGTCCGTGTATACGGTGAACGGGCAGCCCTCCAGGAAATAGCGGAAGTGGTGCACCGCCAGGTACAGAGCTAGGAGCTCGCGGTCAAATGCGCTGTATTTCCTCTGGGCGTTGTTGAGGTGCCGGCTGAAGAAGGCCAGGGGGCGCCAACCCCCATCCGTCAGTTGCTCCAGCACGGCACCAATCGCCGACTCTGAGACATCCACCGAAAAGGCTGTCGGGGCAGCCTCCCGTGGGTGAGCCAGCAGCACAGCCCGAGCCAGGGCCTCCTTTGCGCCGTCGAAGGCTGTTACCGCCTCGTCGGTCCACAAGATGTTCTTACGCTTGCCCGCCAGCAGCACGTATAGCGGCCGCATGATGTGGGCCGCGGATGGCAGGAACCGGGAGATAAAACGCCACCATGCCGACGAACTCCAGCAGGCCACGCACCGAGGACGGACAGGGAAACTGGCGGATGGCCTCGACTTTGTCCGGCAGGGGAACCGCGCCTTGCGAAGACACAAGGTGGCCGAGAAAGTCAATCGTGGCCACGCCAAAGCGGCACTTGGCGAGGTTGATAGCCAACCCGTGCTCGCTGAGCCGCTGAAAGAGCTGCCGGAGGTGGGCACAGTGCTCCTGCCGCGAGCGGCTGGCTACCAAGATGTCGTCGAGGTAGACGAACGGGAAATCCAGCCCGTGACACACGCCGTCCATTAACCGTTGGAATGCTTGCACGGCGTTCTTGAGGCCGAACGGCATCCGTATGAACTCGTACAGTCCGCCGTCTTGGGCACATCCTCCGGGTGGACCGGGATCTGGTTGTAACCTCGCACCAGATCCACCTTCGAGAATATCGTGGCCCCGGCCAAATGGGCGTTGAAGTCCTGGATGTGGGGCACGAGGTATCGGTCCGCGGCGGTAGCGACGTTCAGCCGCCGATAATCCCCGCAAGGCCTCCAGCCCCCGTTTGCCTTGGGGACCATGTGGAGTGGGGACGCCCATGGGCTGTTGGAAGGGCGGACGATCCCCAAGGACTCCATCGTGCGGAACTCCTGCCGTGCCAGGCGTAACTTCTCAGGCAGCAGTCGGCGTGCTCGTGCGTGGAGGGGTGGGCCGGTAGTTATTATATAATGGACCACCCCGTGCTTGGGGGTCGACGACCGGAATTGCGGGGCCATAATGTCTGGGAATTCCGCCAGAACCCGAGCGAAATGGGAGTCCACGGACGACAGCGGGCGTACAACGGGCTCATTCAGACGCAGCGCAATGGGCTCTATCGTGGCGGCGTGGACCAAGCGCTGCTGCCTGACGTCCACCAGGAGAGAATGAGCCCGCAGAAAGTCAGCCCCGAGCAACGGCTGGGAGACGTCGGCGATTGCACCGTGCGGACGCCATAAGTCCGAATGTGGCTCCCGTTTGCCGCGGTGAGGATGGGACCCCGCTTCCCAGAATGAATGTCCAGCAGCGAAGGGAGCAGAACGCTCAGCTCCGCCCCGGTATCCATGAGGAAGCGGCCCCCGGAGCGCCGATCCCAGGTGAAGAGGCGGTGAATCTGGCTGGCCGCCGCGGGGACTATTGGCAGCCGGCCCCGGCATTTCCCGGGAACGTGCACGGCTGGCGGTATTGTCGGGCTGCTGCACCCCAGTGCTGGTGGTAATAACACCAGTGCCTCCTGCTGGTGCTGGCTGGAGCCTGCTGGTGTGGGACTGCAGGTGCATGTGCAGGTGCAGGACCCGCAATGGCCACCGGGGGCGATCTCGCAGGCCTCCGGGGCATAGCTGTCACTCCTTCAACAGCTCCCCCGCCCGACCGGAGAAAATCGGGCGCTGCTTGAGTGACGTTTAGCGCGCTGACGTCATCCCGGTGCGCCATCTACAGCGCGTCGGTGCGCCTGCCGAGGGCCCGGGTGTCAGCAAAGGAGGCGTCTGTGAGCTGCAGGCGAATGTCGGCCGGCAGCAGGTGCAGGTAAGTGTACTCAAACATCAGGCACGGTCTTTGCCCGTCGAGCAGCGCGACCATCTCCTTCTGGAGGCTAGATGGGCGCCGGTCACCGAGGCCTGGCATGTGGAGGAGCCTTTCAGCCCGCTCCATTCGGGTTAGCCCGTAGGTTTGGAGCAGCAGCTCCTTAAGGGCTTTATACTTATCGTGGGCCGGTGGGTCCTGGAGGAACTCCGTGACTTCTTCGGCCGTGTCCTGGTCAAGGGCTCCCACCAGGTGGAAAAAATGGGTGTCATCCGATGTGTTGCCCTGCAGCTGGAACTGGGCCTCCGCTTGGTAAAACCAAACACGAGCCCGGGTGGTCCAGAAAGTCGGGAGCTTGATGGCTACCGCGTTGACAGCTGGGGCCTGGTCGGCCTGCGAGCTGGACGGACGGTCGGCTTTTGATCGTGTGTCCATCCTACTATGAATGGACCGTCGAGGTCACCAATGTGGCGCGTCGAGAGAGGCCTGAAATAAAGGCAAGGAGCCGGGTATTTTGGGGGCGTTTGATTTATTACCCGGTTATCAGATGGGTCGAGTCTGCCGGGATGGCTTCGCGCCCAAAACCTTGTCCTTATATACGTAGTACGGGACCGCCCCCCAGGACTGGTCCATTCCCGTGCCGAGGGGTCGGTAGTGGTATGGCCCGACCCTTGGGAGCCGCCACACTACAATTGAAAACAACCCATTTTCAAACAAGCCCAACATATTCCACTACGGATAAAGAATAAAGAAATACAAGGGAACAGGATCCCACAGTTTCCTCTGTTCAAACCGTGCCATGCACACCTGACCAGCATCAGATCAGATTTAACTAAAGGCTTGCTCATCATGCAGCACAAGGGGCTTTGGGAAGCTATTATGGACAAACATAGGTAAAAGCAGGTCATCTTAAATGCAATAGCTTGCCAGGATGGGCAACGCCAACTAACATTTAGCTATTCAAAATGTAATTACTCAGGCTAATATTAAACATTTTACAAACAACTTTGAAATGAATCAGGAAAGGATAGGAACAGGTACAGTCTCCACCAGTTTACAATTCCCCCAATGAAGCAAAAACAGAGAAACAAGGAACTGCAGGTGCTGATCTACAAAAAAGACAAGTGCTGAAACACAATCGGAGGAACGGCCCCACCCGAAACGTCTCCTATCCACGTTCTCCAGAGATGCTGCCTGACCCATTAGACTATTCCAGCACTCTGTGAAAGGTCTCCTATCCACGTTCTCCAGAGATGCTGCCTGACCCATTAGGCTATTCCAGCACTGTGAAACATCTCCTATCCACATTCTCCAGAGATGCTGTCTGACCCACTAAGCTATTCCAGCACTTTGTCTCTCATTCTTTTGAAGTAAAAGCATTATATATTTTATCTTAACAGTATATTAAATTCTTCTAGAATTTTTTGAGGATGTAACAAGTAGAATGGATAAGGGAGAGCCAGTGGGTGTAGTGTATCTGCACTTTCAAAACGCCTTTGACAAGGTCCCACACAAGAGATTAGTGTGCAAAATTAGAGCACATGGTATTGGGGGTAGGGTATTGACGTGGATGGAGAACTGATTGGCAGACAGGAAGCAAAGAGTAGGAATTAACGGGTCCTTTTCAGAGTGGCAGGCAGTGACTAGTGGGGTGCCGCAAGGCTCGGTGCTGGGACCACAGCTAATTACAATATATATTATTATTATATTACAGTATATATATGATTTAGACGAGGGAATTAAATGTGATATCTCCAAGTTTGCGGATGACACGAAGCTGGGTGGCACTGTGAGCTGCAAGGAGAATAAACATATAAGATTATTAAGGGGTTGGACACGTTAGAGGCAGGAAACATGTTCCCAATGTTGAGGGAGTCCAGAACCAGGAGCCACAGTTTAAGAGTAAGGAGATGAGGTAAAACTTTTTCAGTCAGAGAGTTGTAAATCTGTGGAATTCTCTGCCTCAGAAGTCAGTGGAGGCCAATTCTCTGAAAGCATTCAAGAGAGAGCTTGATAGAGCTCTTAAGGATAGCGGAGTCAGGGGGTATGGGGAGAAGGCAGGAACGGGGTACTGATTGAGAATGATCAGCCATGATCACATTGAATGGCGGTGCTGGCTCGAAGGGCCGAATGGCCTACTCCTGCACCTATTGTCTATTGTCTATTGTTTAATGCTATGAGGCTGCAGGATGACTGGGATAGGTTGTGCGAGTGGGCAGATGCAGTATAATGTGGATAAATGTGAGCACTGTGGTGGCAAGAACAGTAAAGGCAGATTATTATCTGAATGGTGTCAGATTAGGAAAAGGAGGTGCAAAGAGACCTGGGTGTGCTTGTACATCAGTCACTGAAAGTAAGCATGCAGGTACAGCAGGCAGTGAAGAAACCTAATGACATGTTAGCCTTCATTGTGAGAGGATTTGAGTTTAGGAGCAAGGAGGTCCTACTGCAGTGGTACAGGGCCCTGGTGAGACAGCACCTGGAGTATTGTGTGCAATTTTGGTCTTCTAATTTGCGGAAGGACATTATTGCTATTGAGGGAGTGCAGCGTAGATTCACCACGTTAATTCCCAGGATGGCGAAACTGAAATATGATGAAAGAATGGGCCGACTGGGTTTGTATTCATTGTAATTTAGAAGTTTGAGAGGGGATCTTATAGAAACATAAAAAATGCAGAAAAAATGTTCCCGATGTTGGTGGAGTCCAGAACTAGGGGTCACAGTTTATGAATAAAGGGTATGTCATTTAAGACTGAGAGGAGGAACAACTTCTTCACCCAGAGAGTTGTAAATCTGTGGAATTCTCTGCCACAGAAGGCAGTGAAGGCCAATTCACTGGATGTTTTCAAGAGGGAGTTAGATTTTGCTCTTTAGGGCTAAAGGAATAAAGGGATATAGGGAAAAAACAGGAATGGGGTACTGATTTTAGATGATCAGCCACTGTGGTGATGGGGGATTTCAATGTGCAGGTAGATTGGGAAAATCAGGTTGGTTCTGGACCCCAAGAAAGAGAGTTTATAGAGTGCCTCCGAGATGGATTCTGAGAGCAGCTTGTAATGGAGCCAACCAGAGAAGTAAAGGCAATTCTGGATTTAGTGTTGTCCAATGAAACAGGTTTGATAAAGGAACGGCTTGGAGGTAGTGACCATAATATGATTAGTTTTAATCTGCAATTTTAGAGGGAGAAGGTTAAATCGGAAGTGTCAGTGTTGCAGTTGAACAAAGGGGACTATGAAGGCATGAGAGAGGAGCTGGCCCAGGTCGACTGGAAAGGGATCCTAGCAGGAATGACGGTGGAACAACAATGGCAGGAATTTCTGGGCATAATCTGGAAGATGCAGGATCATTTCATTCCATAGAGGAAGAAAGATTCTAAGGGGAGTAGGAGGCAATCGTGGCTGACAAGGGAAGTTAGGGATGGAATAAAAGTAAAAGAAAAGATGTAGCGGGAAGCCAGAGGATTGGGAAACTTTCATAGGACAACAGAAGGAAACAAAACGGGCAATACGGGCTGAAAAGATGAAGTACGAGAGATGAAGTATGAAAGCTGGCCAAGAATATAAAGAAGGACAGTAAAAGCTTCTTTCGATATGTTAAGAGAAAAAGAGTAGCACAGTCAAATGTGGGTTCCTTGAAGGCAGACACAGGTGAAATTATTATAGGTAACAAGGAAATGGAAGAAGAGTTGAACAGGTACTTCGGATCTGTCTTCACTAAGGAAGACAAAAACAATCTCCCAGATGTACTAGAGGACAGAGGATCTAGTGGGGTAGAGGAACTGGAAGGAATTTGCATTAGGTGAGAAATAGTATTGGGTAGAATGATGGGACTGAAGGTTGATAAATCCCCAGGGCCTGATGGTCTGCATCCCAGGGTACTCAGGGAGGTGGCTCTAGAAATAGTGGACGCATTGGTGATCATTTTCCGATGTTCAATAGATTCACGATCAGTTCCTGTGGATTGGAGGATAGCTAAAGTTATTCCATTTTTCAAGAAAGAAGCAAGAGAGAGAAAACGGGGAATTACAGACCAGTTAGCCTGACATCGGTGGTGGGGTAGATGCTGGAGTCAATTGTTAAAGAGGTAATAATGTTGCATTTGGATAGCAGTAAAAGGATAAGTCCAAGTCAGCATGGATTTATGAAAGGGAAATCATGCTTGACTAAACTTCTGGAATTTTTTGAGGACATGACAAGTAAAATGGATGAAGGGGAGCCAGTGGATGTAGTGTATCTAGACTTTCAGAAAGCCTTTGATAAGGTCCCGCACGGGAGATTGGTGACTAAAATTAGAGCACATGGTATTGAAGGTAGCGTGTTAACATGGATAGAATATTGTCAGACAGGAAGCAAAGAGTAGGAGTAAACGGGTCCTTTTCAGAATGGCAGGCAGTGGCGAGTGGAGTGCCGCAAGGCTCGGTGTTGGGGCCGCAACTGTTTACCATATATATTAATGATTTGGAAGAGGGAATTAGAAGTAACACTAGCAAGTTTGCGGATGACACAAAGCTGGATGGCAGTTTGAACTGCGAAGAGGATGTTAGGAGGTTGCAGGGTGACCTGGACAGGTTGAGTGAGTGGGCAGATGCGTGGCAGATGCAGTATAATATAGATAAATGTGAGGTTATCCACATTGGCGGCAAATACAAGGAGGCAGATTATTACCTCAATGGTGTCAGGTTAGGTAAGGGGGAGGTGCAGTGAGACCTGGGTGTCCTTGTACACCAGTCACTGAAAGTTGGCGTGCAGGTACAGCAGGCAGTAAAGAAAGCTAATGGAATGTTGGCCTTCATGACGAGAGGATTTCAGTATAGGAGTAAAGAGGTTCTTCTGCAGTTGTATAGGGCCCTGGTAAGACCACATCTGGAGTATTGTGTAGTTTTGGTCTTCTAATTTGAGGAAGGACATCCTTGTAATTGAGGCAGTGCAGCGTAGGTTCACGAGATTGATCCCTGGGATGGCGGGACTGTCATTTGAGGAAAGATTGAAAAGACTAGGCTTGTATTCACTGGAGTTTAGGATGAGAGGGGATCTTATAGAAGCATATAAAATTATAAAAGGACTGGACAAGCTAGATGCAGGAAAAATGTTCCCAATGTTGGGCGAGTCCAGAACCAGGGGCCACAGTCTTAGAATAAAGGGGAGGCCATTTAAAACTGAGGTGAGAAGGAACTTTTTCACCCAGAGAGTTGTGAGTTTGTGGAATTCTCTGCCATAGAGGGCAGTGGAAGCCAAATCACTGGATGGATTTAAGAGAGAGTTAGATAGAGTTCTAGTGGAATCGAAGGATGTGGGGAGAGGGCAGGCACGGGTTATTGATTGTGGACGATCAGCCATGATCACGGTGAATTGCGGTGCTGGCTCGAGGGGCTGAATGGTCTCCTCCTGCACCTATTTTCGATGTTTCTATGATCAGATTGAATGGGGGTGCTGGCTCAAAGGGCTGAATGGCCTACTCCTGCACCTATTTTTCTATGCTTCTCTGTTTCAAAACCACATTACATGTCACGTTGTAACAAATAATCAATTTCTCACCATGCTGAATGATGCCGTATTCCAGCAGTCGATAGCAGAGCTGTTCACCTTCACTTCTTATGGTAACCTCTCCTTCTTGTATCAGCCAGTCAATACATTCACCTGCAATGAATGCCCGCTGGTATTTCACTCCTTCATCCTCCCGTGTTTGCATTAGGAAGTTTTCTGTATTCATCAATCTATCACGGCAAAGATAAAAATACAGCCATCAACTTAAAATAGTTGTGCCTATTTAAGCAGTGGCTGACCTTAGGAAGAACAGGAGTTTCGAAGTAGCTTTAATGCTCTTGAATCCAAGCCAAAATATAAATTTCATGAGAGCTTTCAGGATTGCTTTACAAATTATTCTTGAAAACAATATTAAACAAATGTCCACTTGTTGGCTAGAAGTTATTATAAAATGATTCAGGTTCCTGACTTCCAAGTGGAAAATCTTGGCTTGGGAAAATTGGCATGGAAGCTCAGCATAGTTAAAGGATGATGAGATTATCTTCAATATTAAAGACATTTTAATTTAATGGGTAAAATGCACCATTTACATAAGTTACAACTTTCATTTACTTTTTTATTCACAGCCAGTGAAATTCATATGTTTGCAACCAAGTTTTAAAAAAAGACAACTACAAACTTTGCATGTAACATTTTTTAAAGACCCATCCCTGCTAATTTTCCTCACCTATGTTTGTGTGTTAAACATCATGATAGGGGATACAAAAAGGAAAAGGAGAGAAAGGATCATTTAAAAAGTACAGGACACCAGTCTAGAAAATCTAAGTAAAATCGAAGATACATAATAAACTCATTTGTGTCGTTACTCCACACCATGGCAAAATGCTTGCTTTCTTTTTAAGTGATTGTTTCTTTTTACAAGCTTTTACCATATGAAATAGGACCACCATGAAATTAAAAAGGTATTACTTGGATAAATAGACTAGCCAGTATTTCTCAACTAGAGGAATGGTTCAGATTGGCAAATATAGTTACTTTTCTTCAAATAACTAGATTTTTATTTTAACATTTTGTGGCTTGGAAATGGCAAATGATCATCTGAGTGTTCTGTTTATTGTTCCAAGTGTGATTGCAGGGTCTTCATAGTGGAAGTCTCTCCTTCATTTACATTACATCAACCTTGATCTACATTGTAACACATGTCTGCATGTAAATTAAGAGGCAATCTTAACCTCACATCTGCCATAAGAGTGGATCACATTTTCATTATGTATTCATTGTTAAATAGACCCTAGGCTACAATGAACTAAATAATTTTGGTTAAGAAATGGTTACAACTGTCATATTGGTCAAAACTTGTAGCATCTGACAACCAGTGACATGGGGAAGGGGGGTGAAAGTGGTGTTGAATGCAGAGGCTGGTGGGGTGAAAGGACCAGGAGAACTCACAGTAGAAGAGAGGAGAGCAGAAATAAGGGATACAGAAGATATGCGGGCAAGGAGTCCATGTCCATGCAGGCTGGAAGCCACGTTTACTAAAGAAAGAGGACAGACAGCAGGTTGGGAGGATGTGTAGACACAAGGAACAGCAGTTGCCTAACCATGTTCTGCAAAGATGCTGCCTGACCGGCTGCGTTACTCCAGCACTTAGTGCCTTTTTGGGAGGAGATGTAGTCTAAATAATGGGGTTTGAATGGGTTATGAATGGGGTTGAGTGGGAAAGATAGATCAGCCATGATTGAATGGTGGATTACGACCCACTCTACATCAATGGGGTCTGCGTGGAAAGGGTACCAGCTTTCAGGTTCCTGGGTACGCACATCGCAGAGGATCTCACCTGGTCTACCAACACCATCACCACAGTAAAGAAGGCACAGCAGAGACTCCACTTCCTGAGGATCCTCAGGAAAACCAACCTGCAGGAGAAGCTCATGTTGTCCTTCTATCGCTGCTCCATCGAGAGTGTGCTGGCATACTGTATAACCACATGGTATGCCAGCTGCTCAGAAAAGGACAGGAAGGCCCTTCAGAGGGTCATCACGACGGCCCAGAAAATCATCGGCTGCTCACTGCCCTCCCTGGAGCACCTGTTCAGCCTGCGCTGCCTCAGTAGAGCAGGCAAAATAATAAAAGATCCATCCCACCCCGGCCACCGTCTGTTTGTTCATCTGCCCTCTGGTCGACGTTTCAGGTCAATCAAATCCCGAACAAACAGACTTAAGAACAGTTTTTACCCCAGGGCCATACGAGAACTGAACACTACCTGTGCACTAGGCAACACCGTTAAAAAATCTTGTACTTAATTTAATTGTATTTATGTATTTATTTGTTTTTGCATTTATTGCATATATGTTTGTACGCACCGTCAGGATTGGCTGTTTTTTAATTTCGTTGTACTCGTTGCAATGACAATAAATGAATATTATTAATATTATATTATATGGGCCGAATGGCCTAATTCTGCTCCTACAACCTATGAACAATAATGGGAGTTGGTGAGTTTTGAGTAGGATGCTCAGAATTACAGCTATTATTAACAAATACACAGCAAATGCCAATTGCAATATTTGTCAAGAACGTGTAATTACAGGAAGATATGGGATATACAAATCAGGTATGATTTTGACAATAATAATTAGAATTAAATTAATATTATTTGATTTTTAAATTAGTGTTCACAAAATTAATTGAATATGCTAAATCATATTCAACTACGAACAAACATGAGAATAGCCGATCAATTTTCATAAGGTCATAAGTGATAGAAGAATTAGGCCATTCGGCCAATCAAGTCTACTCCGCCATTCACTTATGGGTGATCTATCTCTCTCTCCCCCCTAACCCTATTCTCCTGCCTTCTCCCCATAACCCCTCACACCCATCCTAATCAACAATCTATCCATCGATGCCTTAAATATATCCATTGACTTGGCCTGCACAGCCTTCTGTGGCAAAGGATTTCCACAGAATCACTAGCCTCTGACTAGAGGAATTCCTCCTCATCACCTTCCTAAAGGAACGTCCTTTAATTCTGAGGTGATCACCTCTAGTCCTAGACTCTCCCACCAGTGGAAACACCCTCTCCACATCCACTCTATCTAAGCCTTTCACTTTTCTGTATGTTTCAATGAGGTCCCCCCTCATTCATCTGAACTCCAGCGAGTATAGGCCCAGTGCCATCAAACACAAATTTTGTATAATTTCACGTCCACAGGTTTTTGGAGTAGAATTCGGCCATTCGGCCCATCGTGTCTACTCTGCCATTCAATCATGGCTGACCTCTGCCTCCTGATCCCATTTTCCTGCCTTCTCCCCATATCCCTTTCTAATCAAGAATTTGTCTATATCTGCCTTAAAAATTCCCACTGACTTGGCCTCCACAGCCCTCTGTGGCAAAGAATTCCACAGATTAACTATCCATTTCCTGGATCTCTGTGTTTTTTTTCTACTTCTGCCCATAACACGAATTTCACTGATGCAGACCTCCCATCATTTGATTTTACAAATTCAGAATTTTGATGTCCAAAATTCAGAATTTTACATCAAAATTCATATGGCGCGTAATGCAACTTTTCAGCAAAAAAATGTATGCACGCCAAATGCACATACACATTGCGCTACATTCATGTGTGAAAAATGACTATTATTTCCAACAGTCTACAGTTATTGGACTACGTGTACAATGTCAGGCCTATCATGAGTATATTCTGCTATTTATATCATCATATCATATCATATCATATATCTACAGCCGGAAACAGGCCTTTTCGGCCCTCCAAGTCCGTGCCGCCCAGTGATCCCCGCACATTAACATTATCCTACACCCACTAGGGACAATTTTTACATTTACCCAGCCAATTAACCTACATACCTGTACGTCTTTGGAGTGTGGGAGGAAACCGAAGATCTCGGAGAAAACCCACGCAGGTCACGGGGAGAACGTACAAACTCCTTACAGTGCAGCACCCGTAGTCAGGATCGAACCTGTGTCTCCGGCGCTGCATTCGCTGTAAAGCAGCAACTCTACCGCTGCGCTATAGAAAGGTTATTGAACAGAAATACTTTTTACAACACAAAGAAAAAAATGTTTTGTTTTGTTTTCTCTATTTTTCTTTTTCCTTACACAAAATGTATGACAAAGTTATGAAGAAAGAGTTGCATTTAAAACTGCACATACCTAATTTTTTCATTGAAGACATACTTGCTCCAGTGGTCTTCAACAGCAAATCACAACATTTCATGTCCCCCACTCCTGACTCCCCCCCTACTCCCCTCCCCCTTTCCCCCCCCCCACTCCCGCCCTCCCATCCCCACCTTTTCCCCCCACCTCCACTCCCCCACCCACTCCCCTCCTATGCCACCGTGCCACACCATATTCCACACTCAGGCAACGAAGACTTAGCCCTTATTCTGACATACTGCTTTCATTTACTTGCCAAGGATTCTGCATATCAGCATCCAAAGTTTTCCTGTGCAAGCCCTTGCCTCATTCACTCTTCAAGTGGATTATCTCACACTTCTGCAGATTGAAATTTTCTATCCAAGGTCAGGTCAATTCCAACATTTCTGCAGTCTACTGCTTCCTTTCTCACTATTACAGAAGCCATGTTTAAAATTACAAATGGCAATAGACTTGGCTCCACGTCCTGCAGATATTCACAGTAAGTAGCCTTCCAGTCATGAAGACACCTATCGCGAACTGAGACAATTTTATATCCAAACACAATTTCCCCCACCTATATACTAAAACTCTCATTTGTTTGTTTGTTTGGTCCAAACGGTACACAATAGCATGATAATGTTAGGCCCACCTTACACACCGTCGTCCCTTTGGTGCTAATGGAAGGTTTCACTGAAATCGGTTATATTTTTTAAGTGGTGGGGAGGGAGGGAGGGGGGCAGAGGGGAGGGAGGGAAGGGGGGGAGTGGGGAAGGAGGGGGGGAGGAGAGGGTGCTGCACCAATGCAGGAGAGGTTTGGGCCCTATGGGTCCACTTGGTCTGGTTGAGTTTTAATTTTTCCCCAGTCTGTAATAAACTGCTCAGCAAACTGAAAGTCCCAATCAAGATCTAACTGGTGCACAACATTAAGGATGGTTAGAAAAGACCCATTCCCCTTAGCAGGTAGAGCATCACAAGGCAGCCGCAGTGAAGAAATGAGCAGGCCTGAAGAAATGGAAGCACACCATTAACGACAGTTGTAACCACATGGCCACCTTTACCGATCCGTCCAAGGAAGGTTTGCTACAATTTCAGATGCCTTTACATGATCTGCATTTTGGACATCTGAGCTCCCACCACCAGTCGAGCCGTCCTTGCAAAATCACATGATTCCCCACACCAGGACCAAATAGAGCAGAGCCACTGGAAGCAGCAGCTTCATTGTCCCAGACCTTCAGTTCCAGAGCAGGGTGCACTCGTGTCTCAGAGTCTCCTTCAAGTCAAATAGAACATTTTGAAACCTGCCTGCTATATTTTGCTAGTTACTATTATGGATTCCAGCACTCTACCAGATTTGATAAGAGAACTCAAGGTAAAGGAACCGCTTGGAGGTAGTGATCATAATATGATTAGTTTTAATCTGCAATTTGAGAGGGAGAAGGTTAAATCGGAAGTGTCAGTGTTGTAGTTGAACAACAACTGGGACTATGAAGGCATGAGAGAGGAGCTGGCCAAGGTCGACTGGAAAGAGATCCTAGCAGGAATGACGGTGGAACAGCAATGGCAGCAATTTTGGGGCATAAGCCAGAAGATGCAGGATCATTTCATTCCAAAGCGAAAGAAAGATTCTAAGGAGAGTAGGAGGCAACCGTGGCTGACAAGGGAAGTTAGGGATGGAATAAAAGATGTATAACACAGCAAAGAGAAGCGGGAAGCCAGAGGATTGGGAAACTTTCATTGGACAACAGAAGGTAACAAAACGGGCAATACGGGCTGAAAAGATGAAGTACCGAGGGGAAGCTGGCCAAGAATATAAAGAAGGACAGTAAAACCTTCTTTATATATGTTAAGAGAAAAAGAGTATCAAAGTCAAATGTGGGTCCCTTGAAGGCAGACACGGGTGAAATTATTATGGGTAACAAGGAAATGGCAGAAGAGTTAGACAATAGACAATAGGTGCAGGAGTATGCCATTCGGCCCAACGAGCCAGCACCACCATTCAATGGCTGATCATTCTCAATCAGCACCTCGTTCCTGCCTTCTCCCCATACGCCCTGACTCCGCTTGAACAGGTCTTTCGGATCTGTCTTCACTAAGGAAGACACAAACAATCTCCCAGATGTACTAGAGGACAGAGGATCTATTGGGATAGAGGAACTGAAAGAAATTTTCATTAGGCGAGAAATAGTATTGGGTAGACTAATGGGACTGAAGGATGATAAATCCCCAGGGCCTGATGGTCTGCATTCCAGGGTCCTCAGGGAGGTGGCTCTAGAAATAGTGGACGCATTGGTGATCAATTTCCAATATTCAATAGATTCAGGATCAGTTCCTGTGTATTGGAGGATAGCTAATGTTATCCCACTTTTCAAGAAAGGAGCAATAGAGAAAACGGGGAATTACAGACCAGTTAGCCTGACATCGGTGGTGGGAAAGATGCAGGAGTCAATTATTAAAGAGGTAATAATGGTGCATTTGGATAGCGGTAAAAGGATAAGTCCAGGTCAGCATAGATTTATGAAAGGGAAATCATGCTTGACTAATTTTCTGGAATTTTTTGAGGATGTGACAAGTAAAATGGATGAAGGGGAACCAGTGGATGTAGTGTATCTAGACTAGATAATGTCCCACACAGGAGATTGGTGAGCAAAATTAGAGCACATGGTATTGGGGGTAGACATGGATAGAGAATTGGTTGGCAGACAGGAAGCAAAAAGTAGGAGAAAACAGGGCCTTTTCAGAATGGCAGGCAATGGCGAGTGGAGTGCCGCAAGACTCGGTGTTGGGGCTGCAACTGTTTACCATATAAATTAATGATTTAGACGAAGGAATTAGAAGTAACACTAGCAAGTTTGCAGATGACACAAAGCTGGGTGGCAGTGTGAACTGCGACGAGGATGTTAGGAGGTTGCAGGGTGACCTGGACAGGTTGAGTGAGCGGGCAGATGCGTGGCAAATACAGTATAATGTAGATAAATGTGAGGTTATCCATTTTGGTGGAAAAAACAAGGAGTTTTGGTCTCCTAATTTGAGGAAGGGCATCCTTGTAAATGAGGCAGTGCAGCGTAGGTTCACGAGATTAATCCCTGGGATAGCGGGACTGTCATATGAGGAAAGATTGAAAAGACTTGGCTTGGAGACACTGGAGTTTAGAAGGATGAGAGGGGATCTTATAGAGACATATAAAATTATAAAAGGACTGGACAAGCTAGATGCAGGAAAAATGTTCCCAATGTTTGGCGAGTCCAGAACCAGGGGCCATGGTCTTAAAATAAAGGGGAGGCCATTTAAAACTGAGGTGGGAAGGAACTTTTTCACCCAGAGAGTTGTTAATTTATGGAATTCTCTGCCACAGAAGGCAGTGGAGGCCAAATCACTGCATGAATTTAAGAGAGTTAGATAGAGCTCTGGGGGCTAGTGGAATCAAGGGATATGGGGAGAAGTTGGCACAGGTTACTGATTGTGGATGATCAGCCATGATCACAATGAATGGTGGTGCTGGCTCGTAGGGCCGAATGGCCTCCTCCTGCACCTACTCTCTATGTTTCTATTTGCTATGTTTCTTAATATCCTTGATTTGAAAGTGTTTCAGGCCTCATTTGGGAGATACAAGCAGAAAGTCCCTATCATGCACAGTGGCTGCTGGCTTGTCTGGCAAAGCAAGCAATTACTTAAGAGGCATAGAGCCTTAAAGTCATACAATGTGGAAACAGGTCCTTCAGGTGCAAGGAGCGGACGATGCATTCAGATGAAACTTATGGTACCAGCAGAACATCCAGGAGGACATATCAATTGCAAGGCCTTCCATTGCAAAGTGCAGCAGCCCACAGCCTCAAACCGTTGCAAAGGTGAGTGGTGCAGTCCCGTGTGATTGCATAATGCCTTCATTGTTGGCAGCAGTTGAGCCGTCCTGAATCACTTCCAATGTCTTTGCATACTGAAAATGTTCTTCACAAATATTTCAACATAAAGACACCTTCTTAAATGCACTTTGTGATTCTAGCATGTGCATGGTCATGCAACATCATACAATGAGCTTTTACCGTCTGAAGGCATGCAGCACTGCATGAAACATTTTGCAAGGTAATAACCATAGGATGGCAACGGTGGCACAGCGGTAGAGTTGCTGCCTTACAGCGCTTGCAGCGCCGGAGACCCGGGTTTGATCCCGACCACGGGTGCTGTCCGTACGGAGTTTGTACGTTCTCCCCATGACCGCTTGTGATTTTTCAGAGATCTTCGGTTTCATCCCACACTCCAAAGATGTACAGGTTTGTAGGTTAATTGGCTTGGTTTATGGGTAAATTGTCCGTAGTGTGTTTAGGATACTGTTAATGTGCGGGGAAAAACTGTAGATGCTGGTTTAAATCGAAGGTAGACACAAAATGCTGGAGTAACTCAGCGGATCAGGCAGCATCTCAGTGTTAATGTGTGGGGATCACTGGTCGGTGCGGACTCGGTGGGCCTATAGGCCTGTTTTCGCGCAGTATCTCTAAACTCTAAACAAAACTAAACCAGTCAACAAAACTGGAAGAGGGCAATAAATGTGATAATAATAATAATAATAATATTCATTTATTGTCATTGCAACGAGTACAACGAAATTAAAAAATAGCCAATCCTGACGGTGCGTAAACATATATGCAATAAATGCAAAAACAAATAAATACATAAATACAATTAAATACAATTATATTAAGTACAAGATTTTTTAACGGTGTTGCCTAGTGCAAAGGTAGTGTTCAGTTCTCGTATGGCCCTGGGGTAAAAACTGTTCTTAAGTCTGTTTGTTCGGGATTTGATCGACCTGAAACGTCGACCAGAGGGCAGATGAACAAACAGACGGTGGCCGGGGTGGGATGGATCTTTTATTATTTTGCCTGCTCTACTGAGGCAGCGTAGGCTGAACAGGTGCTCCAGGGAGGGCAGTGAGCAGCCGATGATCTTCTGGGCCGTCGTGATGACCCTCTGAAGGGCCTTCCTGTCCTTTTCTGAGCAGCTGGCATACCATGTGGTTATACAGTATGCCAGCACACTCTCGATGGAGCAGCGATAGAAGGACAACATGAGCTTCTCCTGCAGGTTGGTTTTCCTGAGGATCCTCAGGAAGTGGAGTCGCTGCTGTGCCTTCTTTACTGTGGTGATGGTGTTGGTAGACCAGGTAAGATCCTCTGCGATGTGCGTACCCAGGAACCTGAAAGCTGGTACCCTTTCCACACAGACCCCATTGATGTAGAGTGGGTCGTAATCTACACTGGTTTTTCTAAAGTCAATTATAAGTTCCTTTGTTTTGGAGGAGTTCAGGACCAGATTGTTCACTGAACACCATGCTGCCAGCCTTTGGATTTCATCCCTATAGGCTGTCTCATCTCCTTCTGAGATGAGTCCAACCACAGTCGTGTCATCCGCGAACTTGATGATGGTGTTGGTGGGATGGGTGGGGGCGCAGTCGTGAGTGTAGAGGGAGTAAAGGATGGGGCTCAACACACAGCCCTGTGGTGAGCCGGTGCTCAGTGTAATGGTGGAGGAGAGGTGAGGGCCTATTTTGACGGTCTGGGGGCGGTTGGTCAGGAAGTCCTTGATCCATTGGCAGATGGTTTGGGAAAATCCAAGGTCGGAAAGTTTGGTGACCAGTCTGCTCGGGATGACCGTGTTAAAGGCAGAGCTGAAGTCGAGGAAGAGCATCCTCACATAGCTCCCCTGGTGTTCAAGGTGCGTCAGTGCAGTGTGAAGAGCAGTGTCGATGGCATCCCCTGTAGACCTATTTGCTCTGTAGGCAAACTGGTGTGGGTCGAAGGTGGGTGGGAGGCTGGCTTTGATGTGCTGCAGGACCAGTCTCTCGAAGCACTTTGTGATGACCGGTAGTCGTTAAGTCCGCTGATGACAGACTTTTTCGGCAGTGGGATGATTGTGGCGGACTTCAGGCAGGGAGGGATGGTGGATTTTAAAAGGGACAGGTTGAAGATTTTTGTGAAGACCTCAGATAATTGGTCTGCACATTCCCTCAGCACTCTGCCCGTCACACCATCGGGGCCTGCAGCTTTCCTGGGATTCACTGCTCTGAGCACGCGCTTAACATCATACTCCTGCACAGTGAAGGTGTTGCTGCCAGGTGCTGGAGAGGGTGTTATGTCTGCCACTGTAGCTTTCACCTCGAAACGAGCAAAGAAACAGTTAAGTTCCTCTGCCAGCGAGGCGTCGCCGTCGGCAGTCGTGCGGTTGCTGGTCTTGTAGTTGGTGATGTGCTGGATGCCTTGCCATACCCGCCGTGGGTCATTGTTGGAAAAGTGGTCCTCAATCTTCCTCTTGTAGGACGCTTTGGCATCCTTGATGCCTCTCTTCAGGTTGGTTCTAGCAGCACTGTATAGAGCGGCTGCAGGGTTTCTTGTTGGCGCCTTCATTATTCCGACCTTCAGCCTACTCATCTGTTGCAAACTCCGCAATGTTAAATACCTTGCAACAAAAAGCAATCCGATGCACGTGACTTTTTTTCCCTCAGAGTGACAATTCATTCCAGGGAGAAAGACAAAATTGCAAGGGCCTCTGACACCGCACCATTCACAGGGGAAACAGCGCATCTCAATTTGTAGCTTGATGAGTTTGGAAAGAACTGCAGATGCTGGTTTAAATCGAAGGTAGAAACAAAATGCTGGAGTAACTCAGCAGGTCAGGCAGCATCTCAGGAGAGAAGAATTGGATGACATTTCGGGTCGAGACCCTTCTGCAGACAAAATTTGTAGTTTGATGAGTTTGGAACGATCACCTGCCACCAAAATAAAATTTGATGTTCCTGTTCCCGAAATGCCTTGTACAGTGGACAGAGCATGTAGCATCACCCCTGCTGCCAATCTCCATCATTTGATATTGCTTGCATTATGTGTGAACCACTAGATAGGAATTCAATAGCTCCCATTCTCACAGCATGGGAATATTATCAAGTGTACATCAGACGTAATTGCTGAAACCGTACAATCTCAGAGCAAGTTGCACATTCTGAGCAGCCTGTGCAATTGGAGGACAAATTTTCAATAGTTTAGTTAAGAATGTCTTAGAGCATTGTGCACATGATCATTTATGACACAACTGAATTCAAAAGTTTTCGCGAGTGGAGTTCAGTGATCGCTTGCGAATCAATGAATTAGAATCCCATCACTCAGTAGCTACAGTTCCCTCTTCTTCAGGTGAGCAGACGAGCACTCCCAACAATGTGGTTCTCAAGAAAGTGTTAGATTTAGCTCTTGGGACGAACGGAATCAAGGGATATGGGGAGAAGCCAAGAATGGGGTACTGATTGCGGATGATCAGCCATGATCACAATGAATGGCCTTGCTGGTTCGAGGGGCCAAATGACCTCCTCCTGCACCTATTGTCTATGTTTCTAAAACTGCACTAGCACCATCAGCACAAGTGTAAATAGTGAGATGGAGAGATGCTCCTAACCTTTGTTCCCTCTAATGTTCTGTGGTCCCTTCTTCTGCAAGAAGAGGAAGAGCTGACCGAGCGAGGTGTGACAGCAAACCAAAGAAGGCAGGCACGGGTTACTGATTGTGGATGATCAGCCATGATCACAATGAATGGCGGTGCTGGCTCGAGGGGCCGAATGGCCTCCACCTGCACCTATTTTCTATGTTCTATGTTAGCAACAGCATGTGGGCATTGACACAATGAGGGGTTTTGTTGAAAGTGAGGTTGAGGCATCATATTGCAAAAGATAAATGTCAGTGGAAATTGGAGAGATGGGGATGAGTCAGTACATTGACATAAAGGAATGGGATTACATTTATGTGAATTGAGCAGAGAAGATTTACAATGTTGGCGGGAGGGTCAGCTTAGAATACGGGGAAGGTTCATCATTAGATTTACTGATCTTCAGAGATCATTAATGTGCTTCCTCCAGCACTAACACCATACAGCTATGATTATTTCACATGTTCACCGTGGTCCGCTTAACAGACTTCTTCCTCCAATGAACCAGTGCATCTTCCTGTGCCTTTACAACACAGTAGACTGACATCCAGCTCAGAGCTGTTAGAGGGAAGCACAGTATCCCAACATTATCCTGTCACTTCCCCGCTGTTGCCAGAGCACTCCAAAGTCTAACAAATGTCATCTTCGGAAGGTGCCATTAGATTGCAGGAGTTAACTTGCGTGCATTTATGGCATCACTAAGCTGACTCAACTGCACATATCTAATACTGCTCATGGAAGGGTGGGCTAAGAAAAGCCCTTCCAAACCCACCACAACCATTGCTTCACCATCCACTGAATTTGCAGACAACTCAAATTTCAACAAAGATAGACACAAAAAGTTGGAAAAACATTACACTCTATAGTAGAAGGTGCGATGCAACAAGGTGTTGAAGTGGGAGAAGAAATTACACCTCAGGATAGTGTCTCAAACGTTTCAACGCAAAGATCAAGACATAAATCTGGTTCTGTAGCCAGTTCAACTACGAGGGTCTCTGCTCAATTGGAAGCTGAAGCTGAGATGGCTGCTCTCTCGCTAGAAGCTGCCACCTTGGAGAAAAAAATATGAGATTGAGGAACAAGAACAGCTGAGAAGATGTGCAGAACAGCTGAAGAGGGAGGCTGAGGAACGAGATGAACAGCTGACGAGACAGGCAGAACAGCTGAAGAGGTAGATGGAATGGTTGGAAACAACCACAAAGCTGGCAGCTGCTGGGGCAAGGAGGGACATACTGGAAGGCCAAAGATCAAATTGGGGCTCGAGAGTATCTCAGAAGAAGAGTTCCTTAGTCCAAGAAGGAGCTGCTAAGCTGGAAACAACAGCTAAAGTCAACCCACAGCCAGAGCCAGTCTGGTCTCGAGACACAGAACTGGCACTAAGTAAGTGGATGGGCGACAAAACTTCACCAAAGCAACCGGGTGCTAGATCAAAGCAACCAACCTTTGGGATGTCTGTTAAGGCTCGAACCAACCCAGTACTCTTCTCAGAGGCCTGTTCATCAGCTACCTGCACCCAGCCAGAGACAAACAACTGATCATGGGACTCGTGACAAAATTTACCCGGATCGATCTGCACTAAGCCAGGGATCTCAAAATGAATTCTATGAATTAGTGAGGAATCAAATGAGAATCAGCGAGCTCATTATTCAACAAAATCTTTCTTCCACCTTACCCCCAATGGAAATCCCTAAATATGATGGTGATCTTTTACAATATGAAGCTTTCATAGAAGTGTTTGAAGAAGGAGTAGAAATGAAAACTACAAGTTACAGAGATCACTTACGATTTCAGGAGCAATACACAAGTGGATATTCGAACCAGCTTGTTAAAAGTTGTCAACATTTGCCTGTGGATGAGGGCTATCGAACGTCAAGAGAGTTGCTTAAAGAGCATTTTGGTAACAAACAGAAGATTGCTAACGCATACATGAAAAAGGCCTTTGCTTGGTCAGTTATCAAGGCGGAAGATGTGAAGGCTTTGCATGAGTTTGCAATATTTCTTAGGGGTTGTTGTAATTCAATGAGAAATAACAACCACATGGAAGAAATGAATGTCGTTAGTAATATGAAGGCTATCATTCTAAAACTGCCCTATAGGCTGAGAGAAAAGTGGAGAGATAAAACAGGCCTGATACAGGAGGTTGACGATAGAGAGGCCATGCTTCCTGACCTGGTGAATTTCATGGAAAGAGAAGTACAGTTAATGTCAAACCTATGCTATGGGAATATTCAAGATCCTAAACCAACAACTGTCAAAGGCTCTAACTTTACTAAAACAAAGGGAAGATCAGGACCTAAGGAAAGCAGTTTTGCTGCTGCCGTAATACCCGTAGAAATGAAGGACGGAATGAAAAGAGATGCATCTACCATTAAGCTCCAAGGGTTTTGTTTTGCATGTAATGATGTTGATCACACTATAAGATGGTGTCGAAAATCCAAGAAGAAGGAATATAAAGATAAGATTGACTTCTTGAAGGAGAACCTTCAAGATAGGTGGAGTAGTTGATAGTGAGGTAGATTTTCAAAGTCTACAGAGAGACTTGGGCCTTTTGGAAGGGTGGGCTGAAAGATGGCAGATGGAGTTTAATGCTGATAAGTGTGAGGTGCTGCATTTTGGTAGGACAAATCAAAATAGGACGTACAGGGTAAATGGTAGGGAATTGAGGAATGCAGTGGAACAGAGGGATCTGGGAATAACTGTGCATTGTTCCCTGAAGGTGGAATCTCATGTGGATAGGGTGGTGAAGAAGGCGTTTGGTATGCTTGCCTTTATAAATCAGAGCATCGAGTATAGAAGTTGGGATGTAATGTTGAAATTGTACAGGGCATTGGTGAGGCCAAATCTGGAGTATGGTGTACAGTTCTGGTCGCCAAATTATAGGAAGGATGTCGACAAAATGGAGAGGGTACGGAGGAGATTTACTAGAATGTTGCCTGGGTTTCAGCACTTAGGCTACAGAGAGAGGTTGAACAGGTTGGGTCTTTATTCTTTGGAGCGTAGAAGGTTGAGGGGGTACTTGATAGAGGTTTTTAAAATTTTGAGAGGGACGGACAGAGTTGACGTGGGTAGGCTTTTCCCTTTGAGAGTGGGGAAGATTCCAACAAGGGGACATAGCTTCAGAATTGAGGGACAAAGGTTTAGGGGTAACATGAGGGGGAACTTCTTTACTCAGAGGGTTGTGGCTGTATGGAATGGGCTTCCGGTGGAAGTGGTGGAGGCTGGCTCGATTTTATTATTTAAGAGTAAATTGGATAGGTATATGGATAGGAGGGGATTGGAGGGTTATGGTCTGAGTGCAGGTAGATGAGACTAGGTCAGGGAGAATGGTCGGCGTGGACTGGTAGGGCCGGACAGGCCTGTTTCCATGCTGTAGTTGTTATATGTTATGGATGTCTGAAGAAAGGACACATGGTTAAAGACTGCAGGAACCAGATAACATAATATATGCAAACAAGATCATCCTGAATTACTTCACATTGAACAGAGGAATACGGACGAGAAGCCGGAGCAAATGGAACAAAAGGAGAAACCAGCTACGAGTGATATTGTTGCCTCACCTCAGATAAATGCGCATATTGGGGCTGGGGTAGAAACCTGTATTTTCTCCATCCTACCAGTACAGGTAAGGAACAACAAGGGGAATACAGTGTTGCAAACATACGCATTTTTGGACAGTGGAAGTTCAGCTACCTTATGCACAGAAAGCTTGATGAGAAGGCTGGACATCACAGGAGAAAAGATTATGCTTCTCTTGAACACCATGAATGGTCAGAAATGCTACGATAGTTATCATATCACAAGTATGGAAATATCTAGTCTGGAGGAAGACAATTTTATACAAATATCTGATGTGTTTACACATGAGACTATGCCCGTCTCTCATCTCTCATCCAAATTTGACGGTTAATGTCAAACCTACGCTAAGCAAAAAGACTTGAAAAAATGGCCTTACTTGAAAGATGTCAAGATACCTAAAATAAATTCTGATATCGACCTACTTATCGGAACGAATGCTTTGAAGGCATTAGAACCTAGAAAGGTTGTTACCAGTCAAGGAGATGGACTGTTTGCTGTGAGAACCAGACTCGGATGGGTTATCTATGGCTCATTGAGAAGGAACAATAAAGGCAGGAAAAGAAATACCTATACTGCTGCTGCCGTCAATCAAATATCTATTGTAAATCTAGAGGAGTTGTTGACCAAGCAATATAATCACCACTTCAATGAAAGAACCAGCAAGGAATCAGAAGAAATGTCCAGAGAAGTAAAAAAAATTGGAAATTATCAATCACTCAGTAAAGATAGCAGGACACTATTGCCTAGACTTACCTTTCAAACAAGAAAGTGTTAGTCTGCCGAAAAACCGTTGCATTGCAGAACAATGCATTCAGAATCAGAAACGCAAGTTTGGCAAGAATATGAAATTTCATGATGAATATACATCTTTCCTCACAGAGATGATTGACAATGGTTATGCCGAAAGGGTGCCAGAAGACCAGGTGAATCGAAATGATGGAGAGCTTTGGTATATCCCACACCATGGGATGTATCATTCAAAAAAAAGGAACATTAAGAATGGTCTTCGACTGTGCTGCGGTTTTCAAGGGTAAATCACTTAACTGTCAATTGCTGCAGGCTCCAGACTTTATCGAAATCACTCATCGGAGTTCTCATCAGATTCAGACAAGAGCCGGTGGCTTTGATGGTGGATATCAAGGCGATGTTTCATCAGGTCAAGGAATCGGAAAAGCATGTCGACTACTTGCGATTTCTGTGGTGGCCAGATGGTGACGCACAAGAAGATCTCATTGAATACCGGATGAAGGTACATCGCTTTGGAGCAGTGTCATCACCAAGTTGTGCAAACTTCGCATTGAGGAAAACCGCCGAGGACAATAAACCTCACTTTTCAGAAGAAGTGACAAACACAGTAAAGAGCAATTTCTATGTGGACTGAAGAATTCAGTCTGAAGAAGGGTCTCGACCCGAAACGTCACCCATTCCTTCCCTCCTGAGATGCTGCCTGACCTGCTGAGTTACTCCAGCATCTTGTGAATAATTACCTTCGATTTGTACCAGCATCTGCAGTTATTTTCTTACACATTTCTATGTGGACGATTGTTTAAAATCCATGTCCACGGAACAGGAAGTATTCCAAATGGTAAAACATCTGACTTCCCTCTGCAACTATCGAAATGGATCAGCAACAGCCGTGCTGTGTTGGAAACCATTCCACTAGATAACAGAGCCAAGGAGACCCGGGAGTTGAATTTGGACAAAGGCAATCTGGCCATGGAGAGAGCATTGGGATTGCACTGGTGCATTGAAACGGATGTGTTCAAGTTCAGAATCTCGATTCAGGAGCGACCATGTACAAGACGGGGCATTCTGATTGGTCATGATTGGTTCTGTTTACGACACTTTGGGATTTCTTGCACCATTTACACTACCAGTCAAGTTAATTTTGCAGGAACTCTGTAAGAAGAACTTGGATGGGATGAGAGTATAACGCAAATCTTCTCTCAGCGATGGACAGATTGGTTCATAGATCTTGACAAGATCTCGGAGTTCAGAGTGGACCAGGGTATGAAGCCTACAGACTTTGGTCGAATCAAATATGCACAGCTGCATCACTTTTCAGACGCAAGTGAAAGTGGTAATGGTACTGTTTCATATCTAAGACTGGAAAATGATAGCAATGAAGTGCATTTATTCACAAAATGCTGGAGTAACTCAGCAGGTCAGGCAGCATCTCAGCAATGAAGTGCATGCTGCATCCTTAATGGGAAAGGCCAGAGTGGCACCATTGAAACAAATGACGATTCCCAGAATGGAGCTTGCAGCCGCAGTCCTAGCTGTCAGAATTGACATATTGCTGCAAAAAGAACTGCAGCTTAAGCTGGAGGAATCTACCTTCTGGACTGATAGCATGACAGTGTTTAAGTACATCAACAATGAAAACAAACGCTTCCTAACATTTGTAGCAAACAGGATCTCTTTTGTAAGGGATGCTCCTAATGTATCACAGTGGAAGTATGTTAATACCCAGCAAAATCCTGCGGATGAAGCCTCTTGAGGATTAACAGCAGACTGCTTCTTAAGATGGATCAATGGGCCAGTTTCTCTGTAAACCAGACCGAGAATGGCCAAGTTTAACCTGGAAACTGAAATCTCTGCTAATGATCCGGAGATGAAGCAAGACATCTCAGTGAACGCCATTATCAAGGATCCATTGGATTCAACAAACTATATAATTACCCATTTCTCATCATGGAATAAGTTGAAGGCTGTGGTAGCTTGGTTTCTTAAAGTAAAGACAATGCTCTTGCAGTGGACTTGTAAGAGAAAGGAAACTCGTGCTGCTATGGGTAGCTTTGAAACGGATCCTGGCAAGCTGAAAGAAAAGGTTGACAAAGAGATGCAAGTCTTTAAGGCATCATACCAGGGACAGTGTTTATGTCTGGATGATCTTTTTAAGGCAGAAAATGCAGTTATCTCTTTCTGTCAAAGGCAAGGATACAAGGAAGAGCTATCAACATTACAAGCTGGTGAGCATGGTGTTAAAAGAAGTACAGGCTTGACCCGATACTGGATAAAGGACTTCTGAGAGTAGGTGGTCACCTAAATAAACTAGCGATGCCTGAAGAAGCTAAGCATCCTATTATTCTCTCGAAGGACTTTCATATTTCAACATTGCTGTTATGACATATGGAGAAGAAATCACATGTTGTCGAAACTTCGTAAAAAATACTGGATTGTCAAAGCTAACTCCGCTGCAAGAAAGGTTATAAAGAATTGCGTTGTGTGCAAACGTCAGCGAGGAAGAGTTGGAGAACAGAAAATGGCAGTCTTGCCCCTGGAAAGGATTCAACCTGATAATCCTCCATTTACAGAAGTAGGAGTTGATTATTTCGGTCCTGTAGAGGTCAAGAGAGGACGAAGTCTGGTGAAAAGGTATGGTGTAATCTTCACTTGCATGGAAATTGCATCTACACTTGACACAGACTCCTGTATTCATGTGTTACGAAGATTTATTTGTCGACAAAGTCAAGTTTTATCATTAAGATCAGATAATGGTACGAATTTTGTTGGAGCGGAAAGAGAGTTGAGAGAAGCGCTTAAAGGCTTGAATCAGAACAAGATCCAGAATGATATGCTTCAGCAAGGGATATGATGGAACTTTAATCCCCCAGCGAGATCCCATCACGGCAGTGTTTGGGAACGATTGATTCGCAATGTGCTGCGCTTTGTTCTTAAACAACAAGTTCTGGATGATGAAGGATTGTAAACATAATTTTGTGAAATAGAAGCAATTTTGAATGACCGACCCATTACCAAGAGTTCTGATGATCTGAGTGACCTGGAAGCACTTAGATCAAATCATATTCTTCTCTTGAAAACCAAGCCAATGTTACCATCTGGGCTCTTTGTGAAGAAAGATTTGTATATTAGACACAGATGGAAACAGGTACAATATATAGCAGACCTTTTTTGGAAACGGTGGACACAAGAATTCAAGAACATCAACGATGGTTGAGAGTAAGAAGAAATGTTATTCCAGATGATATCGTTTTGGTGGTTGATTCTACTGAACCACGAGGTTCTTGGTTGATGGGCAGGATACTGGAGATCCAGCCAGACGTTAAAGGTTTAGTGCCTACTGTACGACTTCAGACTAAGGACAACATCTTGGTAAGACCGACAACCAAGATATGTCTGCTTCTAGAAGGTGAAGGAGAAGATTGAAGAATCGCTAAAGAAGTTTGAATGCCATCACATAATGCATATTACTTTTGTTTTTGATATATATTAAGCTTTTATAGCTCCTTTTCATATCTATTGGTAATTGCTTCGTTACATATGTAGAACAATTAGGGGCCGGTGTGTAGGAGCCATTTACGCTTAAATTAGTGACTGTCATTGTATTATGGCTATGTTTAATATTTCTACTTTCTGTCTTTTTTGCATGCTTGTGGGTGTGATTTGATACGTAATGGGGAGTGTCTATATCTGAGGAGGCCAGCGTAGCCACAGAGATTGGCTTTGTTATCTCAGAGTGTGGTGTGTGTGTAAGCTATACCTCCATTCCACCCCCGAGAAGTAATGGCTATCAAGGTTGGACTTTGAGATGGTATAGAAACTGCCATTACACCTTCACTCAGTCTGCTTTGGCCCAGGGGATCTCCTGGTTGCTAAACCTTTTAACTAACCCTTCATATTCCCACACTGACCTTTCTGTTCTGGGTCTCCTCTACTATTCAGAATGCGGCCAAATACAAATTGGAGGAACAACACCTCATATTTTGCTTGTGCAGCTTACAACCCAGTGGTATGGATTATGATTTATTTCACCAAATCATCCTTGCATATCTCTCTCCCAAATCATCCTCTCTCTCTCCCTCGCATTCTCTCTCTCTCTCTCTCCCTCGCATTCTCTCTCTCTCTCTCCCTCGCATTCTCTCTCTCTCTCTCTCTCTCTCCCTCGCATTCTCTCTCTCTCTCTCTCCCTCGCATTCTCTCTCTCTCTCTCTCCCTCGCATTCTCTCTCTCTCTCTCTCCCTCGCATTCTCTCTCTCTCTCTCTCCCTCGCATTCTCTCTCTCTCTCTCTCTCTCTCTCTCTCTCTCTCTCTCTCTCTCTCTCTCTCTCTCTCTCTCTCTCTCTCTCTCTCTCTCTCTCTCTCTCTCTCTCTCTCTCTCTCTCTCTCTCTCTCTCTCTCTCTCTCTCTCTCTCTCTCTCTCTCTGTCTCTCTCTCTGTGATAGCTCCATTTATGCAAACAAAAAATCCAGCCGTCATCTCTAATGCATTCGTATGCAGCATTTACGTACTAATTCTAGGGTTTCACACATGTTTTAAAAACAGTTCAACACCTGGACCTGTACTGTCAATCCTGCATGGTATATCTCATCATCTTAAGACAAATAGAATCCACCTACTTTTCATATATCCTTTGGCCCCTTGTGAAAACTTTCACTTCGCTATCCAATGGGAAAGTGCCATCATCTTTTCTGAATCGGTAGAAAAGTTTGGCATCCTTAAATTCCTTATGTTCATCACAAACTAAAAAGGAAACACAGGACAAGATTTTTTTAAGGTACTTTGAGAAGTCAGAATGAGCCATCACAGTCAGGGCATTACAGGAATGGTTTACTGCAGGTTCAACATAACATGCAAGCAATAATTTACAGAAAATTACTTCTATCATACTTGCAGTTGCTCTACTTTCAAACTAACCAAAACTAGATTATATTTCTCATCCGAAATGGCAGATAAATGACAAATGGGATAATTTATACAACGTCAACTGAAACATCACCCATTCCTTCTCTCCTGTGAGGCTGTCTGACCTGCTGAGTTACTCCAGCATTTTGCGAATAAATACCTTTGATTTGTACCAGCATCTGCAGTTATTTTCTTACACCATCTTCTTCAACGTGTTGAATTTCAAATACTTTACACTTGCACAAGATGGTTGGAGTAACAAGAACCATGGAACAGCCTCTTCCCTCATTATCAGGATTCTGAATGGTCCTTCCATAAGCAAGGGTACTGTTTGATTCACCTCTACCCCTTTGAGGACACTGGACTTTGTCTATGGAACAAATGCGCACCAATTCTGAGAACTGTATTCAGCACCTTGTATCTTCCCCTTTTGAACTGATTGTATCTGTGTATGGTGTATCCAATCTGTTTGGATAACATGCAAAACAAAGCTTTTCACAGTACCTCAGTCCATGTATAAGAAAAAAACCTAAACCTAACTCAACATAAACTCCCTTGTAGCAGGTGAATGAAAACTGGGATTATCCTGCTAACTATCTTCACCAATTTCAACAAAGCATGTTTGTTGACAATAGTGAAATGTGCCTTAGGGGGACACGAACTATATTTCATGTATAAAGTTGCCAATCTTTGCATCATCCCCTTCATTCTGTTGACAATACTTAGTAAAAGACAAATTTAAAGAACAAGTTTATAATGCAAGACAATTGGAGTATTGGCAAGATAGGTAAAGTAGATTGTCAGAGGTTATTCTGACCTGATACCATAAAATGACAGGCTGAAAAATAGAGGTTACTAGACCAAGTGGACCGGTTGGGCCCGTTCCTCATAGAGGGGGGACAGGGAAGGGGAGAGGGTATGATTGAGTAAGGCCTGGACCCAAAGCCTCTCTTGTATTGTAGCACCCTCAACCCCCCACTCAATACCCCTTATCCCCCCTCCTCCCCCTACTGACCCACCCCTTCCCCCCTAGCCACCCCCACTCGCCCCTCCCCTGCCCCCACCCGGGACGCAGGGGGGTGGAGTGGCTGAGTGTTAGACCAATGCAGTAGAGGTTTGGGGGAGTTCAGGGGGGATGAATTGGGTGAATGGAGGGTGGGGAGAGAGGGGGAGGGGATAAGGGGGCTGGGGGGATGGAGTGGGTGAGAAGAGGATAAGGGGGGATGAGGTGGGTTGTGGGGGGGATGAGGTGGGTTGTGGGGGGGATGAGGTGGGTTGTGGGGGGGAATGATGTGGAGTTGAGGGGGTGTGGATGGAGTGGGTGAGTGGGGCTCTTAAAAAAAAACCTGAAACCAACTTAAGTTAATGCAGCACAGGTTTGGGGGAGTTTTAAGGGGGATTAAGGGGGGAATGGAGTGCGTGAGTGGGGCTCTGAAGAAAAATCCTAAACACAATTTCAGTTAATGCAGGAGAGGTTTGGGGGAGTTTTAAGGGGGGGGGGGTGTGGTGGGAATGGTGCCTGAGTGAGGGGGGTTTGAGGTGGGAATGGAGTGCCTGAGTGAGGGGGGGTTGAGGTGGGAATGGAGTGCCTGAGTGAGGGGGGGGTTGAGGTGGGAATGGAGTGCCTGAGTGAGGGGGGGTTGAGGTGGGAATGGAGTGCCTGAGTAAGGGGAGGGTGTTAGACCAATGCAGTGGAGGTTTGGGGGAGTTTTAAAGGGGGCTCAGGGGGGATCAATTGGGTGAGTGGAGGGTGGATAAGGGGGCTGAGGGGGATGGAGTGGGTGAGGGGAGGATAAGGGGGGTTAAGGGGGGTTGTGGCGGGGGATGATAAGTGGGGTTGAGGGGGTGTGGATGGAGTGGGTGTCTTACAAAAACCTGAAACCAATTTAAGTTAAGAGGATAAGGGGGGAGTTTTAAGGGGGATTGAGGGGGGAATGGAGTGTGCTCCCCCCTCACCCACTTCATCCCCCCTCCTCCCCCCCTCACCCAGTCCATTCCCATCCCCCCTCCCCCCCCTCACCCAGTCCATCCCCATCACCCCTCCTCCCCCCCCTCACCCACTCCACCCCCCCCTTCACCCAGTCCATCCCCATCCCCCCTCCTCCCCCCCCTCACCCAGTCCATTCCCCCTCCTCCCCTCCCCCTCACCCAGTCCATCCCCATCCCCCCTCCTCCCCCCCCCTCACCCAGTCCATTCCCCCTCCTCCCCCCCCCTCACCCAGTCCATCCCCATCCCCCCATCCCTCCCCCTCACCCAGTCCATCCCCATCCCCCCCTCCTCCCCCCCTCACCCACTCCATCACCCCTCATCCCCCCCCTCACCCACTCCATCCCCCCCCCTCACCCAGTCCATCCCCATCCCCCCCCTCACCCAGTCCATCCCCATCCCCCCCCTCACCCAGTCCATTCCCCCTCCTCCCCTCCCCCCTCACCCAGTCCATCCCCATCCCCCCTCCTCCCCTCCCCCTCACCCAGTCCATCCCCATCCCCCCTCCCCTCCCCCTCACCCAGTCCATCCCCATCCCCCCTCCTCCCCCCCTCACCCACTCCATCCCCCCCCCTCACCCACTCCACCCCCCCCCCTCACCCACTCCATCCCCCCCCCCTCACCCACTCCATCCCACCTCCTCCTGCCCCACTCCATCCCCCTCAGCACTGCCGTCAGTCGGGCGGGTGCCCTCCCCTCTCGGAACGGGGGAGGCGACTCCACCTCCCAGCGGTCAGCGCGGCCCGATCTGAGGAATGGCAGGAGCGAGGCATGCCAGGGGGGGGGGGGGGGGGGGAGAGGAGCGCATTAATTAAAGGTACCGGGGGGGGGGGGGGGGGAGCACATTAATTAAAGGTCCGGGGGGGGCACATTAATTAAAGGTCCCGGGGGGGGGGCACATTAATTAAAGGTCCCCGGGGGGGGGAGCGAGCTGATCTGTTGAAGACGTGCGGGTCGCATTGCATTGTGACGTCACACGCTGAATAGCGGGGAGGGGGGGCGCGAGCTCCTCTCACAGGCGCACGGGACCCATTGTGACGTCACACGCTGAATAGCGGGGGGGGGCACGAGCTCCTCTCACAGGCGCACGGGACCCATTGTGATGTCACACGCTGAATAGCGGGGGGGGAGGGGCGCGAGCTCCTCTCACAGGTGCACGGGACCCATTGTGACGTCACACGCTGATGAAATGGGTTAGAAAGGAAAATTTTAGACTTTAAAATCTCTTTAGCTTTAAAAATATAGCTTCAATTTGAATGAGTGGTTTTAATATATGGCCAGGATAATGGTGAGTATGGTGGTGCAACAATTGTAGCGCTATGGTGTACCGTTTTGGCTGTGCGAGTGACAAAGGTTATGCTGTACACAATTTGAAAATTCTGTATCGAGTTCCAATGTCGCAGCATTTTGATGGGATCTCAATGTCGAGACAGTGTTGCTCCTAAATACAAGTCTCTGCAGTCATGCGCTTGTCTAAGGGGCAGTGGAGAGGGGAAGGAGGTTGAGGATGAGGCGAAGAAGTATATTTTCCTCATCCACAACGCTGTGTCATAATTAATGAACAAACAAATGTCTAGGTTGTCACGTGGCTTGGATGGATCAATTAGAAATGCAGATGCAAGCAGAGGAAAATGTTTTTAGGACAATAACAATGACACATATAATCTGTGAGAGATAAAAATCGAGTTAAAATGTTCAGAACAATTTTGCATAGTGAGTAATGTGGCGTTAATGCCCGACTGGAGATGACATCAGCAAGGATACCAAGAAGTTCTGAGCATACAAACTCATGAGCCCATCAGTTTTTTTTAATTTGAGGCTGCACACCTGTCACTTGGCAGCTGCAGAAAGATGGTCTCTCATGGTATGTTGGGATCACATTACTTGACTGGTGAAAGTCCCAGGAAACAAAGGGTGACGGGGGAATTCGAATAAAGGGCTAAGTTTGTTATTCACAACTGTACACCTCACCATCTGTTTGGTAAAAGTAACTGAAACAGAATGAAAACACTCCTTTTAATAGGTTTAAACATTTGTGAGCTTACCATGATGGATGACACCATGGTCTAATAGTTTCTGTACCAACTTAATTGCAGTTTCTCTGTCTGTCGCATCTTTATGATCTAAAAGCCAATCAACCAATTCTTTTGCAACAAAACAGTTTGGATAAGTTCGAAGATGATATCGCCGATCCTTTATAATCTTTTCCTCATGAAGTCGTAACCTGAAAACAGAATTGAAACAAATCTAATGAAGATTTTAAACAACGCTGTCTGTACAATTTTCTTCTGGCAGTCATCTAAACAAATTAAAGAATAAAAGAAAATGGTCCATCTTCCCTGGCACGTTGAGGAGGAATAGATTAAGGCCAAAATAGCAATTTAAAAAAAAATGTTTGCAACAAGTTGAGATTTTAAATAATAGCTGGGGTTCTTAAAGCTTCCAGAGATATGTCATGATATTCAGCAGCCCAAATACATCAGCGGAATTTCACAGTTTGCAAGAAGGCTGTGAACAATATCACAGGGCAAGGCCGAATTTCCAAGAGGAAGGAATGAAACGATCACTAAAACCAGACACGTTTTAAAAGAGATAAGTTCTGCTTGACTTAGGGGTGCCAACTATCTCACTCCCAAATAAGGGACAAGGTGACCTCACCCAGCAAGCGGCCACGTGCTCCCGCTCCACCAATGGCAGCCACCCGGGCCGGGAGGCAGGTTGCAACACAATCTCCGTTAGGCGGCCGCCAGGCCTCCGGACCTACACTAGCCAGACCTACATTGTCCGGACCTGCCCGGAAGGTAGACACAGATTTTAACCAGCATCTGCAGTTTTTTTCCCACTACACAGTCCTACAGCATCCGGGCCTACAGCACCTCCCGGGCTTAAAACAGGACATGAGCAGTCCCGTACGGGACAAGCCAATTTAGCCCAAAATAGGGAATGTCCCGGCTAATACAGGACAGTTGGCAACCTTAGTTTGACTCAAGGAACAACTGAGTAAGTTACAAAATCACATTTGAAAAAATTCAAATCACATTTGAAAAAAAATCTAGGCAGGAACTAATAGAGCTGGTTGACACCAGAGACTTTGTGATGATAATGTTTAGATTGCAGCAAAGTGCTTTTTTAAGATGTGCCAAGAATGCAGTTAGTGATGAAATTGACAAATTACCAAGCTTACTAAAAATTGGATAACATTGAGGAAACAATGGGTATTTAATGAAAGGCTCTGGTGATAACATAGAAAATAGGAGCAGGAGGAGGCTATTCGGCCCTTCCAGTCAGCACCACCATTCATTGTGATCATGGCTGATCATCCACAATCAATAACCTGTGCCCAACTTCTCCCCATATCCCTTGATTCCACTCGCCCCTAGTGCTCTATCTAACTCCCTCTTAAATTCATCTAGTGATTTGGTCTCCACTGCCCTCTGTGGCAGCGAATTCCACAAATTCGCAACTCTCTTTTCAGAACCAATGAACACCAAGTAAGATCTGTTTCCGGATTCTTAAATGTACCCAATAGACACAGAAGGCCTCACATGAAAAATGGGCAAAAATACTTGGATTCAGAAAATTAACTTCAGCTTATCTATGCAGTCAGGATAACAAAAGGTGAGAATAGATTAAGCCGTCTGTAAAGCAATGAGTAATTAGGAACAATTTAACAAAATACAGCTTATAAAACCGCACACCACGGACAAAAGGCACAATAATTTATAAAAATGCCACAAAGGAAATACACAAGTGTTGACCTAAACAATTAAAACTCGTAGGTAGACACAAAATGCTGGAGTAACTCAGCGGGTCAGGCACCATCTCGGGAGAGAAGGAATGGGTGACGTTTCGGGTCGAGACCCTTCTTCAGACTGATTGATGCTTGCTGGACCCCAGAACTAGTCTTAAGAAATTGTTGTAAACTTGATCATAAAGTAAACTCATTTCAAACAAAAATCAAATGGGTGACATTTTATGCTGTTGCAAACTAATCTTCAGGCAGAAATTGATACAATGGTGATTATATTTGATTTTCCTTTGCAATTTAAACATTGCAACAAAAAAAATCTTGTATTATTTATTGTAGAATTGATAATCAGCACATTATATTCACTTTGGTCAATTTAATGGTGACTTTATTTCAACATTTTATGAAGCCTTGCACATTAATTTGAATTTGATTTTGAGTGCACAAAGGAAAACTTCATTCCAGAACACTCATTTCTGGCATCTTCCCTCGGGCCCTCTTGAGGGTGACCTTGCCCACAAAGACTGTCCCTTGTTCCCACAAATATTTTAGACCACCCACCAACGTTCACACCCCTTTCATTATTAGTTAACTCTTGCATTCCCTCCATTGTTCTCCTGGAAAAGTTAACCTCTTCCTACATTCCAACTTTACAATCAATTTTCCTGCAAGTTCGCAAGTGGATCCCCTACCCTAGCCACATCCACTGGGAGGGGAAGGCCCAGGAGGAGGAGGCCCAGGAGGAGGAGGCCCAGGAGGAGGAGGCTCAGGTGGAGGAGGCCCAGGAGGATGCGGCCCAGGAGGAGGAGGCCCAGGAGAAGGCCCAGGAGGAGAAGGCCCAGGAGGCGAAGGCCCAGGTGGAGGAGGCCCAGGAGGAGGAGGCCCAGATGGAGGAGGCCCAGATGGAGGAGGCCCAGGAGGAGGAGGCTCAGGTGGAGGAGGCCCAGGAGGCGAAGGCCCAGGTGGAGGAGGCCCAGGTGGAGGAGGCCCAGGTGGAGGAGGCCCAGGAGGAGAAGGCCCAGGAGGAGAAGGCCCAGGAGGAGAAGGCCCAGGAGGAGAAGGCCCAGGAGGAGAAGGCCCAGGAGGAGGAGGCTCAGGTGGAGGAGGCCCAGGTGGAGGAGGCCCAGGTGGAGGAGGCCCAGGAGGCGACCTGGAAGGTGGCCCTTGTCCCCGCCACTACCCCAATAAGAGAGTGAGCTGGTTGTGCAGTACCAATCGTACCTTCAACTGTACGATAACAACAACCGGCAGTACCGCAACAAGGCTGGGAAGACAGCTCTCCTTGAAGCCAAGGCCAAGGAGTTCCCTGATTGCACCTGTAAGTACACACTTCATGTTGTGTGGTAGCTGTGGTCTCCATTCTCTTGCAAGCAGGTGATCCACACTAATGTTTATCTTTTTACTTATACAGAATGACATCTGGGGGTTTAAGTCAGAGGACAAGATTTGGGAAGCTGTCCCAGAGGGCAAATAAGTGCTGGTCTGGTGGCAAGAGTCTGACACAGAGGCAGGAGTGGATCCTACAGAAGTGGCCCTTTCTAAGGTCACACATTGTGCTTGTGGATGCCCGACAAAGCCAGAATACAGTAATTATCATAACATAATCATTGTGAAAGTGATTATTTGATTTTCATCTTGCTTGTCATGTCCTGATGGTCTTGAAAGTCTATAAATACACATTTATCTCCTTCCACTTTGACAGGAGTTTACCACATTCCAGGACCTCATGTGAGGGCGAATGTGATCCTCTTGAGGGACCCTCTGGATCCACCAATCATCCGCACAGCAAACTGGCAGCTCCAGTGGCTGCTCCACCACAACGGAGGAAAGAGGCAGGTCTGTGGGAGCAGATCAAGGATGTAAGCACGAATGAAGAGTTGTCTTCTCATCCACCATCCATCTTTCTTTTTGAAAAAAAATTAATTGCCTGTATCTTACTCATTTATGTTGCAGCTCATCCAAAAGGTGGAAGAATCCCGAAATGTCAGGCAGACCATGGCATAGCTGCAGACAACACAGGAGAGGCCTGTGGACACCTTCCTTGGATTTTTGAGAACCCAGATTCTCAGCATTCCACAGGAGGTGTGGTTTTCGTACACCATGGCTGCCTTGACGATCGCCCATGACTTCTCCCACCCGGTAAATATCTTCAGTGAATCTTGTGCGGTTTTGAGGATATTTGACTTCAATATTTGCCCTTAATTTTTATATTGATGTATGAAATATTCACAATTATTTCATATGTGTTGCACAATCTGCTGCAGATGGGAAACGCTGGACAGCAACAGCTCGGACAGGCTATGATGGGACCAACACAGCAGCACGCTCACCAGGTATTTAATTTTATAATGCTTTTTGTGAATTGGACTTGACATTCTTTGTTTTTATTTATTTGTCTTTCACTTATTCTCGATATGTTTCTATGTTGCAGCCACAGTCACTGACGAGACCCCCACTGATGCTATTTTATCGGCCCGCAACACCTTTCCCATCGCAGCAGGGATACTCAATGCCAGACTACCATTGGCTTGAGATACCTGCACTTGCGCCAGTGACAGAGGGCCCCCCCAGAACAGAGAGCTGACTGCAGTTCTGTGGGCCATTGCACAATTTGTGTAAAATTGTAAACATTTGTACATATAGAATCCTGTTTAATGTTCAATGTTTGAATTTTGCCAGTTTTTGTAATTTTTTGAAGTTTATCTTTTTTCACGCACTGTTGTATGTAGTTATTCACTTTTTTATAAGAATTTAGTTTGTTTGAAAAAAGTAAATATTGGACATTTTGACAGAAGATTGATGTTTGAAGTTAATGTATTTGAGAGTGGTTTCTCATGCCATCTCTTTCAAATATTTTAATTTCAGTTATAAATATTCAATTAAAAAAACACAAAGACAAGCATGGACTGCATTGAAAAGCGGAAACAAACACAAACCCAAGCATTGCACTGTATCAAAAAGTGAACTCTTGTCAATTATTTTCATCAATGAAACAAATACAAACACAACCATTGCACTGCATTGAAAAGCGAACACTTATCATTTATTTTTTAAATTACGTGAAATGGCTACAGTTGTCATCAGTTGTAACCGACAGGGTCATAGCTTGTCGAGAATGGAGGTAGGTTGACTTTGGTTGTCGTAGCTTGTCGTAGGCGTTGTCGCAGGTGGACGTCCTAAGTCGCGACGACTGGGTCGCCTCTTGTCGGTAGCTTGCCGTCGACTGGGTGGTAGGTTGTTGTAACTTGTCGTAGACATTGTTGTAGTGGGAGTCCAGTCGCCAGTTTTTCGGCGATCTGCTACGACTTTGACAGTTGCCGGCAGTCGCTTTAAAAATCGCCGAACTGGGACAGGCCCTTTACTATTACGGAATCCAAGGCTACAGTACACTCATTACAATAGACAATAGGCAATAGGTGCAGGAGGAGGCCATTCGGCCCTTCGAGCCAGCACCGCCATCCAATGTGATCATGGCTGATCATTCTCAATCAGTACCCCGTTCCTGCCTTCTCCCCATACCCCCTGACTCCACTATCCTTAAGAGCTCTATCAAGCTCTCTCTTGAATGCATTCAGAGAATTGGCCTCCACTGCCTTCTGAGGCAGAGAATTCCACAGATTCACAACTCTCTGACTGAAAACGTTTTTCCTCATCTCAGTTCTAATTGGCCTACCCCTTATTCTTAAACTGTGGCCCCTTGTTCTGGACTCCCCCAACATTGGGAACATGTTTCCTGCCTCGAAAGTGTCCAACCCCTTAATAATCTTATATGTTTCGATAAGATCTCCTCTCATCCTTCTAAATTCCAGTGTATACAAGCCTAGTTGCTCCAGTCTTTCAACATATGACAGTCCCGCCATTCCGGGAATTAACCTAGTAAACCTACGCTGCACGCCCTCAATAGCAAGAATATCCTTCCTCAAATTTGGAGACCAAAACTGCACACAGTACTCGCATTCTTAGCTCAATTTCGCCCATTGCACAGGTCATATTTAACGCATCGGAAAATAAACATTTGCTGAGGTTATTGCAAGATTTTAAATAAGGATGTTCCTGCATTCAAATGGAGGCTGGTAAATTCAAATGTTTGAATGAAACTGATCTGCCTCCAAGATGGGGGAAACGAATGATGTATCGTGACATACATCACACAATTTTGCAGCCCATGATGAAGCACTATCTAGTCACAAGCCATCTTTTCTCATCAGAACAGAGTCCAGCTCTGCCACCGGTGTCGCTTTGCACAGGTTAATAACTGGTTTCTGGCCGGACACACAAGTGTGTCAGGAATTAATTTAATAATTCCTCCTGGCTCAGACCCATGTACATTGCCCTGGAGTACATTCATTATTTGGACTGCACAAAGCAGAAAATACAGAGTTACACAATAAATCTATACTACCTGCTTTCTTGAAATCTGCTGTTCCTTATGTCACCATTTACTACAACCAGCCTGAAGGGTCCCTACCCAAAACGCCACCTATCTATTCAGACATGCCGCCTGACCTGCCAAGTTACTCCAGCACTTTGTGTTTCACTCAAGACCTAGCAGCTGCAGTTCCTTGTGTCTTCATGCTTGGTCCCTGAATGGGCAGAATTTTTACTACCACAGAACCCAAATTTCACCATGATCACAATGAATGGCGGTGCTGGGCCAAATGACCTCCTCCTGCACCTATGTTCTATGTTTCTATGTTTAGTACATACGTTTTAACTAGCAATCTTGTCTAGTTGAGAAGAGGTCTAGAACTGGAATGCACAAATGATTTATACAATTTAGAACATACATACATGCTAACTTATACATTGACAACTCCCCCCCCCCCCCCCAATCTACACTAATCCAGTTTGGCTACATTAGGCCCATTTCCTCCATTCCTTGCCTATGTAAGCAATCTACCTAAAAGGCTGTTAAACATAGTAGTTATACCCGATTCCACCACCTCTTCTAACATTTCATTCCAAATATCAACCACACTGTCCCTTTAAAACCTTCTCTCAATAAACCCATCTTGTGTTGTTTTTTTAATATCCCTGCCATGATTAAATAACAGGAGGCCACAAGCAAAGATTAGTGTCAAGGAAGTGGTAGACAGCAGCATAACTTGCACCAGCACATGTTCTCTGGCAAAGAAAAAGTGGGCACAGGAATCTTTTGTTAAATTTATTATTAATGTTAATTTAGTTTTTATTTAGTCTATTTAATTTAGCATAATTAATGTTAAATTAGTGAAAACACGAACAATTCCAGTTAAACAGCCTGCTGTCCAAGTTCAGATTTTATTGATTCTGTGTTATGGATTTTACAGCATAATCAAAAATTAATTTTACAACAAGATCAAAGTGCGCCAGTCTCTCAGTATGCAACACTTGATAACCGGTAGCTCTAGTTTTTTTCAAGTTACTTTGAGTTTGCACACTCGGTAAGTTTTGCTAATGTAGATGGGTTTTGCGTATTCTTCAAGAACACACATACCCAGTGCTATGACTGACTACGCTCTGCACTGACTTCGACAGGCACTGACTACGCTCAGAGTTTCACTTCAATTTCATTTTATGTTTATAACTGACTCAGTGGAACAGTGAATCATGTACCAAACAATCGCAGAAAAGGTCACCAGCATGATCGAGGAAGTCATCTCTTCACAGAACCATTCTTCACCTCTCCACCATTTGATGACCTCCTTCACCACAAAAATAACAATGCTGACAGTCCACTGCCATAATGAGGGCCGTTTCTCTGCTGCTGAAGGTGTCAGATTTGATAGAGACATTGAATAAAGCCAGAATCTCTCTGGTGGACGTGAGCTTTTCCTGTAGCACTATTTCTTTTAAGCTCTCAGAAAAAATAATTAACTGATGTGAACACAAGTGCAAAATGCTCGTAATGTTTTAACTTTCCTTCCTTGAGCCGTCTCCCAGGTCTATTGTAGTCTACTCTGTATATTCATATTCATCTTGATCTAAAGTTTACAGTGTGTACATCATCTTGATCCAGGCAACACTAACCTGCATAACTTTTCTTTCCTCATGCCCCATCTGAAGCTAAATTATCTGTTCCACGTCGGCAATTACCATTTTGCACTCCGATTCCTTTTAATATAATTCTTATGTGCGTTTTTTTAAATCAACACACTATTCACAGAAGAGCAAGATTCAAAGCTTTTCTTTGTAAAACCAAGTTTATTCTTCTCCTTCCATAGCCTCACTAATCCTGGTATCATTGACACGGTTTGCCAAAACACTTCCCCAGAAGAGGTCTGCAGCATTGTTTCCTTCTTTAGGCTGGAGAGGAAAGTGAACATGCACACTACACACAGCTATCTTTAAATAAAACTACTTTTAAGATATTTTGAGAGCAGGAACACAGAATGCTTATAATCATTTGGGATTATAAATTTAAATACAATTCCCGACTTATATTTTATTCCTATCTCAACATGGTTATCCCCCAAAATAATATCACTCGAACTTTTCAAAATTAACTCTTAAATGGAAATTGATCAGGACCTGAACAGAATACCACTGCAAATGGGCACCCAACGTCAAAACAGATCAATCAGGTAATACACAGACTGATCCAAAATAAGACACCATTTCTGCCAAACATTTGTTTTGAGATTCAAATTACTTTTCACTGATCAGTTCAAGCCTGTTTTCTTTTTAAAACAGACCCTTAAAATTTTTTAATGAACGTCAGTCACATATTGTGGCTTTCCTCCTGTTAGGATGAATTTTATTTTTACACAATCAAATTTATACTAACAAATGCACCAGTTACTATTGCACCAATTTCAATAAACCATAACCCCCATGTTTAATCACAGTTCTATGAAGTGCCAACATATTTTTGTATTTCCACCTTCATGCAGCTCTGTGCAATCCCCTCCACAGAAGATGGGCGATGGAGAGGGCAAAATGTCATCAGGATAACAAAATATATTTTCTCCTTCTTTGAATTCTATGCACACGATATGGGGTTAAATTTGAAAGATTTCCCCCTTCCCTTTCAATCACTACCACCACTGAATCTCCTTCATCTTACTTTAATCATCACCATTGAACAAGGTATATTTGTAAAATGTGTGTTTTGACTGCATTGACTTCTGTTGCAATAAAATGACAAGTGTGAAAATGAGAAAAGCAATGAGCTGCGGCTCTGGTTCCTCAATATCAATTCTGACTTCCCGACGGCAGGAGAGAAATGAGTGTGTGGCCAGGGTGGTGTGGGTCTCTGATGATGCTGGCTGTCTTTTTGAGGCAGCGACTCCTGTAAATCCCTTCGATAGTGGGAAGGTCAGAATCCATGATGGACCACTTTTTGCAGCCGTCTTCGCTCTTGTTGCCGAACGAGGCCATGATGCATCCAGTTATACACTCTACTGTACACCTGTAGAAGTTGAAAAGTCCCCTCTGACATATCAAAGATGGTAATAGTTCAAAATTCCTTTCACATGTGCACAATATCCAAAGGAGATTTCATCAAAAACTGATGTAAGATTCCTATGTAACTCTTATCTTACTTGGTTTTTCCCCCATTTAGTATTTCATGTATGGCCTCACGAAAACATGGTTGACAGCAAAAAGGAAAGTTTTAGTCTATTGGAAGATACATAGGAAATGGTATAAAACCACGAGAGGAATAGATTGGGTAGATGCAGAGTCGCTTGCCCAGAGTAGGTGAATCAAGGACCAAAGGACAGGTTTAAGGTCAAGGGGAAGGGAAAAAGATTTAATAGGAATCTGAGGGGTATGTTTTTCACACAAAGGTTGGTGAGTGTGTGGAACAAGCTGTCAGAGGAGGTAGTTGAGGCAGGGACTATCCCAACGTTTAAGAAACAGTTAGACAGGTACATGGATAGGACAGGTTTGGAGGGATATGGACCAAACACAGACAGGTGGGATTAATGTAACTGGGACATGTTGGCCGGTGTGGGCAAGTTGGGCCAAAGGGCCCGTTCCCATGCTGTATCACTCTATACAGAAGGCCTCGTGAGTTGTGCAAAGAAGTGACAAATGGAATTCAAAACTCTGAGAAGTGTGAGGCGATACACTCAGAGTACAACAAGGCAAGGAAATAGGCAATAAATGGGAAGGTATTGAGTAGTGTGGGGGAAGTAGGATTTAGAATATGCCCACATAACAGGGCAGGTTAATCTGATGGTTACCAAAAAAAGGTGCTTGTTTCTGAAAATACTTAGCCAAAGCAAAGAATACAAGATCATTCTAGAAATTTATGCAAAACTATTATGACCACAGCTTAGTTACTGTGGTTCTGGTTGCTACATTAAAGAAAGATGTTGTTGCGTTTGAGAAGGTGCAGTGATTTACACGATTTAGTTATGTTTAGAGATACAGCGCGGAAACAGGCTCTTCGGTCCAACCAGTCCATGCTGACCAACGATCACCCGTACACTAGTTCCATCCTCCACACTAGGGACAATAAACTAGTTCGATATTACAAGTGCGCATGCCCAGGTCATGGGCCATTCAGGATGAACATTCTCGCCAGCTGAGCTACTATGTGTATACAGACCTGCGTTTCATACGTATTTTCCAGTTTTGCTTCTTCGAGGTAAGAAAATACTGCTTTCAAAACTATTAACTGGGTGTATTTAAGGTTCATTTGTATCAAACTACAATGATTTTGATGGTTTCATTGCTTTTCCTTGGTCGCTTGCTGGCTCGCTTCGGTGAGCGAGCGATATCGTGACGATTAATAACAACCATTTTTTATTGTTTTATTTTGGAGGGTGGGGGGGGAGAATGAATTGAAATGTATGATTTCCATAACTATCAATAGATAATATGAAAAGTATTTGTGGGGTTTTCACCTCTTACTGTACTAGTCCACAGCCACGGGCTGTATGCACGTTTGTTGACTGCTGAATGAGTTCTGCATGTACATGCGGAAGTAAAATTGTGTAGTACAAAACTTAGTCACGGCCTCCTGACTAGTCATGTCTCTTCTGATTCCCATTACATTGGATAATTTTAATCAGTATTTGACATTCTAATTTTCAGTTATAATCTTGCGATTATAAATTAGATCAATATACTTGCACCATTTTCTTTTGCATTGTAACTTGTATGTCATGGACATGCTTACAGATCATGATTTGATAAGATCCACGCAGCCAAAACAGATAATAAATAAATGCCCAGCACTGAGATGCATTCTCGACTGCACAGAGATATTTATAGAGTAGGAGTAGGCCATTCAGCCCTTCGAGCCAGCACCGCTATTCAATGCGATCATGGCTGATCACTCTCAATCAGTACCCCGTTCCTGCCTTCTCCCCATACCCGCTCACTCAGCGATCCTTAAGAGCTCTATCCAGCTCTCTCTTGAAAGCATCCAACGAACTGGCCTCCACTGCCTTCTGAGGCAGAGAATTCCACACCTTCACCACTCTCTGACTGAAAATGTTCTTCCTCATAGAATGACCACAGCATCTACAGTTGCAGGCTTTGACATGGTCCGACTACAAGAAACACAACACTAAAATGATTGGAATTGCCCCAAATGGCATGATCACATTCTTATCAAAAGCTTTGGATGGGCGATCTTTCAAAGGGCCTGTCCCAGTTAGGCGATTTTAAGGCTACTGCCGGCGACTAAGCTGTTCGCTTAGTTCACACAAAGGGTATGAACACCACGTTCGCCGGGGTGTCGTGGGCATGATCGTGAGTAATCTCCAATGACTCGTAGCAGATCTCGGCTCATCTCTGAAAAATCAAACTGTTTGAAATTTTTCGGTGACAGCTGGCTTGTCGCCAAGTATCGTAGCTTATTGCGGGTGCTGTTGCATGCTGATTTGACCAGGTTTGCTAGGTTGTCACTGGTACTGAGGACGGATGAATTTCATTGTCGACTACCAACGCCAACTGGAGACAGGTACCAGGATCAGGAGAAGACAAGGTCCGACAGGAACTGTCAAAACCCATTTTGACAGCTGACAGAAGTGCAGCTGCAACAGCCGGCTGTGGAATGGGGGCGGAGATCACAATGCTGTCAAAGGGGGGCGGACACCTGAACAAACCGACAGAAAGCTCCGGCCAGTGAACATTTTAGGTATATTTTGTAATCGTTTGAAGTTTCTGTTTTTAAAGATTTTTGCATGTAGTTATCCATCCTTCATAGGAATATAGTTTGTTTGAATAAAGTTGATTTTAGTTATTTTTTTTTAAATTGCAGTCTGAATTTATTGTATTTCTAAGTAATTTACCCAATGATGTGCAAGTGTGCAGCCTACAAAAGCTAGTCCGGGGCCAATGCTCCCACCAGTTATCAGCTGGTGTGTGATCAGAGTGAGCAAGCAAGCGCACATACTCGGTGTGAACAATGCGATGTCGCAACCCTGGGGCTCCCGAGAAGACAACAGTGAGATGTGCTCTGCCCTAGTGTCTGGGGGCAGCGCAGACCAGTGAACCCCCTACACAGCGAGCTGGTTCAATCCCAGCTTCGGACCGACTGTGTGTGTGCGTGTGTAGGAAGGAACTGCAGATGCTGATTTAAACCAAAGATAGACACAAAAAGCTGGAACAAACGACCCCAAAAGTCACCTATTCCTTCTCTCCAGAGATGCTGCCTGTCCTGCTGAGTTACTCCAGCTTTTTCATCATATCATCATATACATACAGCCGGAAACAGGCCTTTTCGGCCCACCAAGTCCGTGCCGCCCAGTGATCCCCGTACATTAACACTATCCTACACCCACTAGGGACAATTTTTACATTTACCCAGCCAATTAACCTACAAATCTGCACGTCTTTGGAGTGTGGGAGGAAACCGAAGATCTCGGAGGAAACCCACGCAGGTCACGGGGAGAACGTACAAACTCCTTACAGTGCAGCACCCGTAGTCAGGATCGAACCTGAGTCTCCGGCGCTGCATTCGCTGTAAAGCAGCAACTCTTAGTGTCTATTTTCTTCGACCTGACTGCAGCAGGTTACAAGGAAGCACCGACCGGACAGTGGAATAACCTCAAAAGACATTTTGAGACATCCTTTCCTGTCATTTTAAGAACCCAATTCCTCCACCGCTTAAACATCAAAAAGAAAAGGACATTGCATATAATATCTCTGTTCCAATGAATAGAGTATGTGTGTGTAAGAGAGAGTGTATCAGGGCTAAATGGCTCTGTGGTTTAAGATTAACTAACATGGTAGGATAGTGCAGTTTGATATTTGTTGCCAGGTTCAATTGCCTGATCAGTATAATTCCTTGAGGAGTTCACTGAAAAACCCTTGTCGCAGATGCATTTAGAAGCACGTAATACTAAAATTTTAAAAAGGCATTTGAAGATACCAGAAGATAGTTTTGTTTAACCAATTTATTTAGCATCAGGACATTTGACAGGTAGATTGGAGGCAACAGTTTGACAGTCAGGTAAGCGTGGGAATTTCACGATGTTTCCGAAGACGGTGTAATCTCTTAGCCAGGTGCTAGTTTCACAAAAAAAACATTACTTGTATCGACCTGACTCGGCATTGTCGTGGTCATTGTCATAGACATTGTCGTAGGGTAAAAAAATTTTTAGGCGATCTACTACGACTTTGACAGTCGCCGGCAGTCGCCTTAAAAATCACGTAACTGGGACAGGCCCTTTAGTTTAGTTTAGTTTAGAGATACAGCGTGAAAACAGGCCCTTTCGGCCCACCGGGTCCGTGCCGACCAGCGATTAATAGTGTCCTATACCCACTAGGGATAATTTTTACATTTACCAAGCCAATTAACCTACAAACCTGTAGGTCTTTAGAGTGCGGGAGGAAACCGAAGATCTCGGAGAAAACCCACGCAGGTCACGGGGAGAACATACAAACTCCGTACAGACAGCACCCATAGTCGGGATTGAATCCGGGTCTCCGGAGTTGCATTCGCTGTAAGACAGCAACTCTACTGCTGCGCCTGATACACACATTGTCAGGAAGAGTAGTTTTTTGAACTTAGTTGCTCCTGGGGATTGCATAATGGGAGATAGAGTGTTTCCCATTCAAGAAGACTTGATGTTTCGCCAAGCCTATTTAGAGATTCTCCCTCCCAGCAGTGGTTATCAGCAAATGACCAGAGAAAAAGTACACAAAACCAAGAAGGTTGCCAATGTCTGCATTCATGTTGACTTCTGTCTAGGTTGTCTAAAGTGGTTTAACATCCTGAGAAACGCTTTACCCATCACTTTAGATCTGCATATTGATGATATTTTCACCGTCTGTGCAGCATTATGTAATTTACTGCCTCCATAGGTGTGCAAATGAGATGTTGTTGCACTTCCAGATCATTATAATCAGAAGTTCATCTTTATGTTCAACCACATTTGATATGAACTGAAATCCAGAATTCAATCAGTAAATGTACAGAAATTCATACAACTCTTAATTTTTGATTTTGTTTAATCATTTGTCAACCATTGTTTCAGTGTACATTAGCCATTAAGTTCACGAGCAGCACTCTTTGTTTATCCCGAATGACCTTTGACAAATCCCATGATTCCTTGCATTTATCGAGGTACCAAACTCGCTTATTTACAGAAGCCAATTAACCTACAGACCCCTGCATGCTTTTGGAATGCAAGAAGAAATCGGAGTAACCAGAGAAAACCCACCAGGTCTCAGGGAGAACGGACAAACTCTGTACATACCATACCCATAGGCATTGTGAGGCAGCAACTTTACTTTTCCAGTGTTTCATTTCAGAGAATTTTCCAGTTGTTACCAAGATTGGAAACAATTAGCACGAGATAAGATAGGATAAGTTATGGCCATTTTTTTGGAAGATGTCTATATTCTACTAGACACTATTATGAAAGGATAATACACATCGCATTGCCTTGAGTATTCTTCCCATTGCAGTAATCCCTACTTTTTGCAGTACAATTTTGTAAATGTTAATGTGGAATGAAAGATACAACCACTAACTTGGCAAGGAAGCTAAATGTTGGCAGGCTATTTGTCAACAGCATCACTTCTACACTTAATTATTTTGTCAGTACACATTCAAACCCATTCACATACTTTAAGTGTGGTCTCTGGATCATGATTAAGAGATGGGATTTGGTAGTATGTGAATGGGCACAGATATGCATTGACAGTCGGATTAAATTTACTTTTGATGTTGTAACACGTAGCCTGCCAGTTCTTATAACCATAACTTGCCAAATAAATACTTTACTCTTCATTTTGTGCAAGTTATACTACAAAACATAGTGAAAATTGTGCCATTAGTTTAGTTTATTGTCATGTTTGAAAAGCTTTTGTTATGTGATAACCAGCCAGTGGAAAGACAATACATGATTACATTCGAGCCATTTACTGTGTACAGTACATAAGGGAATAACGTATAGTGCTAGATAAAGCCAGTAAATTCTGATCAAGGATAGTCCAAGGATAGACCAATGAGGTAGATAGTAGTTCAGCACTGCTCTCTGGTTGTGGTAGGATGGTTCAGTTGCCTGATAACAGCTGGGAAGAAACTATCCCTGAATCCAGAGGTGTGTGTTTTCACACTTCCATACCTTTTGCCCGATGGGAGAGGGGAGAAGAGGGCATGAGCAGGGTGCGACTCACCCTTGATTATACTGCTGGCCTTGTCGAGGCAGCGCGAGATATAAATGGAGTCAATGGAAGGGAGGTTGGTTTGTGTGATAGTTTAGCTGCATCCACAATTCACTGCAATTTCTTGCAGTCTTGGATGGAGCTGTTCCCAAACCAAGCTGTGATGCATCCTGATAAAATGCTTTCCATGGCGCATCTATAGAAGTTGGTGGGACATGTCGAACATCCTGAGCCTTCTAAGGAAGTAGAGGCGTTGTGTTTTCTTGGTCGTTGCTTCAATATGGGTGGTCTTGGGGAATTTGTTGGTGATATTTACTCCTCAGAATTTGAAGTTTTCAACCATTTCTACTTCGGCGCCATCAATGCAAACTGCGATTTGCTTCCTGAAGTCCATCACTATCTCCTTTGTCTTGCTGACATTGATAGAAAGGTTGTTGTCTCGACACCAGATTCCAAATCTTCTTCCTGTACTTCGTCTCATCATTATTTGATATCCGGCCTGCAATGGTGATATCGTTTGTGAATTTGTAAATGGAATTAGATGTGTACATGGCCGCACAGTCGTGGGTGTACAAGGAGTAAAGAAGGGGGCTGAGAACATATCCTTGTGGAGTCCCCGTGTTGACTATTACCCAGGGTAAGTAATAGGATACATTGTTACAAGGTCAGAAGCAATACATTTTCATTTACACCATGTGATCATTGGATGTCCTTTGTAACCATGAGGTTATTTACTAATTGTTGCACTTATCCTAAGTTATCCCTTTTAAAAAAAAATTATGCACGGGATCATTCACCATTACCTAAATTCCTTTAGATAGAACAAGAGAAAGTTAACAAGTTTCATAAACCATATCCTCCCAATGGAACCGTTCAACAACAATACAGGTTTATGTAGGAAGGAAGTGCCGATGCTGCTTTACACCAAAGATAGACACAAAATGCTGGAGTAACTTAATAGGACTGGCAGCATCTCTCGACAGAAGGAATGGGTGATGTTTTGTGTCAAGACCCTTCTTCAGACTAACAGTCAGGGGAGAGGGAATCTTTCTTTCCGAGGCCTCCTCCACTGCCAGATTCACAGGTATAACATTGGTATACTCTTCAGCAATTAAATAGGTCTGCCCAGATCTACCAATTTGCAAGGAATTCCATATAGAAACTAAATTATTCCTCCTAATTCAGGCCCATGCATGTGCCCAAGGACACCAGAATACAGAAAATAACAAGGACACAATAAACTGATAAAACCTAGTTTCTTGCTGACTCAAGATGATTAGGCTTGGCTTATGATTAAAAGCAAAATTAGCAATTGCTGAAAATTGGAAATAAAAATAGAAAATGCTGGAAAAATTCAGCAGACATCCATGAAGAGAAATAGTCTGAGACTTATCATTGGAATCTAGAAAGAGAGATCTCATTGGAAAATTGCATCTCTTTACCCATTCAACAACCTTTAGGGTGGTCACGGTGGCGCAGTGGTAGAATTGTTGCCTTACAGCGAATGCAGCGCCGGAGACCTGGGTTCGATCCTGACTACGGGTGCTGTCTGTACAGAGTTTGTACGTCCCGAGTGGTGTAGGATAGCGTAATTGTGCGGGGAACGCTGGTCGGTGCAGACCCGGTGGGCCAAAGGGCCCATTTCCACACTGTGTCTCTAAACTAAACTAAAAATGCTGACTATTTCATTTCCTACAGGTGCCGTCTGATCTGCAGAGTTTTGCCAGCACTTTGTATTTGTTTGACATTAGACTGATTGAAATTCATAGCCACAGAAGCTCATTCTAGTGCATGCTATTTTTAAATAGAAGTCTTGTCTGTGAGGAAGCAGACATGTTTGCAAGACTAATGACACCTAGAAAGATTCTATTCCAACATAAACAAAGTCGAGAAGAAATTAAATCAAGGCGGCCCCATGCTCAAAAAACTCATTTTACATGAAGAATGACATTAACAGGGCAATTGGCTGTTCTCCTTAACTATGCCCCTCAGGATTTTATATACTTCTACAAGGTCATCCACTAATCTCCTATGCTCCAGGGAAAAAAAGACCCTGACTATCTAGCCTCTCCTTATAACTCAAAGCCTCCAATCCCAGTAACATCCTCATTAACTATTTTTCACCCTTTCTAGTTTAATGACATATTAACATCTTGAACAGCTGTAACATGATGTCCTATCTCTTGTGCTCAGTAGCCTGACCAATGAAGGCAAGCATGCCAAACAACATCTTCACCACCGTCTTCCTACGTCACCACTATGCACTTAGCACTAAACACATGTCAAAAATTCAAAGTAAAGGAATTAAAATAAACCACTATAAAAATGTTAGCTTTAAAAATACATTTCAAATGTCAGTCAATTTATTTAAATGAAAATTGAATGTAACTAGACTACCAAGACTCATTTCAAAGCTAACCCCAGGTGTTAAGTATTGATCAGATATTAAGTTTAATAGCTCTGACAATCAGGCTCAAATGGCAAAAATTGACTTTATTGAAAATATAAATATTAATTGGAATAAATGAAAACAGAATGCAGTATACGCTTCAAATTATTCTCATATATAGAAGGCAATTAAAAATGAATTGTAAATGGTCAAATATAAATATCAGAAGATCTTCAACAGCAATATGGTTTATAATTCCTTGAAAGAATACTACAAGCCAAAAACACTGAATGTTGTTTAAATTGATATCTGATGGAAGATCACTGAAGTTTGACAAACACATTCTCCACTTTTTTTGCGTTCTTGGCACATTCATCTGTTAATGCAAATGTCTAAAATAACCTTTTTAGTTAGATAAGCCCCAAAAAAACAAAAAAAATGTATTATGTATACAAAAGCATCATTAAACTCCAGGAACATGAAAGACTAAAATTAAAACTTTAGCATTATCTAATTTTACCCACTTCCTGCTGGCAACATAAACAAGTCAAACAGCAAAATAGGGAATTCATTATTGTCTGGTTACCTGCTACAGCAAATGCACCTTCAAAATGATAAAGCTAAATGGTTGTATCTTGGATTTGCACAACTGAGCTTGTTTAAAAAAGTTTAATAGTATCTAAAAATACAGTATTTTGCTAAATACATAGAGCAACCACTCATTTCCCACAAAACAACAGTGCTTCATGGTATTAGATACAGACTTACTACCTGTCATTTATTCCTTCCCACACCATGACAAAAAAAAAATCACACAACTGAATCATTCTCTGTTTCAACAGTATTTCTGCTCTATCTGGTTGGATACTGAGCAACAGAACTAACCCAGTTTACCAAAAATAACCGCCTTTCTGCTAACCTGGCAATGGAAACAACAAATAAAAAATCTGTGCAACCAACTATATATGATAGATATTTTATTTTTCATTTTACAGCAGCTGATTTACGATTTTAAACCATAGTCAAATTTATAATTCTGAAACACTACCAGAATTTCTTTATTAAGCAAAAGGAACCCAAATGCAATGCTCACAAACTTGCGGGGAAAAAACAAAATAATTGGTGTTATTGGTGCCTCATATTTTTAGTAATTAATAAAAACAGATAGATCCAAAAGTTGGGAAGGGCTCCCCAGTTCTCTCAGATGAGCTGGTTCTTGACACTTCAGGAAGGGAGAAACATAGAAAAATAGATGCAGGAGTAGGCCATTCGGCCCTTTGAGCCAGCACCGCCATTCAATGCGAGCATGGCTGATCATCTAAAATCAGTACGCTGTTCCTGCTTTTTCCCCCATATCCCTTGATTCTGTTAGCCCCAAGAGCTAAATCCAATTCTCTCTTAAAAACATCCAGTGAATTGGCCTCCACTGCCTTCTATGGCAGAGAATTCCACAGATTCACAACTCTCTGGGTGAAAAGGTTTTTCCTCCTCTCAGTCCTAAATGGCCTACCCCTTATTCTTAAACTGTGACCACTGGATCTAGACTCCCCCAACATCAGGAACACTTTTCCTGCATCTAGCCTGTCCAATCCTTTAAGAATTTTATATGTTTCTATAAAATCCCCTCTTGTCCTTCTAAATTCCAGTGAATACAAGCCCAGTCGACCCATTCTTTCATCATATGTCAGTCCCGCCATCCCGGGAATTAACGTGGTGAACTTACACTGCACTCTTTCAATAACAGTAATGTCCTTCCTCAAATTAGGAGACCAAAATTGCTCATAATACTCCAGGTTCTGTCTCACCAGGGCCTTGCACAACTGCAGTAGGACCTCCTTGCTCCTATACTCAAATCCTCTCACAATGAAGGTCAACATGCCATTTGCTTATCATCATATCATATATATATACAGCCGGAAACAGGCCTTTTCGGCCCTCCAAGTCCGTGCCGCCCAGCGATCCCCGCACATTAACACTATCCTACACCCACTAGGGACAATTTTTACATTTACCCAGCCAATTAACCTACATACCTGTACGTCTTTGGAGTGTGGGAGGAAACCGAAGATCTCGGAGAAAACCCACGCAGGTCACGGGGAGAACGTACAAACTCCTTACAGTGCAGCACCCGTAGTCAGGATCGAACCTGAGTCTCCGGCGCTGCATTCGCTGTAAAGCAGCAACTCTACCGCTGCGCTACCGTGCCGCCCGTGCTTTCTTCACTGCCTGCTGTACCGGCATGTTTACTTTCAGTGACTGATGTACAAGCACACCCAGGTCTCATTGCACCTCCCCTTTTCCTAATCTGACACCATTTAGATAATAATCTGCCTTCCTGTTCTTGCCACCAGTGGATAACTTCACATTTACCCACATTATTATGTATCTGCCATGCATCTGCCCACTCACCCAACCTATCCAAGTCACCCTGCTTGCAGCTCACACTGCCACCCAGCTTTGTGGCATCATAAACAAGGGTCAAGATTCAAGTGTTTTATTGTCATGTCCCAGATAGAACAATGAAATTCTTACTTGCAGGAGCACAACAGGATACGTAAACATAGTACACTGTAAACAATATAATAAATGATTTTAAAAAGTACATACACACATGCATATGTACATATTAAAAGCAATAATAGTGCAATAACAACAATAGTCTGTAGTTGCCAGCAAAATAGTCTGCAAATTTACATTCATAACACTTGTGTTACGAGATTAATCCTTCCAAAATATTTCCCTATGAATTATTTGCAACAAGCTAGAAAAACTGTCTATTTGAGAGATGAACACTATTCAAATACCAAAGCTAAAATCCATATACAATACATGGCAGTGGTCAACAGCTTCACTAATAACCACAGGAACATTAACACTGGAACATTAACACCCCAAGCCCTTGCCGAACGGGCAAAAACACACAGTAACATTACAAACTTGCCAATGAATAAAAGTTAGTCATATTTAAAAAAAGCCTTTTTCTGTCAGGGTTAAAAAGAGGGCATCGAGGCGGACAGGAAAGCTTCCCTCAGGCCTGACGTGGATGGACACACGCAGTCTTGTCCTACCTTAGCTGTTCCCCAGTGATTAAAACCTCAGCCATGTGCTCCAGATCAGCAGTGTTCCTCTGCACCGCGTTCCCAGTGCCTTCCATTTCCAGGAAGTCTCCGGGAACGATTCCTGCGCCTTGTGGGCAAGGAGAAGAGAGAGAAATAGACTAGTCTGCATGTTGGACTTTCAACCAACAGCCGCACAAATCAATGTCACAACGCCGACACCAGACACTCCTTGTGCAACGTATTTCAGGTGTTATTTGCTCGAGCGTAATGGTTCCCTTAATAGGACACATGTGTGCACAGAGCCGCCGCGCCGCCCTTGCATGTTCGCACATTCAACCCCAATCAAATATCCGTCGTCTCTGTTCAACCCAAGGTTTGTGCATCGCGGCCCATTAATCCCAGTTCCTACTGAGTCTTTCCTCGGCTTGAGGATGGGAAGGAATGTTAATGGCATTCCTGACCCGAGGAACAATAAGGCAACGCAGTGAAATAAGGCAGAGCTGGTGGATTCTGCTCACAATTCATTCACTCGTCTGTAACTTGCCACGCCATAGATTCCACAACACCGCTTGTAGCCGATGCTAATATCTTTCCTCATTCACCTCGGATATTATTTTTTTCCCACACAGCGATGCCTTTGGTACAAAGGTTCATGCCATGCACTTCCACTCGTTCACATGCTAAATACAATCAACCTTTCCCTCCTCGACTCAAGACAACATTCATGAAACAAAACACCACTGTGCATCGCGTCAACGTCAATCACTCACTCACTCACCAAGCGCTGCTTGCACTTCTTACCTTCTGTCAAAGCAAAGGGTGGCGGCCGTGCGATATGCCAATCTCTGCCTCACCCTGCCTGCCGAATGAAAGTTTCTCGGCTCTATTTACAACAGACCTCGCCACGACCCGCTCCAGCTCCAGCCCCGCCCAGCTCCTGCTCCTGCTCCTGCTCCAGCTCCAGCTCCAGCTCCAGCTCCAGCTCCAGCTCCAGCTCCTGCTCCAGCTCCAGCCCCGCCCAGCTCCAGCTCCCCAGCCCCGGCCTGCTCCAGCTCCAGCCCCAGCCCAGCTCCAGCTCCAGCCCCAGCTCCTGCTCCAGCCCCGCCCAGCTCCAGCCCCGCCCAGCTCCAGCTCCAGCCCCGCCCAGCTCCAGCCCCGCCCAGCTCCAGCCCCGCCCAGCTCCAGCTCCAGCCCCGCCCAGCTCCAGCTCCAGCTCCTGCTCCAGCTCCAGCCCCGCCCAGCTCCAGCTCCAGCTCCAGCCCCGCCCAGCTCCAGCCCCGCCCAGCTCCAGCTCCAGCTCCAGCCCCAGCTCCAGCTCCAGCCCCGCCCAGCTCCAGCTCCAGCTCCAGCTCCAGCTCCAGCCCCGCCCCGCCCAGCTCCAGCCCCGCCCAGCTCCAGCTCCAGCCCCGCCCAGCTCCAGCCCCAGCTCCAGCTCCAGCCCCGCCCAGCTCCAGCCCCGCCCAACTCCAGCTCCAGCCCCGCCCAGCTCCAGCCCCGCCCAGCTCCAGCCCCGCCCAGCTCCAGCCCCGCCCAGCTCCAGCTCCAGCCCCGCCCAGCTCCAGCTCCAGCTCCTGCAACCCAATCCCACACGCACTTCGGGTCCGCCTTCAACTCCCCACTGGAGTCGGCGTGGGACCATGTTCAAGATTCAAACTAGTGTCTTGCTCCGAATTCCGCATTGGATGGGCAGTATGATATTTATATATATCTATCTATCTATCTATCTTCTTATACTACTAAAACTCAGATCTTGTGTTATATATATATATATGCGCGTAACAGCGGTTTCTCTGATTTCGTCAAAACGGTGAACCGTAGCGCCACGATTTTTGCACCGCCTTAATCATCACGCGGTTATCTGCTGCAAAATTGTTTTTTATTTAATTCGGTCGCATGTTTTTTAAGTTACAGAGGTTTTAAAGCGCTCCCCCCCCCCTAAATTATAGGGGGCGCTGTGGTGCGGATTTATTGAAGGTCTTCAGATTATGATGTCACAATGCCCCTGTGAGATGGGTGATACATTGTTGCGAATACAGATCGCCGTGAGAAGCACTTGGTCAAGTCAAGTCAATTTTATTTGTATAGCACATTTAAAAACAACCCACGTTGACCAAAGTGCTGTACATCTGAATAGGTACTAAGGAAAAAATGAAACATACAGTGGCACGCCAACAGTTCACAGTACCTCCTCAATGAGCCTCAAACGCTAGGGAGTAGAAATAGGTTTTGTGCCTGGACTTAAAGGAGTGGATGGAGGGGGCAGTTCTGATGGGGAGAGGGATGCTGTTCCACAGTCTAGGAGCTGCAACCGCAAAAGCTCGGTAACCCCTGAGCTCGGTCCCCCATCCACGAAGGGGGACTGGGGAGGGGGACAACAGGGGTCGTTGCGGAGGGGGCTTGGTGGTGGGGGAAAGAGGGGTACTGGGAAAAGGGGAGGTCCCCCTTCCCCCCTCAACCCCTTCATCCCCCCTCCTTCCCACCTCCACCCCCACTCCCTCCCCCCTCCTCTCCCTCCCTCCCAACTCCCTCCCCCCTCCCTCCCCACCTCCCTCACCCCTCCCCCCCTAACTCCCCCCCCTCCCTCCTTCCCTCCATCCCTCCCTCCCCCCTCCCTCCACCCTTCCATCCCACTCCCCCCTCCTTCCACCCTCCCTCCCCCCTCCCGGTTACAATGGAAATCCTACGGGGACGGGCCCAACGGGGAAAGAGGGGTACTGGGAAAAGGGGAGGTCCCCCTCCCTTCCCCTCCACCCCTCCCTCCCCCTCCCCCACTACCCCTCTCCCTCCCCCTCCCCCTCCCCTCCTCCCTCCACACCTCCCTCCTCCCTCCCTCCCCCTTCCCTCCCTCCCCTCCTCCCGGTTACAATGGAAACCCTACGAGGACGGGCCAACGGGGAAAGAGGGGTACTGGGAAAAGGGGAGGTCCCCCTCCCCCCTCCCCTCCCCCTCCCTCCTCCCCCCTCCACCCGCCTCCCTCCCCCCTTCCCCCCCTCCCTCCCCCTCCACTCCTCCATCCACACTTCCCTCCTCCCTCCCTCCCCCTTTTCTCCCTCCCCTCCTCCCGGTTACAATGGAAACCCTATGAGGACGGGCCCAACGAGGAAAGAGGGGTACTGGGAAAAGGGGAGGTCCCCATCCCTCCCCCCTTCCCCCCTCCCCTCCCCCCTCCCTCCCCCCTACCCGCCTCCCTCCCCTCTCCCTCCCCTCTCCCCCCCTTCCCCCCCTCCCTCCCCTCCTCCCTCCACACCTCCCTCCTCCCTCCCTCCCCCTTCCCTCCCTCCCCTCCTCCCGGTTACAATGGAAACCCTACGAGGACAGGCCCAACGGGGAAAGAGGGGTACTGGGAAAAGGGGAGGTCCTCCTCCCTCCCCCTTCCCCCTCCCCTCCCCCCTCCCCTCCCCCTCCCTCCCCCTCCCCCCTCCCTCCCCTCTCCCTCCCCTTCCCCCCTCCCTCCCCCTACCCCCCTCCCTCCCCTCTCCCTCCCCCCTCCCTCCCCCCTCCACACCTCCCTCCTCCCTCCCTCCCCTTCCCTCCCCCCCACTCCCCTCCCGGTTACAATGGAAACCCTACGAGGACGGGCCCAACGGGGAAAGAGGGGTACTGGGAAAAGGGGAGGTCCCCCTCCCTCCCCTTCCCTCCCCCTTCACCCCTCCCCTCCCCCTCCCTCTCCCCCTCCCCCTCCCCCCCTTCCCCCCTCCCCTCCCCCCTCCCTCCCCCTCCCCTCCTCCCTCCACACCTCCCTCCTCCCTCCCTCCCCTCCTCCCGGTTACAATGGAAACCCTACGAGGACGGGCCCAATGGGGAAAGAGGGGTACTGGGGAAAGGGGAGGTCCCCCTCCCTCCCCCCTCCCCTCCCCCCTCCCCTCCCCCCTACCCACCTCCCTCCCCTCTCCCTCCCCCTCCCCTCCCCTCCCCCCTCTCCCCCTCCCTCCCCCACCCCCCTCCCTCCCCCTACCCCACTCCCTCCCCTCTCCCTCCCCCCTTCCCCCTCCCCTCCCCCCCTCCCTCCCCCTCCCCTCCTCCCTCCCCCCCACTCCCCTCCCGGTTACATTGGAAACCCTACGAGGACGGGCCCAACGGGCACACTTGTGCTAGTATAATACTAAAACTCAGATCTTGTGTATATTTTTTTTGTGGTTTGGCCTGATATATTCGTAACAGCGATTGCAGCAAAACGGCGGACCGTAGCGCGACGGTTTTCGCACCGCCTCAATCGCCAATCTCGCGCTCGCTCGGCCGTGATATTTTCATTTAATTTGGTCGCGTGTTTTTTAAGTTACAGAGGTTTTAAAGCGCTGCCCCCCCCCCTTTTTCAGGGGGGCGCTGCGGTGCAGATTTAGTTTTCAGCTTGTGGCTTGTGACAGCTACATTGTTTCGAAAAGTTTCCAGAAAAGGATTTCGTTTTCAGCTTGTGACGGCTACATTGTTTCGAAAAGTTTCCAGAAAAGCACTGATTGTTTTGTTATTGCAAGTCAAGTCAAGTCAAGTCAAGTCAATTATATTTGTATAGCACATTTAAAAACAACCCATGTTGACCAAAGTGCTGCACATCTGATTAGGAAAAAAAAAAAAAAAGAAGGTTATAGTGGTCACTTGACATACACAGATCAGGAGGACGGGCCCAACGGGCACACTTGGAGAGTAAGAGTGGGGCTGGGGGAGGAGAGAATGGGGGGTGTGGGGTCGGGCCCAACGGGCCCGCTTTGAACGGGCACACTTGTTCTAGTCTATCTATCTATCTATATACTATTAAAACTCACTTCTTGTGTATATTTTTTTTTGGGGTTTGACCTGGTATGCGCGTAACAACGGTTTCTCTGATTTCGTCAAAAAAGTGAACCGTAGCGACACGATTTTTGCACCACCTTAATCACCACGCGGTTATCTGCTGCAAAATTGTTTTTTATTTAATTCGGTCGCATGTTTTTTAAGTTACAGAGGTTTTAAAGCGCTCCCCCCCCCCCCTAATTTATAGGGGGCGCTGTGGTGCGGATTTATTGAAGGTCTTCAGCTTGTGATGTCACAATGCCCCTGTGAGATGAGCTCGAGCTGACCCCCCTCCCCCCCCCTTCAGCGTGTGATGTCACAATGGACAAGCAGCTGCTATTGGGTGTCTACTCTTTACAAATTTACATCTTTTTATTTTTAACCTTTTTTTTCAAGGTCTTCAGCTTGTGACGTCACAATGCTTGTGTGAAGCAGCTGATTGTTTTTTAAAGTTGTGTTTTTTATTGCAAGTCACTTAACATACACAGATCAGCATGGGGCCCCTATGCTCGTGGGCCACCGGGGCAAGTGTTTCGAAAAAAGAAAGGGGTGGTCCCCCTTCCACCCTCAACCCCTTCCTCCCCACTCCTTCCCACCTCCATCCCCACTCCCTCCCCCCCTCCTCCCCAACTCCCTCACCATCCCTCCCCACCTCCCTCACCCCTCGGGGACGGGCCCAACGGGGAAAGAGGGGTAATGGGAAAAGGGGAGGTCCCCCTCCCTCCTTCCCCCCTCCCTCCACCTCCCCCCTTCCCCCCTTCCCCCCTCCCCTCCCACCCCTTCCCCCTCCCCTCCCCTCCCCTCCTCCCTCCCTCCCTCCCCGCCTCCCGGTTACAATGGAAACCATACGAGGACGGGCCCATCGGGGAAAGAGGGGTACTGGGAAAAGGGGAGGTCCCCCTCCCTACCCCCTCCCCTCCCCTCCCCCTTCCCCCTCCCCTCCCCCATCCCTCCCCCTCCCCCCCCATACCCCCATCCATCCATCCCCTCTCCCTCCCCCCTTCCCCACTCCCCCACCCCTCCCACTCCCCTCCTCCCTCCACACCTCCCTCCTCCCTCCCTCCCCCTTCCCTCCCTCCCCTCCTCCCGGTTACAATGGAAACCCTACAAGGACGGGCCCAACGGGGAAAGAGGGGTACTGGGAAAAGGGAAGGTCCCCCCCTTCCTCCCTACCCCTCCCCTCCCCCCTCCACACCTCCCTCCCTCCCCCTTCCCTCCCCCCCACTCCCCTCCCGGTTACAATAGAAACCCTACGAGGACGGGCCCAACGGGGAAAGAGGGGTACTGGGAAAAGGGGAGGTCCCCCTCCCCCCTTCCCTCCCCCCTCCCACCACCTCCCCCCCTTCTCCCCTCCCCCCCTTCTCCCCTCCCCCTTCTCCCCTCCCCCCTTCCCTCCCCTCCTCCCTCCACACCTCCCTCCTCCCTCCCTCCCCGCCTCCCCGGTTACAATGGAAACCCTACGAGGACGGGCCCAACGGGGAAAGAGGGGTACTGGGAAAACGGGTGGTCCCCCTCCCTCCCCCCTTCCCCCTCCCCCCTTCCCCCTCCCTCCCCCTCCCCCTACCCCCTCCTTCCCCCCCTTCCCCCCTCCCCCCTCCCTCCCCCTACCTCCCCCTCCACACCTCCCTCCTCCCTTCCTCTCCCCCCCCCACTCCCCTCCCGGTTACAATGGAAACGCTACGAGGACGGGCCCAACGGGGAAAGAGGGGTACTGGGAAAAGGGGAGGTCCCCCTCTCTCCCCCTCCCCTCCCCCTCCCCTCCTCCCTCCACTCCTCCCTCCCCTTCCCTCCCTCCCCTCCTCCCGGTTACAATGGAAACCCTACGAGGACGGGCCCAACGGGGAAAGAGGGGTACTGGGAAAAGGGGAGGTCCTCCTCCCTACCCCCCTACCCCCCTCGCTCCCCTCTTCCCTCCCCTCCCCCCTCCCTCCCCCCCTCCCTCCCATCTCCCTCCCCCCTCCCCCCCTTCCCCCCTCCCCCTTCCCCCCCTTCCCCCCCCTCCACACCTCCCTCCTCCCTCCCTCCCCCTTCCCTCCCCACCACTCCCCTCCTGGTTACAATGGAAACCCTACGAGGACGGGCCCAACGGGCACACTTGTGCTAGTATACTATTAAAACTCAGATCTTGTGTATTTTTTTGGGGTTTGACCTGGTATGCACGTAACAACGGTTTCTCTGATTTCGTCAAAACGGTGAACCGTAGCGCCACGATTTTTGCACCACCTTAATCACCACGCGGTTATCTGCTGGAAAATTATTTTTTATTTAATTCGGTCGCATGTTTTTTAAGTTACAGAGGTTTTAAAGCGCTCCCCCCCCCCCCTAATTTATAGAGGGCGCTGTGGTGCGGATTTATTGAAGGTCTTCAGCTTGTGATGTCACAATGCCCCTGTGAGATGGGTGCAACATTGTTGCGAAAAGCGTGTGACGTCACAATGGACAAGCAGCTGCTATTGGGTGTCTACTCTTTACAAATTTACATTTTTTTATGAGAAGCACTTGGTCAAGTCAAGTCAATTTTATTTGTATAGCACATTTAAAAACAACCCACGTTGACCAAAGTGCTGTACATCTGATTAGGTACTAAGGAAAAAAATGAAACATACAGTGGCACGCAAACAGTTCACAGCACCTCCTCAATGAGCCTCAAACGCGAGGGAGTAGAAATAGGTTTTGAGCCTGGACTTAAAGGAGTGGATGGAGGGGGCAGTTCTGATGGGGAGAGGGATGCTGTTCCACAGTCTAGGAGCTGCAACCGCAAAAGCTCGGTCACCCCTGAGCTTAAGACCGGAAGCTTAGTGACCGGAAATTTTGTGAAAAGACACTGAGAGTGTGTCTGGGGGAGAGAGATCGTTGCGGAGGGGGCTTGGTGGTGGGGGGAAAGAGGGGTACTGGGAAAAGGGGAGGTCCCCCTTCCCCCCTCAACCCCTTCCTCCCCCCTCCTTCCCACCTCCACCCCCACTCCCTCCTAAAACTCCTCCTCCCTCCCCAACTCCCTCCACCCTCCCTCACCCCTCCCCCCTAACTCCCCCCCATCCCCTCCATCCCTCCCTCCCCCTCTCCATTCCCCCTCCCCTCCCCCTCCCTCCCCCTCCCTCCCCCTCCCTCCCCCTCCCCCCTACCCCTCTCCTCTCCCCCCTCCCCTCCCCCCTCCCTCACCCTCCACACCTCCCTCCTCCCTCCCTCCCCTTAACCCCCCCCCCCCCAATCCCCTACCGGTTACAATGGAAACCCTACGAAGACGGGCCCAACGAGGAAAGAGGGGTACTGGGAAAAGGGGAGGTCCACCTCCCCCCCTCACTCCCCCACCACCCCTACCACCCTCCCTCCCCCCTTCCCCCCTCCCCTCCACCCCTCCCCCCCTCCCTCCCTTCCCTGCCTCCCCTCCTCCCGGTTACAATGGAAACCCTACGAGGACGGGCCCAACGGGGAAAGAGGGCTACTGGGAAAAGGGGAGGTCCCCCTCCCTCCCCACTTGCCCCCTCCCCTCCCCCTCCCTCCCCCTCCCTCCCCCCCCTACCCCTCTCCCTCCCCTCCCCCCTTCCCCCCTCCCCTCCCTCCCCCTCCCCTCCCCCTCCACACCTCCCTCCTCCCTCCCTCCCCTTACCCCCCCCCCCACTCCCCTCCCGGTTACAATGGAAACCCTACGAAGACGGGCCCAACGGGGAAAGAGGGGTACTTGGAAAAGGGGAGGTCCCCCTCCCTCCCCCTCCCCCTCCCTCCCCCTCCCCCCCTACCCCCCTCCCTCCCCTCTCCCTCCCCCTCCCCACTTCCCTCCCCCCTCCCCTCCCCCTCCTTCCCCCTCCCCTCCTACCTCCCTTCCCTGCCTCCCCTCCTCCCGGTTACAATGGAAACCCTACGAGGACGGGCCCAACGGGGAAAGAGGGCTACTGGGAAAAGGGGAGGTCCCCCTCCCTCCCCACTTCCCCCCTCCCCTCCCCCTCCCTCCCTCCCCCCTCCCTCCCCCCTCCCTCCCCCCTCCCTCCCCCCCCTACCCCGCCTCCCCTCTCCTTCCCCCCTCCCCCCCTTCCCCCCTCCCCTCCCCCCTTCCCCTCCTCCCTCCACACCTCCCTCCTCCCTCCCTCCCCTTCCCTCCCTCCCCTCCTCCCGGTTACAATGGAAACCCTACGAGGATGGGCCCAACGGGGAAAGAGGGGTACTGGGAAAAGGGGAGGTCCCCCTCCCTCCCCCTCCCTCCCTACCCCCTCCCTCCCCTCTCCCTCCCCCGTCCCCCCTTCCCCCCTCCCCTCCCCTCCCCCACTCCCTCCCCCTCCCCTCCTCCCTCCACACCTCCTCCTCCCCTTCCCTCCCTCCCCTCCTCCCGGTTACAATGGAAACCCTACGAGGACAGGCACAGCGGGGAAAGAGCGGTACTGGGAAAAGGGGAGGTCCCCCTCCCTCCCCCTCCCTCCCTACCCCCCCTCCCCTCCCCTCCTCCCGTCCCCCCTTCCCCCTCCCCTCCCCTCCCCCCCTCCCTCCCCCTCCCCTCCTCCCTGCACACCTCCCTCCTCCCCTTCCCTCCCTCCCCTCCTCCCGGTTACAATGGAAACCCTACGAGGACAGGCACAACGGGGAAAGAGGGGTACTGGGAAAAGGGGAGGTCCCCCTCCATCCCCCTTCCCCTCCCTCCCCCTCCCCCCCTACCCCTCTCCCTCCCCCCTCCCCCCCCTTCCCCCCCTCCCTCCCCCTCCCCTCCTCCCTCCACACCTCCCTCCTCCCTCCCTCCCCCTTTCCTCCCTCCCCTCCTCCCGGTTACAATGGAAAACCTACGAGGACGGGCCCAACGGGCACACTTGTGCTAGTATACTACTAAAACTCAGATCTTGTGTTATATATATATATATATATGCGCGTAACAGCGGTTTCTCTGATTTCGTCAAAACGGTGAACCGTAGCGCCACGATTTTTGCACCGCCTTAATCACCACGCGGTTATCTGCTGCAAAATTGTTTTTTATTTAATTCGGTCGCATGTTTTTAAAGTTACAGAGGTTTTAAAGCGCTCCCCCCCCCCCATAAATTATAGGGGGCGCTGTGGTGCGGATTTATTGAAGGTCTTCAGATTATGATGTCACAATGCCCCTGTGAGATGGGGGATACATTGTTGCGAATACAGGCGCTGTGGTGCGGATTTATTGAAGGTCTTCAGCTTATGATGTCACAATGCCCCTGTGAGATGGGTGATACATTGTTGCGAATACAGATCGCCGTGAGAAGCACTTGGTCAAGTCAAGTCAAGTCAATTTTATTTGTATAGCACATTTAAAAACAACCCACGTTGACCAAAGTGCTGTACATCTGATTAGGTACTAAGGAAAAAAATGAAATATACAGTGGCACGCAAACAGTTCACAGTACCTCCTCAATGAGCCTCAAACGCTAGGGAGTAGAAATAGGTTTTGAGCGTGGACTTAAAGGAGTGGATGGAGGGGGCAGTTCTGATGGGGAGAGGGATGCTGTTCCACAGTCTAGGAGCTGCAACCGCAAAAGCACGGTAACCCCTGAGCTCGGTCCCCCATCCACGAAGGGGGACTGGGGAGGGGGGGGACAACAGGGGTCGTTGCGGAGGGGGCTTGGTGGTGGGGGAAAGAGGGGTACTGGGAAAAGGGGAGGTCCCCCTTCCCCCCTCAACCCCATCATCCCCCCTCCTTCCCACCTCCATCCCCACTCCCTCCCCCCTCCTCCCCCTCCCTCCCCAACTCCCTCCCTCCTCCCTCCCCACCTCCCTCACCCCTCCCCCCCTAACTCCCCCCCTCCCTCCTTCCCTCCATCCCTCCCTCCCCCAATCCCTCCCCCCTCCCTCCACCCTTCCATCCCTCTCACCCTCCCCCCTCCTTCCACCCTCCCTCCCCCCTCCCGGTTACAATGGAAACCCTACGAGGACGGGCCCAACGGGGAAAGAGGGGTACTGGGAAAAGGGGAGGTCCCCCTCCCTCCCCCTTCCCCCCTCCCCTCCACCCCACCCTCCCCCTCCCCCCTACCCCTCTCCCTCCCCCCTTCCCCCCTCCCTCCCCCTCCCCTCCTCCCTCCACACCTCCCTCCTCCCTCCCTCCCCCTTCCCTCCCTCCCCTCCTCCCGGTTACAATGGAAACCCTACGAGGACGGGCCAACGGGGAAAGAGGGGTACTGGGAAAAGGGGAGGTCCCCCTCCCTCCCCCCTCCCCCTCCCTCCCCTCCCCCTCCCCTCCCCCTCCCTCCCCCTCCCTCCCCCCTCCACCCGCCTCCCTCCCCCCTTCACCCCCTCCCCCCTTCCCTCCCCCTCCCCTCCTCCATCCACACTTCCCTCCTCCCTCCCTCCCCCTTCCCTCCCTCCCCTCCTCCCGGTTACAATGGAAACCCTACGAGGACGGGCCCAACGGGGAAAGAGGGGTACTGGGAAAAGGGGAGGTCCCCATCCCTCCCCCCTTACCCCTCCCCTCCCCCCTCCCTTCCCCCCCTACCCGCCTCCCTCCCCTCTCCCTCCCCTCTCCCCCCCTTCCCCCCCTCACCCCCCCTCCTTCCCCTCCTCCCTCCACACCTCCCTCCTCCCTCCCTCCCTCCCCCTTCCCTCCCTCCCCTCCTCCCGGTTACAATGGAAACCCTACGAGGACGGGCCCAACGGGGAAAGAGGGGTACTGGGAAAAGGGGAGGTCCTCCTCCCTCCCCTTCCCCCCTCCCCTCCCCCCTCCCTCTCCCCCCTACCCCTCTCCCTCCCCCTCCCCCCTTCCCCCTCCCCTCCCCCCTCCCCTCCCCCCTCCCTCCCCCTCCCCTCCTCCCTCCACACCTCCCTCCTCCCTCCCTCCCCCTTCCCTCCCTCCCCTCCTCCCGGTTACAATGGAAACCCTACGAGGACGGGCCCAATGGGGAAAGAGGGGTACTGGGAAAAGGGGAGGTCCCCCTCCCTCCCCCCTCCCTCCCCCCTCCCTCCCCCCTACCCACCTCCCTCCCCCCTCCCCTCCCCTCCCCACTCCCCTCCCCTCCCCCCCTCCCCCCTCCCTCTCTCCCCCCTCCCTCCCCCACCCCCCCCCCACTCCCCTCCCGGTTACAATGGAAACCCTACGAGGACGGGCCCAACGGGCACACTTGTGCTAGTATACTATTAAAACTCAGATCTTGTTTATATATTTTTGGGGGGTTTGACATGAATATTTGATATGTTCGCGCATAACAGCGATTGCGGCAAAACGGTGAACCGTAGCGCGACGGTTTTCGCACCGCCTTAATCGCCAACCTCCCAAACGACCGGCCGTGATATTTTCCATTTGATTTAGTCGCATGTTTTTTAAGTTACAGAGTTTTTAAAGCGCTGCCCCCCCCCCCTTTTTCTTCAGCTTGTGATGTCACAATGCCCCTGTGAGATGAGCTCGAGCTGACCCCCCTCCCCCCCCCCTTCAGCGTGTGATGTCACAATGGACAAGCAGCTGCTATTGGGTGTCTACTCTTTACAAATTTACATCTTTTTATTTTTAACCTTTTTTTTCAAGGTCTTCAGCTTGTGACGTCACAATGCTTGTGTGAGATGGGTTCAACATTGTTGCGAAAAGCAGCTGATTGTTTTTTTAAAGTTGTGTTTTTTATTGCAAGTCACTTAACATACACAGATCAGCATGGGGACCCTATGCTCGTGGGCCACCGGGGCAAGTGTTTCGAAAAAAGAAAGGGGAGGTCCCCCTTCCCCCCTCAACCCCTTCCTCCCCACTCCTTCCCACCTCCATCCCCACTCCCTCCCCCCCTCATCCCCAACTCCCTCCCCATCCCTCCCCACCTCCCTCACCTCTCGGGGGCGGGCCCAACGGGGAAAGAGGGGTACTGGGAAAAGGGGAGGTCCCCGCCCTCCCTCCACCTCCCCCCTTCCCCCTTCCCCCCTCCCCCCCTTCCCCCCTCCCACCCCTTCCCCCCTCCATCCCCCTCCCCTCCTCCCTCCCTCCCCCCTCCCTCCCCGCCTCCCGGTTACAATGGAAACCCTACGAGGACGGGCCCAATGGTGAAAAAGGGGTACTGGGAAAAGGGGAGGTCCCCCTCCCTGCCCCCTTCCCCCCTCCCTCCCCCCTCCCTCCACCTCCCCCCTTCCCCCCTCCCCCCCTTCCCTCCCCTCCACCCCCTTCCCTCCCCTCCTCCCTCCACACCTCCCTCCTCCCTCCCTTCCCCCCTCCCTCCCCGCCTCCCAGTTACAATGGAAACCCTACGAGGACGGGCCCAACGGGGAAAGAGGGGTACTGGGAAAACGGGTGGTCCCCCTCCCTCCCCCCTTCCCTCCCCCCTTCCCCCCTCCCTCCCCCACCCCCCTACCCCCTCCCTCCCCTCTCCCTCCCCCCTTCCCCTCCCCTCCCCCCTCCGTCCCCTCCCACTTCCACACCTCCCTCCTCCCTTCCCTCCCCCCCACTCCCCTCCCGGTTACAATGGAAACCCTACAAGGACGGGCCCAACGGGGAAAGAGGGGTACTGGGAAAAGGGGAGGTCCCCCTCCTTCCCCCCCTCCCTCCCCCTCCCTCCCCCTACCCCCTCCCTCCCCCCACTCCCCTCCCGGTTACAATGGAAACCCTACAAGGACGGGCCCAACGGGGAAAGAGGGGTACTGGGAAAAGGGGAGGTCCCCCTCCCTCCCCATTCCCCCCTCCCCTCCCCCTCCCCTCCCCCCTCCCTCCCCCCTCCCTCCCCCCTCCCTACCCCCCTCCCTCCCCCCTCTCCCCTCCCCCTCCCCTCCTCCCTCCTCCCTCCCTCCCACTTCCCTCCCTCCCACTTCCCTCCCTCCCCTCCTCCCGGTTACAATGGAAACCCTACGAGGACGGGCCCAATGGGGAAAGAGGGGTACTGGGAAAAGGGGAGGTTCCCCTCCCTCCCCCCTTCCGCCCCTCCCTCCCCTCTGCCTCCCCTTCCCCCCTTCCCTCCCCCTCCCCCCTACCCCGCTCCCGCCCCTCTCCCCCCCTTCCCCCCTCCCCTCCCCCCTCCCATCCCCCCCTCCCCTCCCCCCTCCACACCTCCCTCCTCCCCACTCCCCTCCCGGTTACAATGGAAACCCTACGAGGACGGGCCCAACGGGCACACTTGTGCTAGTATATTACTAAAACTCAGATCTTGTGAATATATCTGTTTCTATATACGTAACAGTGATTACGGCAAAACGGTGAACCGTCGCGCCACAATTTTTGCACCGCCTTAACCGACAATCTCGCGCTCGCTCGGCCGTGATATTTTCATTTAATTTGGTCGCATATTTTTTAAGTTACGGAGGTTTAAAGCGGATTTATTGAAAACAACGGTGAACCGTAGCGCCACGATTTTTGCACCGCCTTCATCACCGCGCTGAACTCTGCTGGAAAATGGTTTTTTAATTTGATTCGGTCGCGTATTTTGTAAGTTACAGAGGTTTTAGTAAAAAAAAAATTAAAAACAGTCAAGTCAAGTCAATTGTATTTGTATAGCACATTTTAAAACAACCCACGTTGACCAAAGTGCTGCACATCTGATTAGGAAAAAAAAAAAGGAAGTTATAGTGGTCACTTGACATACACAGATCAGGAGGACGGGCCCAACGGGCACACTTGGAGAGTAAGAGTGGGGCTGGGGGAGGAGAGAATGGGGGGTGTGGGGACGGGCCCAACGGGGTCTGAGAATGGGGAATGGGACAACAGGGGTCGTGCGGAGGGGACTTGGTGGTGGGGGAAAGAGGGTTACTGGGAAAAGGGGAGGTCCATATCCCTCCCCTCTCACCCATCCCTCCCTCCCCCTTCTCTCCCCCCCCTCCCTCCCTCCACAAATACCACCCCATCTTTCATCACCCTCCCCCCTCCCTCCCCCCTCCATCCTCAACACATCCCTCCCTCCACCACTCCCTCCCCCTCGATCACTCCACACCTCCCTCCCCCAAACCTCCCTCTCCCTCACTCCCCCCTTCACTCCCTCCCCCCTCCCGGATACAATGGAAACCCTAAGAGGACGGGCCAAAGGGGAGAGTGTGGGGAGAGTAAGAGTGGGGATGGGGGAGGAGAGAATGGGGGAGTGGGGAATGGGCCCAACGGGCCCACTTTGTCTAGTCTATCTATCTATCTATCTATCTATCTATCTATCTATATACTACTAAAACTCAGATCTTGTGTTATATATATATATAACACTGATGTCGGCTGAATACGGCAATTCCGGCAAAACGGTGAACCGTAGCGCCACGACTTTTGTACCGCCTTAATCAGCATGCGGTTCGCTGCTGGAAAATGATATTTTTATTTAATTCGGACGCATATTTTTTAAGTTACAGAGGTTTAAAAGTGCTGCCCCCCCTGATTTATCGAAGTTTTGACAGAAGGGGGGCGCTGCGGTGCGGATTGTGATGTCACAATGCCCCTGTGAGATGGACTCGAGCTGACCCCCCTTCCCCCCCCCCAGCGGTATTCAGCGTGTGACGTCACAATGCCCCTGTGCTACATTGTTGCGAAGAGCTGTCAAGTCAAGTCCATTTTATTTGTATAGCACATTTAAAAACAACCCACGTTGACCAAAGTGCTGTACATCTGATTAGGTACTAAGGAAAAAATGAAACATACAGTGGCACGCAAACAGTTCACAGCGCCTCCTCAATGAGCCTCAAACGCTAGGGAGTAGAAATAGGTTTTGAGCCTGGACTTAAAGGAGTCGATGGAGGGGGCAGTTCTGATGGGGAGAGGGATGCTCTTTCCACCCTCCCCCTCTCTCCCTCCCCCCTCCCCCCTTTCCCCCCCTCCCCCCCTTTCCGCCCTCCCCTTCCACCCTCCCCTCCCCTCCCCCCTCCCTCCCCCTTCCCTCCCCCCACTCCCCTTCCCCCTTCCCCCTCCCCTCCTCCCTCCACACCTCCCTCCTCCCCCCCTCCCCCTTCCCTCCCTCCCCTTCTCCCGGTTACAATGTAAACCCTACGAGGACGGGCACAATGGGGAAAGAGGGGTACTGGGAAAAGGGGAGGTCCCCCTCCCTCCGCCCTTCCCCTCCCCCCTCCCTCCCCCTCCCCCTCTCTCCCTCCCCCTCCCCCTCTCTCCCTCCCCCCTTCCCCCCCTCCCCTTCCCCCCCTCCCCTCCCCTACCCCCTCCCTCCCCCTCCCCTCCTCCCTCCACACCTCTCTCTCTCCCCCTTCCCTCCCTCCCCTCCTCCCGGTTACAATGGAAACCCTACGAGGACGGGCCCAACGGGCACACTTGAGATGGGTGCTACAGTGAGAAGCACTATGTGACCGCGAATGTTTCAAAACAAGCACTTAAAAAGCACTTATCTCTTTTTAAAGTATATTTTTTTATTGCAAGTCACTTAACATACACAGATCAGCATTGGGCCCATATGCTCGTGGGCCACCGGGGCAAGTGTTTCGAAAAAAGCACTGAGAGTGTGTATGGGGAGAGAGAGAATGGGGGGGGGGTCTGTGAATGGGGACTGGGGACAACAGGGGTCGTTGCGGAGGGGGCTTGGTGGTGGGGGAAAGAGGGGTACTGGGAAAAGGGGAGGTCCCACTTCCCCCATCAACCCCTTCCTCCCCCCTCCTTCCCACCTCCATCCCCACTCCCTCCCCCCCTCCCTCCCCCCTCAATCCCAACCTCCATCACCACTCAGCCCCTAACTCCCCCCCTCCCTCCTTCCCTCCATCCCACCCTCCCCCACTCCCTCCCCCCTCCCTCCACCATTCCATCCCTCTCCCCCTCCCCCCTCCTTCCACCATCCCTCCACCCCTCCCGGTTACAATGGAAACCCTACAGGGACGGGCCCAACGGGGAAAGAGGGGTACTGGGAAAAGGGGAGATCCCCCTCCCTCCCCCCTTCCCCCTCCCTCCCCCCCTCCCCCCTACCCCCCCTCCCCTCTCCCCCTCCCTCCCCCTACCCCTTCACTCCCCCCTTCCCCCCTCCCCTCCCTCCCCCCTCCTCCCTCCCTCCCCCTTCCCTCCCTCCCCTCCTCCCGGTTACAATGGAAACCCTACGAGGACGGGCCCAACGGGGAAAGAGGGGTACTGGGAAAAGGGGAGATCCCCCTCCCTCCCTCCCCCCTCACTCCCCCTTACCTCCCCCCTACCCCCCTCCCTCCCCTCTCCCTCCCTCCTCCCCCCTCCCTCCCCCCTCACTCCCTTCTCCCTCCCCCCTCCCTCCCCCTCCCCTTCCCCCCTCCCTCCCCTTCCCCCCTCCCCTCCCTCCCCCTCCCCCCTACCCCCTTCCCTCCCCTCTCCCTCCCTCCCTTCCCCCCTCCCCTCCCCCCCTCCCTCCCCCTCCCCTCCCCCCTCCACACCTCCCTACTCCCTCCCTCCCCCTTCCCTACCCCCACTCCCCTCCCGGTTACAATGGAAACCCTACGAGGACGGGCCCAACGGGCACACTTGTTCTAGTATACTACTAAAACTCAGATGTTGTGTATATATATATATATAACACTGATGTCGGCTGAATACGGCAATTCCGGCAAAACGGTGAACCGTAGCGCCACGATTTTTGTACCGCTTTAATCAGCATGCGGTTCGCTGCTGGAAAATGATATTTTTATTTAATTCGGACGCATATTTTTTAAGTTACAGAGGTCTAAAGGCGCTGCCCCCCTCATTTATCGAAGTTTTGACAGAAGGGGGGCGCTGCGGTCCGGAATTGCTAAGTACGCATGCGCGGAATCTCCACACTCAGTACACAACACGCATGCGCGGAATATCCTCACACGCACAAAAACAATGGACGCCGTTAGCGGAGCAAGCCCGCGATCACCGGCACACCTCTCCTCTCTCCCCTTGCTTCTCTCCTCTCTCTAAAAACCCGGAGAACATCTCCCCGCAAAACAACCCCCCCTCCCAACTCACTCTCTCCCCCCTCAACAAATACCGCAACATCTGTCATCACAAAACGGGTAAGAGTAGGGCTGGGGGAGGAGAGAATGGGGGGAGTGGGGACGGGCCCAACGGGCCCGCTTCCAACGGGCACACTTGTTCTAGTATACTACTAAAACTCAGATCTTGTAGCTTTGTATATATATTCCACTGATGTCGGCTGAATACGGCAATTCCGGCAAAACGGTGAACCGTAGCGCCACGATTTTTGTACCGCCTTAATCAGCATGCGGTTCGCTGCTGGAAAATGATCTTTTTATTTAATTCGGACGCATATTTTTTAAGTTACAGAGGTCTAAAACTGCTGCCCCCCCCTCATTTATCGAAGTTTTGACAGAAGGGGGGCGCTGCGGTCCGGCAGTGCTCAGTACGCATGCGCGGAATCTCCTCACTCTGTACTCAGCACGCATGCGCGGCATCTCCTCACTCGCACCAAAACAATGGACGCCGTTAGCGGCGCCAGCCCGCGATCACCGGCTCACCTCTCCTCTCTCCCCTTGCTTCTCTCCTCTCTCCCACACCCGGGAGAACATCTCCCCGCTATCCCCCCTCCCCCGGGCCCCCTCCCCCCTCACTCTCTCCCCCCTCCACAAATACCGCCCCATCTCTCATCACCCTCCCCCCCTCCATCCTCAACACCTCCCTCCCTCCACCACTCCCTGGGTGTGGGCACGGGCCCAACGGGCCCGCTTTGAACGGGCACACTTGTTCTAGTATACTATTAAAACTCAGATCTTGTAGGTTTGTATCAGGATTTGTGTATGTATCAGTGATTCCGGCAAAACGGTAAACCGTGGCGCCACGGTTTTTGCACCGCCTTGATCACCAACCTCCCGGCTGACCGGCCGCGATATTTTCATTTAATTTGTTCGTATGTTTTTAAAGTTACAGAGGTTTTAAAGCGCTGCCCCCCCCCATATTGAAGTTTCTATAGAGGGCGCTGCGGTGCGGATTTAGTCTTCAGCGTGTGATGTCACAATGGACAAGCAGCTGCTATTGGGTGTCTGCTCTTTACAAATTTACATCTTTTTATTTTTAACCTTTTTTTCCAAGGTCTTCAGCTGGTGACGTCACAATGCTTGTGTGAGATGTTTGCAACATTGTAGCGAAAGGCAGCTGATTGTTTTTTAAAGTTGTGTTTTTTATTGCAAGTCATTTAACATACACAGATCAGCATGGGGCCCCTATGCTCGTGGGCCACCGGGGCAAGTGTTTCGAAAAAAGAAAGGGGAGGTCCCCCTTCCCCCCTCAACCCCTTCCTCCCCCCTTCCCCCTCCCCTCCCCACCTCCCTCCCCCCTCCCTCCAACTCCCACCTTCCCCCCTCCCCCCTCCCTCCAACTCCCCCCTTCCCCCCTCCCCTCCCACCCCTTCCCCCCTCCCCTCCCACCCTTTCCCCCCTCCCCTCCCACCCTCCATCCCCCTCCCCTCCTCCCTCCCTCCCCCCTCCCTCCCAGTTACAATGGAAACCCTACGGGGACGGGCCCAACGGGGAAAGAGGGGTACTGGGAAAAGGGGAGGTCCCCCTCCCTCCCCCTTCCTCCCCCTTCCCCTCCCTCCCCCCTACCCACTCCCTCCCCTGTCCCTCCCCCCTTCCCCCTCCCCCTCCCCTCCTCCCCTCCTCCCTCCACACCTCCCTCCTCCCTCCCTTCCCCTTCCCTGCCTCCCCTCCTCCCGGTTACAATGGAAACCCTACGAGGACGGGCCCAACGGGGAAGGAGGGGTACTGGGAAAAGTGGAGGTCCCCCTCCCTCCCCCCTTCCCCCCTCCCCTCCCTCCCCCCTACCCCTCTCCCTCCCCACCTACCCCTCTCCCTCCCCCCCTACCCCTCTCCCTCCCCCTCCCCTCCCCCTCCCTCCCCCTCCCCCCCACCCCCTCCCTCCCCTTCCCCACCCCTCCCCTCCTTCCCCCTCCCCTCCTCCCTCCACACCTCCCTACTACCTCCCTCCCCCTTCCCTCCCTCCCCTCCTCCCGGTTACAATGGAAACCCTACGAGGACGGGCCCCAACGGGGAAAGAGGGGTACTGGGAAAAGGGAAGGTCCCCCTCCCTCCCCCCTTACCCCCTCCCCACCCCCCTCCCTCCCCCTCCCCCCTACCCCTCTCCCTCCCCCTCCCCTCCCTTCCCCCTCCCCTCCCCTCCCCCCCTCCCTCCCCCTCCCCTCCTCCATCCACACCTCCCTCCTCCCTCCCTCCCCCTTCCCTCCCTCCCCTCCCGGTTACAATGGAAACCCTACGAGGACGGGCCCAACGGGGAAAGAGGGGTACTGGGAAAAGGGGAAGTCCCCCTCCATCCCCCTTCCACCCTCCCATCCCCCCTCCCTAACCCCTTCCCCCCTCCCCCTCCCCCTCCCCTCCTCACACCACACCTCCCTCCTCCCTCCCTCCCCCTTCCGTCCCTCCCCTCCTCCCGTTTACAATGGAAACCCTACGAGGACGGGCCCAACGGGCCCACTTGGTCTAGTATCTATATACTATTAAAACTCAGATCTTGTAGGTTTGTATCGGGATTTGTGTATGTATCAGTGATTCCGGCAAAACGGTAAACCGTGGCGCCACGGTTTTTGCACCGCCTTGATCACCAACCTCCCGGCTGACCGGCCGCGATATTTTCATTTAATTTGTTCGTATGTTTTTAAAGTTACAGAGGTTTTAAAGCGCTGCCCCCCCCCCATATTGAAGTTTCTATAGAGGGCGCTGCGGTGCGGATTTAGTCTTCAGCGTGTGATGTCACAATGGACAAGCAGCTGCTATTGGGTGTCTGCTCTTTACAAATTTACATCTTTTTATTTTTAACCTTTTTTTTCAAAGGTCTTCAGCTGGTGACGTCACAATGCTTGTGCTACATTGTAGCGAAAGGAAACTGATTGTTTTTTAAAGTTGTGTTTTTTATTGCAAGTCATTTAACATACACAGATCAGCATGGGGCCCCTATGCTCGTGGGCCACCGGGGCAAGTGTTTCGAAAAAAGAAAGGGGAGGTCCCCCTTCCCCCCTCAACCCCTCCCTCCCCCCTTCCCCCTCCCCTCTCCCCCTCCCTCCAACTCCCCCTTTCCCCCCTCACCTCCCACCCCTTCCCCCCTCCCACCCCTTCCCCCTCCCCTCCCCTCCCCCCCTCCATCCCCCTCCCCTCCTCCCTCCCTCCCTCCCCGCCTCCCAGTTACAATGGAAACCCTACGGGAATGGGCCCAACGGGGAAAGAGGGGTACTGGGAAAAGGGGAGGTCCCCCTCCCTCCCCTCCCCCCTCCCTCCCCTCCCCCCTCCCTCCCCTCCCCCCTCCCCCCCTTCCCCCCTCCCCTCCCTTCCCCCCTCCCCTCCGCCCTCCCTCCCCTCCCCCTCCACACCTCCCTCCTCCCTTCCCTCCCCCCCACTCCCCTCCCGGTTACAATGGAAACCCTACGAGGACGGGCCCAACGGGGAAAGAGGGGTACTGGGAAAAGGGGAGGTCCCCCTCCCTCCCCCCCTACCCCCTCCCACCCCCCTTCCCCCCTTCCCTCCCTCCCCCCTACCCCTCTCCCTCCCCCCTAACCCTCTCCCTCCCCCCCTACCCCTCTCCCTCCCCCCTAACCCTCTCCCTCCCCCCTCCCCCCCTTCCCCACTCCCCTCCCCTACCCCTCCCTCCCCATCCCCCCCTACCCGCTCCCTCCCCTCTCCCTCCCCTTCCGCACCCCTCCCCTCCCTCCCCCTCCCCTCCTCCATCCACACCTCCCTCCTCCCCCTTCCCTCCCTCCCCTCCTCCCGGTTACAATGTAAACCCTATGAGGACGGGCCCAACGGAGAAAGAGGGGTACTGGGAAAAGGGGAGGTCCCCCTCCCTCCGCCCTTCCCCTCCCCCTCCCTCCCTCCCCCCTCCCCCCCTCTCCCTCCCCCCTCCCCCCCCCTTCCCCCCCTCCCCTCCCCCCTCCCCTCCCTCCCTCCCCCTCCGCTCCTCCCTCCACACCTCCCTCCTCCCTCCCTCCCCCTTCCCTCCCTCCCCTCCTCCCGGTTACAATGGAAACCCTACGAGGACGTGCCCAACGGGGAAAGAGGGGTACTGGGAAAAGGGGAGGTCCCCCTCCCTCCCCCTTCCACCCTTCCTCCCTTCCCCCTACCCCTCCCCCTCTCCCTCCACCTCCCCCCCTTCCCCCCTTCCCCCCTCCCCCTCCCCTCCCCCCCTCCCTGCCCCTCCCCTCCTCCCTCCACACCTCCCTCCCTCCCCCCTCCCTCCCTGCCTCACGGTTACAATGGAAACCCTACGAGGACGGGCCCAACGGGGAAAGGGGTGTGCTGGGGAAAGGGGGTGGGGAGAGTAAGAGTGTATCTGGGGGAGAGAGAATGGGGGGGTCTGAGAATGGGGACTGGGGAGGGGGACAACAGGGGGCTTGGTGGTTTGGGAAAGAAGAGTACTGGGAAAAGGGGAGGTCCCCCTCCCTCCCCACTCTCCTCCCTCCCTCATCCCTCCCTCCCTCCCGTCCCAGCAGCGCTGACCGCCGGGAGGTGTAGTTGCCGTCGCCTCTCCCGCTGTTTGATTTCATTTATAACAAAGACATTTATTTAAAATGAGGAATGTGATTTTCATTAAGTTTGATTTTATTTATTTAAAAAAAGCTGATGCTCTATAGATAAGTTTATTTCCTTTTCAACAAAGAACGCTGTTTATTTTAAAGTAAAATAGACCCTCCCCCCCACCCCCTCCCTCCCCACCCCCTCCCTCCCCTCTCCCTCCCCATCCCCCTCCCCCCCTTCCCCCTCCCCTCCCCCCTCCACTCCACCCTCCCCTCCCCCCCTCCCTCCCCTCCACCCTCCCCTCCCCCCCTCCCTCCCCCTTCCCTACCTCCCATCCTCCCGGTTACAATGGAAACCCTACGAGGACGGGCCCAACGGGCACACTTGTGCTAGTCTATATACTATTAAAACTCAGATGTTGTATCTATATATATATATTCCACTGATGTCGGCTGAATACGGCAATTCCGGCAAAACGGTGAACCGTAGCGCCACGATTTTTGTACCGCCTTAATCAGCATGCGGTTCGCTGCTGGAAAATGATATTTTTATTTAATTTGGACGCATATTTTTTAAGTTACAGAGGTTTAAAAGTGCTGCCCCCCCTGATTTATCGAAGTTTTGACAGAAGGGGGGCGCTGCGCTGCGGATTTATTCTTCATTGTGATGTCACAATGCCCCTGTGAGATGAACTCGAGCAGACCCCCCTTCCCCCCCCCCGTGGTATTCAGCGTGTGACGTCACAATGCCCCTGTGCCCCTCCCTTCCCCTTCCCCCCTCCCCCTCCCCTACCTCCCCCCTCCCCCCCTTCCCCTCTCCCTCCCCCCTCCCCCCTTTCCCCCTCCCCCCCTTTCCGCCCTCCCCTTCCCCCCTCCCTCCCCTCCTCCCTCCTCCCTCCCTCCCCCTCCCCTACCTCCCGCTCCCCCCCTTCCCCTCTCCCTCCCCCCTCCCCCCTTACCCCCCTCCCCCCCTTTCCGCCCTCCCCTTCCCCCCTCCCTCCCCTCCTCCCTCCTCCCTCCCTCCCCCTCCCCTACCTCCACCCTCCCTCCCCCTCCCCCTTCCCCTCTCCCTCCCCCTTCCCCCCTCCCCCCTTTCCCCCTCCCCCCCTTTCCGCCCTCCCCTTCCCCCCTCCCTCCCCTCCTCCCTCCCTCCCCTCCTCCCTCCTCCCTCCCTTCCCCTTCCCTCCCTCCCCTCCTCCCGGTTACAATGGAATCCCTACGAGGACGGGCCCAACGGGGAAAGAGTGGTACTGGGAAAAGGGGAGAGCCCCCTCCCTCCCCCCTTCCCCCTCCCATCCCTCCCCCTTCCCCCCTCCCCCCTACCCCCCCTCCCCTCTCCCCCTCCCTCCCCCCTCCCTCCCCCCTCCCTCCCCCTCACCCCTACCCCCTCACTCCCCCTTCCCCCCTCCCCTCCCTCCCCCTCCCCTCCTCCCTCCACACCTCCCTCCTCCCTCCCTCCCCCTTCCCTCCCTCCCCTCCTCCCGGTTACAATGGAAACCCTACGAGGACGGGCCCAACGGGGAAAGAGGGGTACTGGGAAAAGGGGAGGTCCCCCTCCCCCCTCCCCCTCCCTCCCACCCCCTCCCCCCTCCCCTCCCCTCTCCCTCCCCTTCCCCCCACCTCTGCCCCCTTCCTCCCCCCCTCCTCTCCCCCCCTCCTCTCCCCCCTCCTCTCCCCCCCTCCTCTCACCCCCTCTCCTCTCCCCCCCTCTCCTCTCCCCCCTCTCCTCTCCCCCCCTCTCCTCTCCCCCCTCTCCTCTGCCCCCCTCTCCTCTCCCCCCCTCTCCTCTCCCCCTTCCCTCCCCCCTCCCCCTCCCTTCCCCCCTCCCTTTCCCCTCCCTTCCCCCCCCTTCCCCCCTCCCTTACACCCTCCCTCCCCCTCTCCTCCCCTCTCCCCCCTCCCTCCCTCCCCACTCTCCTCTCCTCCCTACCTCATCCCTCCCTCCCTCCCTTCCCCGCAGCGCTGACCGCCGGGAAGTGTAGTCGCCGTCGCCTCTCCCGCTTCTGCTCTATAGATAAGATTAATTTCTTTTTCAACAAAGAATGCTGTTTATTTTAAAGTAAAATAGACACCTCTCCTCTCTCCCCCCTCTCCTCTCCTCTCTCCCCCCCCTCTCCTCTCCTCTCCCCCCTCTCCTCTCCCCCCTCTCCCCCCTCTCCTCTCCCCCTCCACTCTTTCCTCTCCCCTCTCCTCTCCCCTCCCCCCCTCTCCTCTCCCCCCTCTCCTCTCCCCCCTCCTCTCCCCCTCCTCTCCCCCCCTCCTCCCCCCCTCCTCCTCTCCCCCCTCCTCCTCTCCCCCCTCCTCCTCTCCCCCTCCCTCCTCTCCCCCTCCCTCCTCCCTCCTCCCCCCTCCCCCCCTTCCCCCTCCCCCCCTCCCCCCCCTCCCCCCCTCCCCCCCTCCCCCCTCCCCCCCTCCCCCCCCTCCCCCCCTCCTCCCCCTCCCCCCCTCCCCCCCCTCCCCCCCTCCCCCCCTCCTCCCCTCCTCTCCCCCCCCTCCTCTCCCCCCCCCCTCCTCTCCCCCCCCCTCCTCTCCCCCTCCTCCTCTCCCCGAAGCGGAAGTGTAGTCGCCGTCGCCTCTCCCGCTGTTTGATTTCATTTATAACAAAGACATTTATTTAAAATGAGGAATGTGATTTTCATTAAGTTTGATTTTATTTATTTTAAAAAAGCTGCTGCTCTATAGATAAGTTTATTTCCTTTTCAACAAAGAGCGCTGTTTATTTTAAAGTAAAAACGCGGTTTTTTTCATTGGGTTTCACCCTCCCTGTTAGCGCCCGATTGGTTGGGTCTTTACGTGGGGTACAGTGATTGGCTCCACCATCCCTGTTAGCACCCGATTGGCTGGGTCTCTACGTGGGGTGCAGTGATTGGCTCCACCCTCCCTGTTAGCGCCCGATTGGCTGGGTCTCTACGTGGGGTGCAGTGATTGGCTCCAACCTTACACTCGATGTGGGTGGAGCAGTTGATTTGAACTGACACCAACTGCCGTAACCAACAGTCCACCGTGCTGCTGCTGGTTGAGGACAGGCTCCAGCATCGCTCAGGAGGGCAGTTTAATTGAAATACAGAAAGAATATTTATAGATAAGTTTCTTATCATTTCCAACAGAAAAATTACATTTATTTTAAACGGTACGAGATTTCCATTGCATTTAATTTTATTTTTAAAAAAAAGATAAAAGACAGAGATTTCATAGATAAGTTTACTTTCTTTTTTAACAAAAGAACATTTATTTCACATAAGTTTAATTTCATTTATAACAAAGACATAAGCTGCTGCTCTATAGATAAGTTTAATTTCTTTTTCAACAAAGAATGCTGTTTATTTTAAAGTAAAATAGACCCCTCTCCTCTCTCCCCCCCTCTCCTCTCCTCTCTCCCCTCTCCTCTTCCCCCTCTCCTCTTCCCCCTCTCCTCTCCCCCCTCTCCTCTCCCCCTCTCCCCTCTCCCCTTCCCCCTCTCCTCTCCCTCTCTCCTCTCCCCCTCTCCTCTCACCCCTCTCCTCTCCCCCCTCTCCCCTCCTCTCCCCCCTCTCCCCTCCTCTCCCCCCTCTCCTCTCCCCCCTCTCCCCTCTCCTCTCCCCCCTCTCCTCTCCCCCTCCCCTCTCTCCTCTCCCCTCTCTCCACTCCCCCCTCTCCCCTCCCCCCCTCTCCCCTCCCCCTCTCCTCTCCCCCCTCTCCTCTCCCCCCTCTCCTCTCCCCCTCTCCTCTCCCCCTCTCCTCTCCCCCCCTCCTCCTCCCCCCCTCCTCCTCTCCCTCCCTCCCCCCCTCCTCTCCCCGAAGCGGAAGTGTAGTCGCCGTCGCCTCTCCCGCTGTTTGATTTCATTTATAACAAAGACATTTATTTAAAATGAGGAATGTGATTTTCATTAAGTTTGATTTTATTTATTTTAAAAAAGCTGCTGCTCTATAGATAAGTTTATTTCCTTTTCAACAAAGAACGCTGTTTATTTTAAAGTAAAAACGCGGTTTTTTTCATTGGGTTTCACCCTCCCTGTTAGCGCCCGATTGGTTGGGTCTTTACGTGGTACCTCCCCTCCTCCCTCCACACCTCCCTCCCTCCCCCTTCCCTCCCTCCCCTCCTCCCGGTTACAATGGAAACCCTACGAGGACGGGCCCAACGGGGAAAGAGGGGTACTGGGAAAAGGGGAGTTCCCCCATCCTCCCCCCTTCCCCCATCCCTCCACCTCCCCCTTCCCCCCCTTCCCCCCCTTCCCCCCCTTTCCCCCTCCCCTCCCCCCCTTTCCCTCCTCTCCTCCCTCCACACCTCCCTCCTCCCTCCCTCCCCCCTCCCTCCCAGCCTACAGGTTACAATGGAAACCCTACGAGGACGGGCAAAACGGGGAAAGAGGGGTACTGGGAAAACAGGTGGTCCCCCTCCCCCCTCCACCCCTACCCCCTTCCCTCCCCTCTCCCTCCCCCTTTCCCCACTCTACTCCACCTCCCCTCCCCCCTCCCTCCCCCTCCCCTCCTCCCTCCACTCCTCCCTCCCTCCCCCCTCCCTCCCCCCTCCCTCCCCGCCTCCCGGTTACAATGGAAACCCTACAAGGACGGGCACAACGGGGAAAGAGGAGTACTGGGAAAAGGGGAGGTCCTCCTCCCTCCCCCCCTTCCCTCCCCCCTTCCCCCTTCCCCTTCCCCCTCCCCTCCCTCCCCTCCCTCCCCTCCCCCCTACCCCCTCCCTCCCCTCTCCCTCCCCCCTCCCCTCCCCCCTCCCATCCCACAACGGGGAAAGAGGGGTACTGGGAAAACAGGTGGTCCCCCTCCCCCCTCCCTCCCCCCTCCCTCCCCGCCTCCCGGTTACAATGGAAACCCTACGAGGACGGGCCCAACGGGCCCACTTTGTCTAGTCTATCTATCTATCTATATACTACTAAAACTCTGCGGTCCAACATTCCGTAATGTATGGATGTATATGTGTATGTACGCAAAGATTCCGAAGAGTTTTCTGTCCATAACTTACAAACCCTACTCCTCCCTGACGGTACAACCAAAGCGCTACGATTTTTGTACCGCCATATTCACCATTAACATGGGCAACTATTGTAAGTACTTTCGTTCAAATTGAAGCTACCTTTTTAAAGCTAGAGAGATATTAAAGTTTAAATTTTCATTTCTAACCCTTTTCTTGAAGGGGCTTCAGCGCGTGATGTCACAATGGCACCCGTGCACCAATCAGAGATCAGCTCGGTTTTAAATTTACATCTTCAGCTTGTGACGTCACAATGCTTGTGTGAGATTGTTGCAACATTGTTGCGAAAGGCAACTGCCAGTTTTTTAAAGTTGTGCAAGTCACTTAACATACACAGATCAGCATGGGGCCCCTATTCCCTCCCTCCCCCCCTTCCCCCCTCAACCCCTTCCTCCCCACTCCTTCGCACCTCCATCCCCACTCCCTCCCCCCCTCCTCCCCAACTCCCTCCCCACTCCCTCACCCCTCCTCTCCTAACTCCCCCCCCCCTCCCTCCTTCCCTCCATCCCTCCCCCCCTCCCTCCACCCTTCCATCCCTCTCCCCCCTCCCCCCCTCCTTCCACCCTCCCTCCCCCCTTCTGGTTACAAAGGAAACCCTACGGGACGGGCCCAACGGGGAAAGAGGGGTACTGGGAAAAGGGGAAGTCCCCCTCTCCCCCCTCCCCCTCCCCCCTAACCCTCTCCCTCCCCCTTCCCTCCCCCCCTCCCCTCCTCCCTCCACACCTCCTCCCCTCCTCCCCTCCTCCCGGTTACAATGGAAACCCTACGAGGACGGGCCCAACGGGGAAAGAGGGGTACTGGGAAAAGGGGAGGTCCCCCTCCCTCCCCCCCTTCCCCAATCCCATCCCCCCTCCCTCCCCTCTCCCTCCCCCCCGTTCCCCCTCCCCCTTCCCCCCTCCCTCCACACCTCTCTCCTCCCTCCCTCCCCTTCCCTCCCTCCCATCCTCCCAATGCTTGTTTGAGATGGGTGCTACATTGTTTCGAAAAGTACCACTAACAGATCGCAGTGAGAAGCACTATGTGACCGTGAATGTTTCAAAACAAGCACTTAAAAAGCACTTATCTTTTTTTAAAGTATTTTTTTTTATTGCAAGTCACTTAACATACACAGATCAGCATTGGGCCCCTATGCTCGTGGGCCACCGGGGCAAGTGTTTCGAAAAAAGCACTGAGAGTGTGTCTGGGGGAGAGAGAGAATGGGGGGGGGGGGGGGGGTCTGAGAATGGGGACTGGGGAGGGGGACAACAGGGGTCGTTGCGGAGGGGGCTTGGTGGTGGGGGAAAGAGGGGTACTGGGAAAAGGGGAGGTCCCACTTCCCCCCTCAACCCCTTCTCCCCCCCTCCTTCCCACCTCCATCCCCACTCCCTCCCCCCTCCCTCCCCCTCAATCCCAACCTCCTTCACCACTCAGCCCCTAACTCCCCCCCTCCCTCCTTCCCTCCATCCCACCCCTCCCCCACTCCCTCCCCCCTCCCTCCACCATTCCATCCCTCTCCCCCTCCCCCCTCCTTCCACCCTCCCTCCCCTCCTCCCGGTTACAATGGAAACCCTACGAGGACGGCCCAATGGGGAAAGAGGGGTACTGGGAAAATGGGAGGTTCCCCTCCCTCCCCCCTCACTCCCCCCTCCCTCCCTTCTCCCTCCCCCCCTCCCTCCCCCTCCCCTTCCCCCCTCCCTCCCCTTCCCCCCTCCCCCCTCCCTCCCCCTCCCCCCTACCCCCTTCCCTCCCCTCTCCCTCCCCCCCTTCCCCCCTCCCCTCCCCCTCCCTCCCCCTCCCCTCCCCCCTCCACACCTCCCTACTCCCTCCCTCGAAAAGCAACTGACAGAAGCACTAAGTAGCCGCGAATGTTTCAAAACCAGCACTTAACCGCGAATGTTTTTTAAAAAAGCACTTAACCGCGAATGTTTCAAAACAAGCAATTAAAAAGCACTTTTTTTTTAAAAGTATTTTTTTTTATTCCAAGAGAATGGGGGGGGTCTGAGAATGGGGACTGGGGAGGGGTGACAACAGGGGTCGTTGCGGTGGGGGCTTGGTGGTGGGAGAAAGAGGGGTACAGGGAAAAGAGGAGGTCCCACTTCCCCCTCAACCTCTTCCTCCCCCCTCCTTCCCACCTCCATCCCCACTCTCTCCCCCCTCAATCCCAACCTCCATCACCACTCAGCCCCTAACTCACCCCTCGCTCCTTCCCTCCATCCGACCCTCCCCCCACTCCCTCCCCCCCTCCCTCCACCCTTCCACCCCTCTCCCCCTCCTTCCACCCTCCCTCCCCCCCCTCCCGGTTACAATGGAAACCCTACGGGGACGGGCCCAACGGGGAAAGAGGGGTACTGGGAAAAGGGGAGTTCCCCTCCCTCCCCTCCTCCCTCCCCTCCCCCCTACCCCTCTTCCCCCCTCCCCCTCCCCTCCCCCCCTCCCTCCCCCTCCCCTCCTCCCTCCACACCTCCCTCCACACCTCCCTCCTCCCTCCCTCCCCCCCCTCCCGGTTACAATGGAAACCCTACGAGGACGGGCCCAACGGGGAAAGAGGAGTACTGGGAAAAGGGGAGGTCCCCCTCCCTCCCCCCTTCCCCCTCCCCCATCCCCTCTCCCTCCCCCTCCCTCCCCCCTCCCCCCCTACCCCCCTCCCTCCCCTCCCCCCCTCCCTCCCCTCCCCTCCTCCCTCCACACCTCCCTCCTCCCTCCCTCCCCCTTCCCGCCCTCCCCTCCTCCCGGTTACAATGGAAACCCTACGAGGACGGGCCCAACGGGGAAAGAGGGGTACTGGGAAAAGGGGAGGTCCCCCTCCCTCCCTCCCCCCTACCCACCTCCCTCCCCTCTCCCTCCCCCCCTTCCCTCCTCCCTTCCCTCCTCCCTTCCCTCCTCCCTTCCCCCCTCCCCTCCCCCCTCCCATCCCCCCCTCTCCCCCCTCCCTCCCCCCTACCCCCCTCCCTCCCCTCTCCCTCCCCCCCTCCCCTCCCCCCCTCCCTCCCCTCCTCCCTCCCCCTTCCCTCCCCCAACTCTCCCCCTTTCCTCCCCTCCCGGTTACAATGGAAACCCTACGAGGACGGGCCCAACGGGCCCACTCGGTCTAGTATAATACTAAAACTCTGCGGTCCAACATTCCGTATGTATATACGGAAGATTCCGTGTGTATATACGGAAGATTCCGAAGATTTCTGTCCATAACTTACAAACCCTGCTCCTCCCAGACGGTACACCAAAGCGCTACAATTTTGTACCGCCGTATTCACCATTAACGTGGGCAACTGTTGTAAGTACTTTCGTTCAAATTGAAGCTACCTTTTTAAAGCTAGAGAGATATTAAAGTTTAAATTTTCATTTCTAACACTTTTCTTGAAGGGGCCAAACCCTACTCCTCCCAGACGGTACACCAAAGCGCTACGATTTTTGTACCGCCGTATTCACCATTAACGTGGGCAACTATTGTAAGTACTTTCGTTCAAATTGAAGCTACCTTTTTAAAGCTAGAGAGATATTAAAGTATAAATTTTCATTTCTAACCCTTTTCTTGAAGGGGCTTCAGTGCGTGATGTCACAATGGCACCCGTGCACCAATGAGAGATCAGCTCGGTTTTAAATTTACATCTTCAGCTTGTGACGTCACAATGCTTGTGTGAGATTGTTGCAACATTGTTGCGAAAAGCAACTGCCAGTTTTTTAAAGTTGTGCGAGGCACTTAACATACACAGATCAGCATGGGGCCCCTATTCCCTCCCTCCCCCCCTTCCCCCCTCAACCCCTTCCTCCCCACTCCTTCCCACCTCCATCCCCACTCCCTCCCCCCCTCCTCCCCAACTCCCTCCCCACCTCCCTCACCCCGCCTCCCCTAACTCCCCCCCCCCCTCCCTCCTTCCCTCCATCCTCCCCCCCTCACTCCACCCTTCCATCCCTCTCCCCCTCCCCCCTCCTTCCACCCTCCCTCCCCCCCTTCTGGTTACAATGGAAACCCTACGAGGACGGGCCCAACGGGGAAAGAGGGGTACTGGGAAAAGGGGAGGTCCCCCTCCCTCCCCCCTTCCCCCATCACATCCCCCCTCCCTCCCCTCTCCCTCCCCCCCCGTTCCCCCTCCCCTTCCCCCCTCCCTCCACACCTCTCTCCTCCCTCCCTCCCCTTCCCTCCCTCCCATCCTCCCAATGCTTGTTTGAGATGGGTGCTACATTGTTTCGAAAAGCACCACTAACAGATCGCAGTGAGAAGCACTATGTGACCGTGAATGTTTCAAAACAAGCACTTAAAAAGCACTTATCTTTTTTTAAAGTATTTTTTTTTATTGCAAGTCACTTAACATACACAGATCAGCATTGGGCCCCTATGCTCGTGGGCCACCGGGGCAAGTGTTTCGAAAAAAGCACTGAGAGTGTGTCTGGGGGAGAGAGAGAATGGGGGGGGGGGGGGGTCTGAGAATGGGGACTGGGGAGGGGGACAACAGGGGTCGTTGCGGAGAGGGCTTAGTGGTGGGGGAAAGAGGGGTACTGGGAAAAGGGGAGGTCCCACTTCCCCCCTCAACCCCTTCCTCCCCCCTCCTTCCCACCTCCATCCCCACTCCCTCCCCCCTCCCTCCCCCCTCAATCCCAACCTCCTTCACCACTCAGCCCCTAACTCCCCCCCTCCCTCCTTCCCTCCATCCCACCCTCCCCCACTCCCTCCCCCCTCCCTCCACCATTCCATCCCTCTCCCCCTCCCCCCTCCTTCCACCCTCCCTCCCCTCCTCCCGGTTACAATGGAAACCCTACGAGGACGGGCCCAATGGGGAAAGAGGGGTACTGGGAAAATGGGAGGTTCCCCTCCCTCCCCCCTCCCTCCCCCCTCCCTCCCCCCTCACTCCCCCCTCCCTCCCTTCTCCCTCCCCCCCTCCCTCCCCCTCCCCTTCCCCCCTCCCTCCCCTTCCCCCCTCCCCCCTCCCTCCCCCTCCCCCCTACCCCCTTCCCTCCCCTCTCCCTCCCCCCCTTCCCCCCTCCCCTCCCCCCTCCCTCCCCCTCCCCTCCCCCCTCCACACCTCCCTACTCCCTCCCTCGAAAAGCAACTGACAGAAGCACTAAGTAGCCGCGAATGTTTCAAAACCAGCACTTAACCGCGAATGTTTTTTAAAAAAGCACTGAACCGCGAATGTTTCAAAACAAGCAATTAAAAAGCACTTTTTTAAAAAAAGTATTTTTTTTTATTCCAAGAGAATGGGGGGGGTCTGAGAATGGGGACTGGGGAGGGGGACAACAGGGGTCGTTGCGGTGGGGGCTTGGTGGTGGGAGAAAGAGGGGTACTGGGAAAAGGGGAGGTCCCACTTCCCCCTCAACCTCTTCCTCCCCCCTCCTTCCCACCTCCATCCCCACTCTCTCCCCCCTCAATCCCAACCTCCATCACCACTCAGCCCCTAACTCACCCCTCCCTCCTTCCCTCCATCCGACCCTCCCCCACTCCCTCCCCCCCTCCCTCCACCCTTCCACCCCTCTCCCCCTCCTTCCACCCTCCCTCCCCCCCTCCCGGTTACAATGGAAACCCTACGGGGACGGGCCCAACGGGGAAAGAGGGGTACTGGGAAAAGGGGAGTTCCCCTCCCTCCCCTCCTCCCTCCCCTCCCCCCTACCCCTCTTCCCCCCTCCCCCTCCCCTCCCCCCCTCCCTCCCCCTCCCCTCCTCCCTCCACACCTCCCTCCACACCTCCCTCCTCCCTCCCTCCCCCCCTCCCGGTTACAATGGAAACCCTACGAGGACGGGCCGAACGGGGAAAGAGGAGTACTGGGAAAAGGGGAGGTCCCCCTCCCTCCCCCCTTCCCCCTCCCCTCCCCCATCCCCTCTCCCTCCCCCTCCCTCCCCCTCCCCCCTACCCCCCTCCCTCCCCTCCCCCCTCCCTCCCCTCCCCTCCTCCCTCCACACCTCCCTCCTCCCTCCCTCCCCCTTCCCGCCCTCCCCTCCTCCCGGTTACAATGGAAACCCTACGAGGACGGGCCCAACGGGGAAAGAGGGGTACTGGGAAAAGGGGAGGTCCCCCTCCCTCCCTCCCCCCTACCCACCTCCCTCCCCTCTCCCTCCCCCCCTTCCCTCCTCCCTTCCCCCCTCCCCTCCCCCCTCCCATCCCCCCCTCTCCCCCCTCCCTCCCCCCTACCCCCCTCCCTCCCCTCTCCCTCCCCCCCCTCCCCTCCCCTCCTCCCTCCCCCTTCCCTCCCCCAACCCTCCCCCTTTCCTCCCCTCCCGGTTACAATGGAAACCCTACGAGGACGGGCCCAACGGGCCCACTCGGTCTAGTATACTACTAAAACTCTGCGGTCCAACATTCCGTATGTATATACGGAAGATTCCGTATGTTTGTACGGAAGATTCCGAAGATTTCTGTCCATAACTTACAAACCCTACTCCTCCCAGACGGTACACCAAAGCGCTACGATTTTTGTACCGCCATATTCACCATTAACATGGGCAACTATTGTAAGTACTTTCGTTCAAATTGAAGCTACCTTTTTAAAGCTAGAGAGATATTAAAGTTAAAATTTCTCATTTCTAACCCTTTTCTTGAAGGGGCTTCAGCGCGTGATGTCACAATGGCACCCGTGCACCAATGAGAGATCAGCTCGGTTTTAAATTTACATAATTTTTTTTCTGACCTTTTTTTTCAAGGTCTTCAGCTTGTGACGTCACAATGCTTGTGTGAGATGGTTTGCAACATTGTTGCGAAAAGCAACTGCCAGTTTTTTATAGTTGTGCGAGTCACTTAACATACACAGATCAGCATGGGGCCCCTATTCCCTCCCTCCCCCCCTTCCCCCCTCAACCCCTTCCTCCCCACTCCTTCCCACCTCCATCCCCACTCCCTCCCCCCCTCCTCCCCAACTCCCTCCCCACCTCCCTCACCCCTCCTCCCCTAACTCCCCCCCTCCCTCCTTCCCTCCATCCCTCCCCCCCTCCCTCCACCCTTCCATCCCTCTCCCCCTCCCCCCTCCTTCCACCCTCCCCTCCCCCCCTTCTGGTTACAAAGGAAACCCTACGGGGACGGGCCCAACGGGGAAAGAGGGGTACTGGGAAAAGGGGAGGTCCCCCTCCCTCCCCTTACCCCCTCCCCCATCCCCCTCCCCCCTAACCCTCTCCCTCCCCCTTCCCCCCTCCCCTCCCCCCCTCCCCTCCTCCCTCCACACCTCCCTCCTCCCTCCCTCCCCTCCTCCCGGTTACAATGGAAACCCTACGAGGACGGGCCCAACGGGGAAAGAGGGGTACTGGGAAAAGGGGAGGTCCCCCTCCCTCCCCCCTTCCCCCATCCCATCCCCCCTCCCTCCCCTCTCCCTCCCCCTTCCCCCCGTTCCCCCCTCCCCTTCCCCCTCCCTCCCCTCCTCCCTCCACACCTCTCTCCTCCCTCCCTCCCCTTCCGTCCCTCCCATCCTCCCAATGCTTGTTTGAGATGGTTGCTACATTGTTTCGAAAAGCACCACTAACAGATCGCAGTGAGAAGCACTAAATGACCGTGGTCGTGAGAAGCACTAAATGACCGCGAATGTAGCAAAAACAGCACTTTAAACCACTTTAAACCACTGTTTTCAAGTAGTCTTTTTTATTGCAAGTCACTTAACATACACAGATCAACATGGGGCCTCTATGCTCGTGGGCCACCGGGGCAAGTGTTGCGAAACAGCACTTGGAGTGTGTCTGGGGGAGAGAGAGAATGGGGGGGGGGTCTGAGAATGGGGACTGGGGAGGGGGACAACAGGGGTCGTTGCGGAGGGGGCTTGGTGGTGGGGGAAAGAGGGGTACTGGGAAAATGGGAGGTCCCCCTTCACCCCTCAACCCCTTCCTTCCCACCTCCATCCCCACTCCCTCCCCCCCTCCTCCCCCTCCCTCCCCAACTCCCTCCCCCTCCCTCCCCACCTCCCTCAAACCTCCCCCCTAACTCCCCCCCTCCCTCCTTCCCTCCATCCCTCCCTCCCCCAATCAATCCACCCTTCCATCCCTCTCCCCCTCCCCCCTCCTTCCATCCTCCCTCCCCCCTCCCGGTTACAATAGAAACCCTACGGGGACGGGCCCAACGGGGAAAGAGGGGTACTGGGAAAAGGGGAGGTCCCCCTCCCTCCCCTCCCCCCTACCCCCTCCCCCCTCCCCTTCCCCCCTCCCCTCCCCCCCTCCCTCCCCCTCCCCTCCTCCCTCCACACCTCCCTCCACACCTCCCTCCCCCCCTCCCGGTTACAATGGAAACCCTATGAGGACGGGCCCAACGGGGAAAGAGGGGTACTGGGAAAAGGGGAGGTCCCCCTTCCCCCCTCAACCCCTTCATCCCCCCTCCTTCCCACCTCCATCCCCACTCCCTCCCCCCCTCCTCCCCCTCCCTCCCCAACTCCCTCCCCCCTCCCCCCTAACTCCCCCCTCCCTCCATCCCTCCCTCCCCAATCCCTCCCCCCCTCCCTCCACCCTTCCATCCCTCTCCCCCCTCCTTCCACCCTCCCTCCTCCCCTCCCGGTTACAATTGAAACCCTACGAGGACGGGCCCAACGGGGAAAGAGGAGTACTGGGAAAAGGGGAGGTCCCCCTCCCTCCCCCCTTCCCATCCCCCCTCCCTCCCCTCTCCCTCTCCCTCCCCCTTCCCCCCTTCCCCCCTCCCCTTCCCCCCCTCCCCCCTCCCTCCCCTCCCCTCCTCCCTCCACACCTCCCTCCTCCCTCCCTCCCCCTTCCCGCCCTCCCCTCCTCCCGGTTACAATGGAAACCCTACGAGGACGGGCCCAACGGGGAAAGAGGGGTACTGGGAAAAGGGGAGGTCCCCCTCCCTCCCTCCCCCCTACCCACCTCCCTCCCCTCTCCCTCCCCCCCTTCCCTCCTCCCTCCCCCCCTCCCCTCCCCCCTCCCATCCCCCCCTCTCCCTCCCCCCTACCCCCCTCCCTCCCTTCTCCCTCCCCCTCCCTTCCCCCCCTCCCTCCCCTCCTCCCTCCCCCTTCCCTCCCCCAACCCTCCCCCTTTCCTCCCCTCCCGGTTACAATGGAAACCCTACGAGGACGGGCCCAATGGGCCCACTCGGTCTAGTATACTATTAAAACTCAGATCTTGAATATATATATATATATTCCACTGATGTCGGCTGAATACGGCAATTCCGGCAAAACGGTGAACCGTAGCGCCACGACTTTTGTACCGCCTTAATCAGCATGCGGTTCGCTGCTGGAAAATGATATTTTTATTTAATTCGGACGCATATTTTTTAAGTTACAGAGGTTTAAAAGTGCTGCCCCCCCTGATTTATCGAAGTTTTGACAGAAGGGGGGCGCTGCGCTGCGGATTTATTCTTCATTGTGATGTCACAATGCCCCTGTGAGATGAACTCGAGCTGACCCCCCTTCCCCCCCCAGCGGTATTCAGCGTGTGACGTCACAATGCCCCTGTGCTACATTGTTGCGAAGAGCTGTCAAGTCAAGTCCATTTTATTTGTATAGCACATTTAAAAACAACGCACGTTGACCAAAGTGCTGTACATCTGATTAGGTACTAAGGAAAAAAATGAAACATACAGTGGCACGCAAACAGTTCACAGCGCCTCCTCAATGAGCCTCAAACGCTAGGGAGTAGAAATAGGTTTTGAGCCTGGACTTAAAGGAGTCGATGGAGGGGGCAGTTCTGATGGGGAGAGGGATGCTCTTTCCACCCTCCCCCTCTCTCCCTCCCCCCTCCCCCCTTTCCCCCCCTCCCCCCCTTTCCGCCCTCCCCTTCCCCCCTCCTTCCCCTCCTCCCTCCTCCCTCCCTCCCCCTTCCCTCCCTCCCCTCCTCCCGGTTACAATGGAATCCCTACGAGGACGGGCCCAACGGGGAAAGTGGGGTACTGGGAAAAGGGGAGAGCCCCTCCCTCCCCCCTTCCCCCTCCCTCCCTCCCCCTCCCCCCTAACCCCCCTCCCCTCTCCCCCTCCCTCCCCCTCCCTCCCCCCTACCCCCTCACTCCCCCCTTCCCCCTCCCTCCCCCTCCCCTCCTCCCTCCACACCTCCCTCCTCCCTCCCTCCCCCTTCCCTCCCTCCCCTCCCGGTTACAATGGAAACCCTACGAGGACGGGCCCAACGGGGAAGGAGGGGTACTGGGAAAAGGGGAGGTCCCCCTTCCTCCCCCTTCCCCCCTCCCCTACCTCCCCCCTCCCCCTCCCTCCCCCCCTTCCCTTCTCCCTCCCCCCTTTCCCCCTCCCCCCTTTCCCCCCTCCCCCCCTTTCCGCCCTCCCCTTCCCCCTCCCTCCTCTCCTCCCTCCCTCCCCCTTCCCTCCCTCCCCTCCTCCCGGTTACAATGGAATCCCTACGAGGACGGGCCCAACGGGGAAAGAGGGGTACTGGGAAAAGGGGAGTTCCCCCATCCTCCCCCCTTCTCCCCTCCCTCCACCTCCCCCCTTATCCCCCTTCCCCCCTCCCCTCCCCCCCTTTCCCTCCCCTCCTCCCTCCACACCTCCCTCCTCCCTCCCTCCCCCCTCCCTCCCCGCCTCCCGGTTACAATGGAAACCCTACGAGGACGGGCACAACGGGGAAAGAGGGGTACTGGGAAAACAGGTGGTCCCCCTCCCCCCTCCACCCCTACCCCCTTCCCTCCCCTCTCCCTCCCCCTTTCCCCCCTCTCCTCCCCCTCCCCTCCCCCTCCCCTCCCCCTCCCTCCCCCTCCCCTCCTCCCTCCACTCCTCCCTCCCTCCCCCCTCCCTCCCCGCCTCCCGGTTACAATGGAAACCCTACAAGGACGGGCACAACGGGGAAAGAGGGGTACTGGGAAAAGGGGAGGTCCTCCTCCCTCCCCCCCTTCCCTCTCCCCTTCCCCCCTCCCCCTTCCCCTCCCTCCCTCCCTCCCCCCTCCCTCCCCCTACCCCCTCCCTCCCCTCTCCCTCCCCCCTCCCATCCCACAACGGGTAAAGAGGGGTACTGGGAAAACAGGTGGTCCCCCTCCCCCTCCCTCCCCCCTCCCTCCCCACCTCCCGGTTACAATGGAAACCCTACGAGGACGGGCCCAACGGGCCCACTTGGTCTAGTATACTATTAAAACTCAGATCTTGTAGGTTTGTATCGGGATTTGTGTATATATCAGTGATTCCGGCAAAACGGTAAACCGTGGCGCCACTGTTTTTGCACCGCCTTGATCACCAACCTCCCGTCTAACCGGCCGCGATATTTTCATTTAATTTGTTCGTATGTTTTTTAAGTTACAGAGGTTTTAAAGCACTGCCCCCCCCCCCCATATTGAAGTTTCTATAGAGGGCGCTGCGGTGCGGATTTAGTCTTCAGCGTGTGATGTCACAATGGACAAGCAGCTGCTATTGGGTGTCTGCTCTTTACAAATTTACATCTTTTTATTTTTAACCTTTTTTTTCAAGGTCTTCAGCTTGTGACGTCACAATGCTTGTGTGAGATGGTTGCAACATTGTAGCGAAAGGCAACAGAATGTTTTTTAAAGTTGTGTTTTTTATTGCAAGTCATTTAACATACACAGATCAGCATTGGGCCCCTATGCTCGTGGGCCACCGGGGCAAGTGTTTCGCAAAAAGAAAGGGGAGGTCCCCCTTCCCCCCTCAACCCCTTCCTCCTCCCTTCCCCCCTCCTCTCCCCCCTCCCTCCAACTCCCCCCTTCCCCCTCCCCTCCCACCCCTTCCCCCCTCCCCCCCCTCCATCCCCCTCCCCTCCTCCCTCCCTCCCCGCCTCCCAGTTACAATGGAAACCCTACGGGGACGGGCCCAACGGGGAAAGAGGGGTACTGGGAAAAGGGGAGGTCCCCCTCCCTCCCCCTCCCTACCCCCTCCCTCCCCTCTCCCTCCCCCTTCCCCCTCCCCCCTCCCCACCCCTCCCCCCCCCCTCCATCCCCCTCCCCTCCTCCCTCCCTCCCCCCTCCCTCCCCTCCTCCCGGTTACAATGGAAACCTTACGAGGATGGGCCCAACGGGGAAAGAGGGGTACTGGGAAAAGTGGAGGTACCCCTCCCTCCCTCCCCCCTTCCCCCCTCCCCCCCTACCCCTCTCCCTCCCCCTCCCCCCTTTCCCCCTCCCCCACTCCCCTCCCCTCTCCCTACCCATCCCCCCTAACCCCCTCCCTCCCCTCTCCCTCCCCTTCCCCACCCCTCCCCTCCCTCCCCCTCCCCTCCTCCCTCCACACCTCCCTCCCCCTTCCCTCCCTCCCCTCCTCCCGGTTACAATGGAAACCCTACGAGGACGGGCCCAACGGGGAAAGAGGGGTACTGGGAAAAGGGGAGGTCCCCCTCCCTCCCCCCTTCCCCCTCCCCTCCCCCCTCCCTCCCCCTCCCCCCCTACCCCTCTCCCTCCCCCCTCCCCTCCCTTCCCCCTCCCCTCCCCCTCTCCCTCCCCTCCTCCATCCACACCTCCCTCCTCCCTCCCTCCCCCTTCCCTCCCTCCCCTCCTCCCGGTTACAATGGAAACCCTACGAGGACGGGCCCAACGGGGAAAGAGGGGTACTGGGAAAAGGGGAGGTCCCCCTCCCTCCCCCCTCCCTTCCCCCCCTCCCTCCCTCCCCCTCCCTCCCCCTCACCCCCCCTCTCCCTCCCACCCTCCCCTCCCCCTCCCCTCCCCCTCCCTCCCCCTCCCCTCCTCCCTCCACACCTCCCTCCTCCCTCCCTCCCCCTTCCCTCCCTCCCCTCCTCCCGGTTACAATGGAAACCCTACGAGGACGGGCCCAACGGGGAAAGAGGGGTACTGGGAAAAGGGGAGGTCCCCCTTCCTCCCCCCTCCCCTCCCCCTCCCTCCCCCTCCCCTCCCCTCCCTCCCTCCCCCCTCCCTCCTCCCTACCCCCCTCCCTCCCCTCTCCCTCCCCCATCCCACCCTTCCCCCCTCCCCTCCCCCCTCCCTCCCCCTTCCCTTCTCCCTCCCTCCCCCTTCCCTCCCCCCACCCTCCCCTTTCCTCCCCCCACCCTCCCCCTTCCCTCCCCCCCCCACTCCCCTCCCGTTTTAATGGAAACCCTACGAGGACGGGCCCAACGGGCACACTCGTGCTAGTATACTATTAAAACTCAGATCTTGTAGGTTTGTATCCGGATTTGTGTATATATCAGTGATTCCGGCAAAACGGTAAACCGTGGCGCCACGGTTTTTGCACCTCCTTGATCACCAACCTCCCGTCTAACCGGCCGCGATATTTTCATTTAATTTGTTCGTATGTTTTTAAAGTTACAGAGGTTTTAAAGCGCTGCCCCCCCCCATATTGAAGTTTCTATAGAGGGCGCTGCGGTGCGGATTTAGTCTTCAGCGTGTGATGTCACAATGGACAAGCAGCTGCTATTGGGTGTCTGCTCTTTACAAATTTACATCTTTTTATTTTTAACCTTTTTTTTCAAAGGTCTTCAGCTGGTGACGTCACAATGCTTGTGCTACATTGTAGCGAAAGGAAACTGATTGTTTTTTAAAGTTGTGTTTCGAAAAAAGAAAGGGGAGGTCCCCCATCCCCCCTCAACCCCTCCCTCCCCCCTTCCCCCTCCCCTCCCCCCTCCCTCCCCCCTCCCTCCAACTCCCCCCTTCCCCCCTCCCCTCCTTCCCTTCCCACCTCCCCTCCCCTCCCCCCCTCCATCCCCCTCCCCTCCTCCCTCCCTCCCCCCTCCCTCCCCGCCTCCCAGTTACAATGGAAACCCTACGGGGACGGGCCCAACGGGGAAAGAGTGGTACTGGGAAAAGGGGAGGTCCCCCTCCCCTCCCCCCTCCCTCCCCTCACCCTCCCCCCTTCCCCCCTCCCCTCCCCCTCCCCTCCTCCCTCCACACCTCCCTCCTCCATCCCTCCCCCTTCCCTCCCTCCCCTCCTCCCGGTTACAATGGAAACCTTACGAGGACGGGCCCAACGGGGAAAGAGGGGTACTGGGAAAAGTGGAGGTCCCCCTCCCTCCCCCCTTCCCCCATCCCCTCCCTCCCCCTCCTCCCCTACCCCTCTCCCTCCCCCTTCCCCCCTCCCCCACTCCCCTCCCCTCCCCCTCCCTCCCCCTCCCCCCCTAACCCCCCTCCCTCCCCTCTCCCTCCCCTTCCCCACCCCTCCCCTCCCTCCCCCTCCCCTCCTCCCTCCACACCTCCCTCCTACCTCCCTCCCCCTTCCCTCCCTCCCCTCCTCCCGGTTACAATGGAAGACCTACGAGGACGGGCCCAACGGGGAAAGAGTGGTACTGGGAAAAGGGGAGGTCCCCCTCCCTTCCCCTCCCCCCTACCCCTCTCCCTCCCCCCTCCCCTCCCTTCCCCCCTCCCCTCCCCCCCTCCCTCCCCCTCCCCTCCTCCATCCACACCTCCCTCCTCCCTCCCTCCCCCTTCCCTCCCTCCCCTCCTCCCCTCCCCTCCCCCTCCCTCCCCACCTAACCCCCTCCCTCCCCCCTTCCCCCTCCCCCCTCCGCTCCCCCTCCCCTCCTCCCTCCACCCTCCCTCCCCCTTCCCTCCCTCCCCTCCTCCCGGTTACAATGTAAACCCTACGAGGACGGGCCCAACGGAGAAAGAGGGGTACTGGGAAAAGGGGAGGTCCCCCTCCCTCCGCCCTTCCCCCTCCCTCCCCCTCCCCCCCTCTCCCTCCCCCCCTCCCCCCCTCTCCCTCCCCCCCTCCCTCTCCCTCCCCCCCTTCCCCCCCCTCCCCCCTCCCCTCCCTCCCCCTCCGCTCCTCCCTCCACACCTCCCTCCCTCCCCCTTCCACCCTCCCTCCCTCCCCCTTCCCCCCACCCCTCCCCCTCTCCCTCTCCCCTCCCTCCACCTCCCCCTCCCCCCTTCCCCTCCCCTCCCCCCCTCCCTCCCCCTCCCCTCCTCCCTCCACACCTCCCTCCTCCCTCCCTCCCCCCTCCCTCCCTGTCTCACAGTTACAACGGAAACCCTACGAGGACGGGCCCAACGGGGAAAGGGGTGTGCTGGGGAAAGGGGGGGGGGGGGTAGAGTAAGAGTGTATCTGGGGGAGAGAGAATGGGGGGGTCTGAGAATGGGGACTGGGGAGGGGGACAACAGGGGGCTTGGTGGTTTGGGAAAGAAGAGTACTGGGAAAAGGGGAGGTCCCCCTCCCTCCCCACTCTCCTCCCTCCCTTATCCCTCCCTCCCTCCCGTCCCAGCAGCGCTGACCGCCGGGAGGTGTAGTCGCCGTCGCCTCTCCCGCTGTTTGATTTCATTTATAACAAAGACATTTATTTAAAATGAGGAATGTGATTTTCATTAAGTTTGATTTTATTTATTTTAAAAAAGCTGATGCTCTATAGATAAGTTTATTTCCTTTTCAACAAAGAACGCTGTTTATTTTAAAGTAAAATAGACCCTCCCTCCCTCCCCCCTCCCTCCCCTCTCCCTCCCCATCCCCCTCCCCCCCCTTCCCCCTCCCCTCCCCCCTCCACTCCACCCTCCCCTCCCCCCCTCCCTCCCCCTTCCCTCCCTCCCATCCTCCCGGTTACAATGGAAACCCTACGAGGACGGGCCCAACGGGCACACTTGTGCTAGTCTATCTATCTATATACTACTAAAACTCAGATCTTGTGTTATATATATATATAACACTGATGTCGGCTGAATACGGCAATTCCGGCAAAACGGTGAACCGTAGCGCCACGATTTTTGTACCGCCTTAATCAGCATGCGGTTCGCTGCTGGAAAATGATATTTTTATTTAATTCGGACGCATATTTTTTAAGTTACAGAGGTTTAAAAGTGCTGCCCCCCCTGATTTATCGAAGTTTTGACAGAAGGGGGGCGCTGCGGTGCAGATTGTGATGTCACAATGCCCCTGTGAGATGGACTCGAGCTGACCCCCCTTCCCCCCCCCCAGCGGTATTCAGCGTGTGACGTCACAATGCCCCTGTGCTACATTGTTGCGAAGAGCTGTCAAGTCAAGTCCATTTTATTTGTACAGCACATTTAAAAACAACCCACGTTGACCAAAGTGCTGTACATCTGATTAGGTACTAAGGAAAAAATGAAACATACAGTGGCACGCAAACAGTTCACAGCGCCTCCTCAATGAGCCTCAAACGCTAGGGAGTAGAAATAGGTTTTGAGCCTGGACTTAAAGGAGTCGATGGAGGGGGCAGTTCTGATGGGGAGAGGGATGCTCTTTCCACCCTCCCCCTCTCTCCCTCCCCCCTCCCCCCTTTCCCCCCTCCCCCCCTTTCCGCCCTCCCCTTCCACCCTCCCCTCCCCTCCCCCCTCCCTCCCCCTTCCCTCCCCCCACTCCCCTTCCCCCTTCCCCCTCCCCTCCTCCCTCCACACCTCCCTCCTCCCCCCCTCCCCCTTCCCTCCCTCCCCTTCTCCCGGTTACAATGTAAACCCTACGAGGACGGGCACAATGGGGAAAGAGGGGTACTGGGAAAAGGGGAGGTCCCCCTCCCTCCGCCCTTCCCCTCCCCCCTCCCTCCCCCTCCCCCTCTCTCCCTCCCCCTCCCCCTCTCTCCCTCCCGCCTTCCCCCCCTCCCCTTCCCCCCCTCCCCTCCCCTACCCCCTCCCTCCCCCTCCCCTCCTCCCTCCACACCTCTCTCTCTCCCCCTTCCCTCCCTCCCCTCCTCCCGGTTACAATGGAAACCCTACGAGGACGGGCCCAACGGGCACACTTGAGATGGGTGCTACAGTGAGAAGCACTATGTGACCGCGAATGTTTCAAAACAAGCACTTAAAAAGCACTTATCTCTTTTTAAAGTATATTTTTTTATTGCAAGTCACTTAACATACACAGATCAGCATTGGGCCCATATGCTCGTGGGCCACCGGGGCAAGTGTTTCGAAAAAAGCACTGAGAGTGTGTATGGGGAGAGAGAGAATGGGGGGGGGGGGGTCTGTGAATGGGGACTGGGGACAACAGGGGTCGTTGCGGAGGGGGCTTGGTGGTGGGGGAAAGAGGGGTACTGGGAAAAGGGGAGGTCCCACTTCCCCCATCAACCCCTTCCTCCCCCCTCCTTCCCACCTCCATCCCCACTCCCTCCCCCCCTCCCTCCCCCCTCAATCCCAACCTCCATCACCACTCAGCCCCTAACTCCCTCCCTCCCTCCTTCCCTCCATCCCACCCTCCCCCACTCCCTCCCCCCTCCCTCCACCATTCCATCCCTCTCCCCCTCCCCCCTCCTTCCACCATCCCTCCACCCCTCCCGGTTACAATGGAAACCCTACAGGGACGGGCCCAACGGGGAAAGAGGGGTACTGGGAAAAGGGGAGATCCCCCTCCCTCCCCCCTTCCCCCTCCCTCCCCCCTCCCCCCTACCCCCCCTCCCCTCTCCCCCTCCCTCCCCCTACCCCTTCACTCCCCCCTTCCCCCCTCCCCTCCCTCCCCCCTCCTCCCTCCCTCCCCCTTCCCTCCCTCCCCTCCTCCCGGTTACAATGGAAACCCTACGAGGACGGGCCCAACGGGGAAAGAGGGGTACTGGGTAAAGGGGAGGTCCCCCTCCTCCCCCTTACCCTCCCCCTCCCTCCCCCTACCCCACTCCCTCCCTCCCCTCTCCCTCCCCCTACCCCCTCCCCTCCCCCCTCCTTCCCCATCTCCCTCCACACCTCCCTCCTCCCTCCACACCTCCCTCCTCCCTCCCTCACCCTTCCCTCCCTCCCGTCCTCCCGGTTACAATGGAAACCCTACGAGGACAGGCCCAACGGGGAAAGAGGGGAACTGGGAAAAGGGGAGGTCCCCCTCCTTCCCCCCTTCCCCCCTCCCCTCCCCTCCCAAACAGTTCACAGTACCTCCTCAATTAGCCTCAAAAGCTAGGGAGTAGAAATAGGTTTTGAGCCTGGACTTAAAGGAGTCGATGGAGGAGGCAGTCCTGATGGGGAGAGGGATGCTCTTTCAACCCTCCCCCTCTCTCCCTCCCCCCTCCCCCCCCTCCCCCCTCCCCCCTCCCCCCCTCCCCCCTTTCCGCCCTCCCCTTCCCCCCCTCCCTCCCCTCCTCCCTCCTCCCTCCCTCCCTCCCTCCCCTCCTCCCGGTTACAATGGAAACCCTACAAGGACGGGCACAACGGGGAAAGAGGGGTACTGGGAAAAGGGGAGGTCCTCCTCCCTCCCCCCTTCCCTCTCCCCTTCCCCCCTCCCCCTTCCCCCTCCCCTCCCACCCTTTCCCCCTCCCCTCCCCCCCTCCATCCCCCTCCCCCCTCCCTCCCCGCCTCCCAGTTACAATGGAAACCTTACGGGGACGGGCCCAACGGGGAAAGAGGGGTACTGGGAAAAGGGGAGGTCCCCCTCCCTCCCCCTTCCCCCCTCCCCCTTCCCCCCTCCCCTCCCCCCTCCCTCCCCCCTACCCTCCCCCTATCCCCCTCCCTCCCCCCATCCACCCTCCCGCCACCCCTCACCCTCCCCTCCTCCCTCCACACCTCCCTCCTCCCTCCCTCCCCCTTCCCTCCCTCCCCTCCTCCCGGTTACAATGGAAACCTTACGAGGACTGGCCCAACGGGGAAAGAGGGGTACTGGGAAAAGTGGAGGTACCCCTCCCTCCCCCCTTCCCCCTCCCCCCCTCCCTCCCCTCTCCCTCCCCCCTCCCCTCCCCCTCCCTCCCCCTCCCTCCCCCTCCCCTACCCCACTCCCTCCCCTCTCCCTCCCCCCCTTCTCCCCTCCTCCTCCCTCCCCCTCCCCTGCCCTCCTCCCTCCCTCCCCCTTCCCTCCCCCGCACTCCCCTCCCGGTTACAATGGAAACCCTACGAGGACGGGCCCAACGGGCACACTTGAGATGGGTGCTACAGTGAGAAGCACTATGTGACCGCGAATGTTTCAAAACAAGCACTTAAAAAGCACTTATCTCTTTTTAAAGTATTTTTTTTTATTGCAAGTTACTTAACATACACAGATCAGCATTGGGCCCATATGCTCGTGGGCCACCGGGGCAAGTGTTTCGAAAAAAGCACTGAGAGTGTGTATGGGGAGAGAGAGAATGGGGGGGGGGGGGGGTCTGTGAATGGGGACTGGGGACAACAGGGGTCGTTGCGGAGGGGGCTTGGTGGTGGGGGAAAGAGGGGTACTGGGAAAAGGGGAGGTCCCACTTCCCCCCTCAACCCCTTCCTCCCCCCTCCTTCCCACCTCCATCCCCACTCCCTCCCCCCCTCCCTCCCCCCTCAATCCCAACCTCCATCACCACTCAGCCCCTAACTCCCCCCCTCCCTCCTTCCCTCCATCCCACCCTCCCCCACTCCCTCCCCCCTCCCTCCACCATTCCATCACTCTCCCCCTCCCCCCTCCTTCCACCATCCCTCCACCCCTCCCGGTTACAATGGAAACCCTACAGGGACGGGCCCAACGGGGAAAGAGGGGTACTGGGAAAAGGGGAGATCCCCCTCCCTCCCTCCCCCCTCACTCCCCCTTACCTCCCCCTACCCCCCTCCCTCCCCTCTCCCTCCCTCCTCCCCCCTTCCCCCCTCCCCCCCTCCCCTCCCCCTCCCCTCCCCTCCTCCCTCCACACCTCCCTCCTCCCTCCCTCCCCCTCCCCTCCCTCCCCTCCTCCCGGTTACAATGGAAACCCTACGAGCACGGGCCCAATGGGGAAAGAGGGGTACTGGGAAAAGGGGAGGTCCCCCTCCCTCCCCCCTCACTCCCTTCTCCCTCCCCCCTCCCTCCCCCTCCCCTTCCCCCCTCCCTCCCCTTCCCCCCTCCCCTCCCTCCCCCTCCCCCCTACCCCCTTCCCTCCCCTCTCCCTCCCTCCCTTCCCCCCTCCCCTCCCCCCCTCCCTCCCCCTCCCCCCTCCACACCTCCCTACTCCCTCCCTCCCCCTTCCCTACCCCCACTCCCCTCCCGGTTACAATGGAAACCCTACGAGGACGGGCCCAACGGGCACACTTGTTCTAGTATACTACTAAAACTCAGATCTTGTACCGTTTTTGTATATATATTCCACTGATGTCGGCTGAAGGCAATTCCGGCAAAACGGTGAACCGCAGCGCCACGATTTTTGTACCGCCTTAATCAGCATGCGGTTCGCTGCTGGAAAATGATATTTTTATTTAATTCGGACGCATATTTTTTAAGTTACAGAGGTTTAAAAGTGCTGCCCCCCCTGATTTATCGAAGTTTTGACAGAAGGGGGGCGCTGCGGTGCGGATTGTGATGTCACAATGCCCCTGTGAGATGAACTCGAGCTGACCCCCCTTCCCCCCCCAGCGGTATTCAGCGTGTGACGTCACAATGCCCCTGTGCTACATTGTTGCGAAGAGCTGTCAAGTCAAGTCCATTTTATTTGTATAGCACATTTAAAAACAACCCACGTTGACCAAAGTGCTGTACATCTGATTAGGTACTAAGGAAAAAAATGAAACATACAGTGGCACGCAAACAGTTCACAGCGCCTCCTCAATGAGCCTCAGACGCTAGGGAGTAGAAATAGGTTTTGAGCCTGGACTTAAAGGAGTCGATGGAGGGGGCAGTTCTGATGGGGAGAGGGATGCTCTTTCCACCCTCCCCCTCTCTCCCTCCCCCCTCCCCCCTCCCCCCCTTTCCGCCCTCCCCTTCCCCCCCTCCCTCCCCTCCTCCCTCCTCCCTCCCTCCCCCTTCCCTCCCTCCCCTCCTCCCGGTTACAATGGAATCCCTACGAGGACGGGCCCAACGGGGAAAGTGGGGTACTGGGAAAAGGGGAGAGCCCCCTCCCTCCCCCCTTCCCCCTCCCTCCCCCCTCCCTCCCCCTCCCCCCTACCCCCCCTCCCCTCTCCCCCTCCCTCCCCCCTCCCTCCCCCTACCCCCTCACTCCCCCCTTCCCCCCTCCCCTCCCCCCCTCCCTCCCCCTCCCCTCCTCCCTCCACAGCTCCCTCCTCCCTCCCTCCCCCTTCCCTCCCTCCCCTCCTCCCGGTTACAATGGAAACCCTACGAGGACGGGCCCAACGGGGAAAGAGTGGTACTGGGAAAAGGGGAGAGCCCCCTCCCTCCCCCCTTCCCCCTCCCATCCCCCCTCCCTCCCCCTCCCTCCCCCTCCCTGCCCCTCCCTCCCCCTTCCCCCCTCCCCCTCCCCTACCTCCCCCCTCCCACCCCCTCCCCCCCTTCCCCTCTCCCTCCCCCCTCCCCCCTTCCCCCCTCCCTCCCCCTCCCCCCCCTACCCCCCTCCCCTCTCCCCCTCCCTCCCCCCTCCCTCCCCCTCCCTCCCCCTCACCCCTACCCCCTCACTCCCCCTCCCCCCCTTCCCCCCTCCCCTCCCCCCCTCCCTCCCCCTCCCCTCCTCCCTCCTCCCTCCCCCTTCCCTCCCTCCCCTCCTCCCGGTTACAATGGAAACCCTACGAGGACGGGCCCAACGGGGAAAGAGTGGTACTGGGAAAAGGGGAGAGCCCCCTCCCTCCCCCCTTCCCCCTCCCATCCCCCCTCCCTCCCCCTCCCTCCCCCTCCCTCCCCCTCCCCCCCTACCCCCCCTCCCCTCTCCCCCTCCCTCCCCCCTCCCCCCTACCCCCTCACTCCCCCCTCCCCCCCTTCCCCCTCCCCTCCCCCCCTCCCTCCCCCTCCCCTCCTCCCTCCACACCTCCCTCCTCCCTCCCTCCCCCTTCCCTCCCTCCCCTCCTCCCGGTTACAATGGAAACCCTACGAGGACGGGCCCAATGGGGAAAGAGGGGTACTGGGAAAAGGGGAGGTCCCCCTCCCCCTTCCCCCCTCCCTCCCACCCCCTCCCCCTCCCCTCCCCCCTCCACTCCCCTCTCCCTCCCCTTCTCCCCACCTCTGCCCCCTTCCTCCCCCCCTCCTCTCCACCCATCCTCTCCCCCCCTCCTCTCCCCCCCTCTCCTCTCCCCTCTCCTCTCCCCCCTCTCCTCTCCCCCCTCTCCCCTCTCCTCTCCCCCCTCTCCTCTCCCCCTCCACTCTTTCCTCTCCCCTCTCCTCTCCCCTCCCCCCCTCTCCTCTCCCCCCTCTCCTCTCCCCCCTCCTCTCCCCCCTCCTCCCCCCCCTCCTCCTCTCCCCCCTCCTCCTCTCCCCCCTCCTCCTCTCCCCCTCCCCCCCTCCCTCCTCCCCCCCTCCCTCCTCCCCCCTTCCCCCCTCCCACCCCTCCCCCCCTCCCCCCCTCTCCTCTCCCCCTCCTCCTCTCCCCGAAGCGGAAGTGTAGTCGCCGTCGCCTCTCCCGCTTCTGCTCTATAGATAAGATTAATTTCTTTTTCAACAAAGAATGCTGTTTATTTTAAAGTAAAATAGACACCTCTCCTCTCTCCCCCCTCTCCTCTCCTCTCTCCCCCCCTCTCCTCTCCTCTCCCCCCTCTCCTCTCCCCCCTCTCCTCTCCCCCCTCTCCTCTCCCCCCTCTCCCCTCTCCTCTCCCCCCTCTCCTCTCCCCCTCCACTCTTTCCTCTCCCCTCTCCTCTCCCCTCCCCCCCTCTCCTCTCCCCCCTCTCCTCTCCCCCCTCCTCTCCTCCCTCCTCCCCCCTCCCTCCCTCCCTCCTCCCCCCTTCCCCCCTCCCCCCCTCCCCCCCTCCCACCCCTCCCCCCCTCCCCCCCTCCTCTCCCCCCCCCTCCTCTCCCCCCCCCTCCTCTCCCCCTCCTCCTCTCCCCGAAGCGGAAGTGTAGTCGCCGTCGCCTCTCCCGCTGTTTGATTTCATTTATAACAAAGACATTTATTTAAAATGAGGAATGTGATTTTCATTAAGTTTGATTTTATTTATTTTAAAAAAGCTGCTGCTCTATAGATAAGTTTATTTCCTTTTCAACAAAGAACGCTGTTTATTTTAAAGTAAAAACGCGGTTTTTGTCATTGGGTTTCATCCTCCCTGTTAGCGCCCGATTGGTTGGGTCTTTACGTGGGGTACAGTGATTGGCTCTACCATCCCTGTTAGCACCCGATTGGCTGGGTCTGTACGTGGGGTGCAGTGATTGGCTCCACCCTCCCTGTTAGCGCCCGATTGGCTGGGTCTCTACGTGGGGTGCAGTGATTGGCTCCAACCTCACACTTGATGTGGGTGGAGCAGTTGATTTGAACTGACACCAACTGCCGTAACCAACAGTCCACCGCGCTGCTGCTGGTTGAGGACAGGCTCCAGCATCGCTCAGGAGGGCAGTTTAATCCAAATACAGAAAGAATATTTATAGATAAGTTTCTTATCATTTCCAACAGAAAAATTACATTTATTTTAAACGGTACGAGATTTCCATTGCATTTAATTTTATTTTTAAAAAAAGATAAAAGACAGAGATTTCATAGATAAGTTTACTTTCTTTTTTAACAAAAGAACATTTATTTCACATAAGTTTAATTTAATTTATAACGAAAACATAAGCTGCTGCTCTATAAATAAGTTTAATTTCTTTTTCAACAAAGGATGCTGTTTATTTTAAAGTAAAATAGGCCCCTCTCCTCTCTCCCCCACTCTCCTCTCCTCTCTCCCCCCCTCTCCTCTCCTCTCCCCCCTCTCCTCTCCTCTCCCCCTCTCCTCTCCCCCCTCTCCCCTCTCCTCTCCCCTCTCCTCTCCCCCCTCTCCTCTCCCCCCTCTCCTCCTCCCCTCTCTCCTCTCCCCTCTCCTCTCCCCCTCTCCCCTCCCCCCCTCTCCTCTCCCCCCTCTCCTCTCCCCTCCCTCCCCCTCCCTCCCCCTCCCCCCTACCCCCCCTCCCCTCTCCCCTCCCTCCCCCTTCCCTCCCCCTCCCTCCCCCTCACCCCTACCCCCTCACTCCCCCCTCCCCCCTTCCCCCCTCCCCTCCCCCCCTCCCTCCCCCTCCCCTCCTCCCTCCACACCTCCCTCCTCCCTCCCTCCCCCTTCCCTCCCTCCCCTCCTCCCGGTTACAATGGAAACCCTACGAGGACGGGCCCAACGGGGAAAGAGGGGTACTGGGAAAAGGGGAGGTCCCCCTCCCTCCCTCCCCCCTACCCACCTCCCTCCCCTCTCCCTCCCCCCCTTCCCTCCTCCCTTCCCCCCTCCCCTCCCCCCTCCCATCCCCCCTCCCTCCCCCCTACCCCCCTCCCTCCCCTCTCCCTCCCCTCTCCCTCCCCCCTCCCCTCCCCCCCTCCCTCCCCTCCTCCCTCCCCCAACCCTCCCCCTTTCCTCCTCTCCCGGTTACAATGGAAACCCTACGAGGACGGGCCCAACGGGCCCACTTGGTCTAGTATACTATTAAAACTCACTTCTTGTTTATAAATATGTTTGTATCCTGGGTTTGGGTATGTATCACTGATTGCGGCAAAACTGTAAACCGTCGCGTCACGGTTTTTGCACCGCCTTGATCACTAACCTCCCGTCTGACCGGCCGCGATATTTTCATTTAATTTGGTCATATATTTTTTAAGTTACAGAGGTTTTAAAGCGCTGCCCCCCTGATTTATCGAAGTTTTGACAGAAAGGGGGCGCTGCGGTGCGGATTAATCTTCATTGTGATGTCACAATGCCCCTGTGCCAAGCAGCTGCTATTGGGTGTCTGCTCTTTACAAATTTACATTTTTTAATTTTTAACCTTTTTTTTCAAAGGTCTTCAGCTTGTGACGTCACAATGATTGTGCTACATTGTTGCGAAAAGCAAATGGTTGTTTTTTAAAGTTGTGTTTTTAATTGCAAGTCACTTAACATACACAGATCAGCATGGGGCCCCTATGCTCGTGGGCCACCGGGGCAAGTGTTACGAAAAAAGAAAGGGGAGGTCCCCCTTACCCCCTCAACCCCTTCCTCCCCACTCCTTCCCACCTCCATCCCCACTCCCTCCCCCCCTCCTCCCCAACTCCCTCCCCATCCCTCCCCACCTCCCTCACCCCTCGGGGACGGGCCCAACGGGGAAAGAGGGGTACTGGTAAAAGGAGAGGTCCCCCTCCCTCCCCCCTTCCCCCTCCCTCCCCCCTCCCTCCCCCTCCCTCCACCTCCCCCCCTTCCCCTCCCACCCCTTCCCCCCTCCCCTCCCCCCCTCCATCCCCCTCCCCTCCTCCATCCCTCCCCCCTCCCTCCCCACCTCCCGGTTACAATGGAAACCCTACGAGGACGGGCCCAACGGGGAAAGAGGGGTACTGGGAAAAGGGGAGGTCCCCCTCCCTCCTCCCTTCCCCCCTCCCTCCCCTCTCCCTCCACCTCCCCCTCTTCCCCCCTCCCCTTCCCCCCTCCCCTCCCCCCTTCCCTCCCCTCCTCCCTCCACACCTCCCTCCTCCCTCCCTCCCCCCTCCCTCCCCGCCTCCCGGTTACAATGGAAACCCTACGAGGACGGGCCCAACGGGGAAAGAGGGGTACTGGGAAAATGGGAGGTCCCCCTCCCTCCCCCTTCCCCCCTCCCTCCCCCTTCCCCCCTCCCTCCCCCCTCCCTCCACCTCCCCCCCTTCCCCCCTCCCCTCCCCCCCTTCCCTCCCCTCCTCCCTCCAAACCTCCCTCCCTCCCCCCACCCTCCCCGCCTCCCGGTTACAATGGAAACCCTACGACGACGGGCCCAACGGGGAAAGAGGGGTACTGGTAAAAGGAGAGGTCCCCCTCCCTCCCCCCTTCCCCCTCCCTCCCCCTCCCTCCACCTCCCCCCCTTCCCCTCCCACCCCTTCCCCCCTCCCCTCCCCCCCCTCCATCCCCCTCCCCTCCTCCATCCCTCCCCCCTCCCTCCCCACCTCCCGGTTACAATGGAAACCCTACGAGGACGGGCCCAACGGGGAAAGAGGGGTACTGGGAAAAGGGGATGTCCCCCTCCCTCCTCCCTTCCCCCCTCCCTCCCCTCTCCCTCCACCTCCCCCTCTTCCCCCTCCCCTTCCCCCCTCCCCTCCCCCCTTCCCTCCCCTCCTCCCTCCACACCTCCCTCCTCCCTCCCTCCCCCCTCCCTCCCCGCCTCCCGGTTACAATGGAAACCCTACGAGGACGGGCCCAACGGGGAAAGAGGGGTACTGGGAAAATGGGAGGTCCCCCTCCCTCCCCCTTCCCCCCTCCCTCCCCCCTCCCTCCACCTCCCCCCCTTCCCCCCTCCCCTCCCCCCCTTCCCTCCCCTCCTCCCTCCAAACCTCCCTCCCTCCCCCCACCCTCCCCGCCTCCCGGTTACAATGGAAACCCTACGACGACGGGCCCAACGGGGAAAGAGGGGTACTGGGAAAACGGGTGGTCCCCCTCCCTCCCCCCTTCCCCCCTCCCTACCCCCTCCCTCCCCTCTCCCTCCCCCTTCCCCCTTCCCCCCTCCCCCTCCCCTCCCCCCTCCACACCTCCCTCCTCCCTTCCCTCCCCCCCACTCCCCTTCCGGTTACAATGGAAACCTTACGAGGACGGGCACAACGGGGAAAGAGGGGTACTGGGAAAAGGGGAGGTCCCCCTCCCTCCCCCTTCCACCCTCCCTCCCTCCCCCCTTCCCCCATCCCTCCCCCCTCCCTCCACCTCCCCCCTCCCCCTCCCTCCCCCTCCCCTCCTCCCTCCACAACTCCCTCTTCCCTCCCTCCCTGCCTCACGGTTACAATGGAAACCCTACGAGGACGGGCCCAACGGGGAAAGGGGTGTGCTGGGGAAAGGGGGGGGGAGAGTAAGAGTATATCTGGGGGAGAGAGAATGGGGGGGTCTGAGAATGGGGATTGGGGAGGGGGACAACAGGGGGCTTGGTGGTTTGGGAAAGAAGAGTACTGGGAAAAGGGGAGGTACCCCTCCCTCCCCACTCTCCTCCCTCCCTCATCCCTCCCTCCCTCCCGTCCCAGCAGCGCTGACCGCCGGGAGGTGTAGTCGCCGTCGCCTCTCCCGCTGTTTGATTTCATTTATAACAAAGACATTTATTTAAAATGAGGAATGTGATTTTCATTAAGTTTGATTTTATTTATTTTAAAAAAGCTGATGCTCTATAGATAAGTTTATTTCCTTTTCAACAAAGAACGCTGTTTATTTTAAAGTAAAATAGACCCTCCCCCCCACCCCCCTCCCTCCCCTCTCCCTCCCCATCCCCCTCCCCCCCTTCCCTCCCTCCTCCACTCCACCCTCCCCTCCCCCCCTCCCTCCCACTTCCCTCCCTCCCATCCTCCCGGTTACAATGGAAACCCTACGAGGACGGGCCCAACGGGCACACTTGTGCTAGTATACTATTAAAACTCAGATCTTGTGTATATTTTATTTTGGGGTTTGACCTGGTATGCGCGTAACAACGGTTTCTCTGATTTCGTCAAAACGGTGAACCGTAGCGCCACGATTTTTGCACCACCTTAATCACCACGCGGTTATCTGCTGGAAAATTATTTTTTATTTAATTCGGTCGCATGTTTTTTAAGTTACAGAGGTTTTAAAGCGCTCCCCCCCCCCTAAATTATAGGGGGCGCTGTGGTGCGGATTTATTGAAGGTCTTCAGCTTGTGATGTCACAATGCCCCTGTGAGATGGGTGCAACATTGTTGCGAAAAGCGTGTGACGTCACAATGGACAAGCAGCTGCTATTGGGTGTCTACTCTTTACAAATTTACATTTTTTTATGAGAAGCACTTGGTCAAGTCAAGTCAATTATATTTGTATAGCACATTTAAAAACAACCCACGTTGACCAAAGTGCTGTACATCTGATTAGGTACTAAGGAAAAAAATGAAACATACAGTGGCACGCAAACAGTTCACAGCACCTCCTCAATGAGCCTCAAACGCGAGGGAGTAGAAATAGGTTTTGAGCCTGGACTTAAAGGAGTGGATGGAGGGGGCAGTTCTGATGGGGAGAGGGATGCTGTTCCACAGTCTAGGAGCTGCAACTGCAAAAGCTCGGTCACCCCTGAGCTTAAGACCGGAAGCTTAGTGACCGGAAATTTTGTGAAAAGACACTGAGAGTGTGTCTGGGGGAGAGAGATCGTTGCGGAGGGGGCTTGGTGGTGGGGGGAAAGAGGGGTACTGGGAAAAGGGGAGGTCCCCCTTCCCCCCTCAACCCCTTCCTCCCCCCTCCTTCCCACCTCCATCCCCACTCCCTCCTAAAACTCCTCCTCCCTCCCCAACTCCCTCCACCCTCCCTCACCCCTAACTCCCCCCCGTCCCCTCCATCCCTCCCTCCCCCTCTCCCTTCCCCCTCCCCTCCCCCCTCCCTCCCTCCCCCTCCCCCCCTACCCCTCTCCCTCCCCTCCCCCCTCTCTCACCCTCCACACCTCCCTCCTCCCTCCCTCCCCTTACCCCCCCCCCAATCCCCTACCGGTTACAATGGAAACCCTACGAAGATGGGCCCAACGGGGAAAGAGGGGTACTGGGAAAAGGGGAGGTCCCCCTCCCCCCCTCACTCCCCCCTCCCTCCCCCTCCCCCCCCCCTACCCCCCTCGCTCCCCTCCCTACCCCCTTCCCCCCTCCCCTCCCCCCCTCACTCCCCCCTCCCTCCCCCTCCCCCCTACCCCCCTCCCTCCCCTCCCTCCCCTCCCTCCCCCCTTCCCCCCTCCCCTCCACCCCTCCCCCCTCCCTCCCTTCCCTGCCTCCCCTCCTCCCGGTTACAATGGAAACCCTACGAGGACGGGCCCAATGGGGAAAGAGGGCTACTGGGAAAAGGGGAGGTCCCCCTCCCTCCCCACTTCCCCCCTCCCCTCCCCCTCCCTCCCCCTCCCCCCCCTACCCCTCTCCCTCCCCTCACCCCCCTTCCCCCCTCCCCTCCCTCCCCCTCCCCTCCCCCTCCACACCTCCCTCCTCCCTCCCTCCCCTTACCCCCCCCACACCCCTCCCGGTTACAATGGAAACCCTACGAAGACGGGCCCAACGGGGAAAGAGGGGTCCTTGGAAAAGGGGAGGTCCCTCCCCCCTCCCCTCCCCCCTCCCCCCCTAACCCCCTCCCTCCCCCTCCCCCCTTCCCTCCCCCCTCCCCTCCCTCCCCCTCCCCTCCTACCTCCCTTCCCTGCCTCCCCTCCTCCCGGTTACAATGGAAACCCTACGAGGACGGGCCCAACGGGGAAAGAGGGCTACTGGGAAAAGGGGAGGTCCCCCTCCCTCCCCACTTCCCCCCTCCCTCCCTCCCCCCTCCCTCCCTCCCCCCTCCCTCCCCCCTCCCCCCCTCCCCCCCTACCCCCCTCCCCTCTCCCTCCCCCCTCACCCCTTCCCCCCTCCCCTCCCCCCTCCCCTCCCCCCCTCCCCTCCTCCCTCCACACCTCCCTCCTCCCTCCCTCCCCCTTCCCTCCCTCCCCTCCTCCCGGTTACAATGGAAACCCTACGAGGATGGGCCCAACGGGGAAAGAGGGGTACTGGGAAAAGGGGAGGTCCCCCTCCCTCCCCATCCCTCCCTACCCCCTCCCTCCCCTCTCCCTCCCCCGTCCCCCCTTCCCCCCTCCCCTCCCACCCTCCCTCCCCCTCCCCTCCTCCCTCCACACCTCCCTCCTCCCCTTCCCTCCCCTCCTCCCGGTTACAATGGAAACCCTACGAGGACAGGCACAACGGGGAAAGAGGGGTACTGGGAAAAGGGGAGGTCCCCCTCCCTCCCCCTCCCTCCCTACCCCCCTCCCTTCCCTCTCCCTCCCCCGTCCCCCCTTCCCCCTCCCCTCCCCCTCCCTCCCCCTCCCCTCCTCCCTCCACACCTCCCTCCTCCCCTTCCCTCCCTCCCCTCCTCCCGGTTACAATGGAAACCCTACGAGGACAGGCACAACGGGGAAAGAGGGGTACTGGGAAAAGGGGAGGTCCCCCTCCATCCCCCTTCCCTCCCCCTCCCCCCCTACCCCTCTCCCTCCCCCCTCCATCCCCCTCCCCTCTTCCCTCCACACCTCCCTCCTCCCTCCCTCCCCCTTTCCTCCCTCCCCTCCTCCCGGTTACAATGGAAACCCTACGAGGACGGGCCCAACGGGCACACTTGTGCTAGTATATTACTGAAACTCTCATATTGATCAGCCAAAATATTATGACCTGAGGAGCCAGAACATTATGACCACCTGCCTAATATGCTGTGTGTGCAGCCCCATCCGCAGCAGGGTACGATGCACTGTGTATTGGGACACATTCCTCCCGTGACCACCACAAGAACACAAGAAAATAGGAGCAGAAGTAGGCCAACCGGCCCCTCGAGCCCGCTCCGCCATTCAATACGATCATGGCTGATCCTACCCCAACCCCCTTCCCACTATCGCCCTTCTTCCCACCCAAAAGAACCGTGTGATCTCCTGGGAGAGGCGAAAAACCGGATAAAAACCCAGGCCAATTTGGGAAAAAAATCCGGGAAATTCCTCTCCAACCCCAAGCTAGGCGATCGAAACTTGTCCAGGAGATTACTCAGGTCTTACTATACTAACTATGGTTAGTATATGTCCACTCATGTCCACTTCCCTGCCCGCTCCCTGTAACCCCTAATTCCCTTGTCTATTAAAAAACAATCTATTTCTGTTTTAAATTTATTTAACGTTCCTGCATCCACAGCTCCCTGAGGCAGCGAATTCCACAGACTAACCACCCTCTGAGTGAAGAAGTTTCTCCTCATCTCAGTTTTAAAAGAGCCCCCTCTTATTCTAAGACTATGCCCCCTAGTTCTGGTCTCCCCGATCATCGGAAACATCTTTAGCGCATCCACCCGATCAAGGCCCCTCACGATCTTATACGTTTCAATAAGATCGCCTCTCATTCTTCTGAACTCCAATGAGAAAAGTCCCAACCTACTTAACCTTTCCTCATATGTCAACCCCCTCATCCCTGGAATTTACCGTGTAAACCTTCTTTGCACTGCCTCCAGAGCAAGTACATCCTTTCTTAAATATGGACACCAAAACTGCACACAGTATTCCAAATGTGGTCTTACCAATACTGTATACAGCTGCAGCAACACCTCCCTACTTTTATACTCTATCCCTCTGGCAATAAAGGCTAAGACTCCATTGGCCTTCCTAATCACTTGCTGCACCTGCATACTAACTTTTTGTGATTCCTGTACTAGGACCCCCAGGTCCCTTTGCGTGGTATTACCACGCAGCTCCTCCCCATTTAGAAAATAACTTTCTTTATGATTTTTTTTCTCCAAAATGCATAACTTCACATTTATCAGTATTAAATTTCATCTGCCAAGTCGCTGCCCACTCTCCTAGCTTATCTATATCCTTTTGCAGGCTTTTTCTATCCTCCTCACTCCCTGCTTTACCTCCCATTTTTGTGTCATCTGCGAACTTGGATATATTACACTTGGTCCTCTCCTCTAAGTCATTTATATAAATTGTAAACAGCTGGGGTCCCAGCACCGACCCCTGCGGAACCTCACTAGTCACCGATTGCCATCCCGAGTATGATCCATTTATCCCAACTCTCTGCTTCCTGTTTGAAAGCCATTAAAATTTTCTGTGACTTGTGCCACAGTAAACCTTCTGTCGGTTCGGACTAGCCTTCATTGCCCTCGCGCATCGATGAGCCTTGGGCGCCCAACACCCTGTCGCCGGTTTGTGGTTTGTCCCTCCTCGGACCACTGTCAGTTGGTACTCACCACTGCTGACCGGGAGCACCCCACAAGCCTTGCCGTTTCAGAGATCCTCTGACCCAGTTGTCTGGCCATAACAATTTGGCCCTTGTCAAAGTCGCTCAGGTCTTTACTCCTGCCCATTTCTCCTGCATCCTACACATCAACATCAAGAACTGACTGTTCACTTGCTGCCTAATATATCCCACCCCTTGACAGGTGCCATTGTAACAAGATAATCAATCTTACTCACTTCGCCTGCCAGGGATCATAATGTTTTGGCTCATCGGTGTATATAGATTTAGTATGTTCCTGGAATACAGCCGAAATGGTACACGGTAACGCAACAATTTTAGCACCACCTTAATCACCATTGTCCTGTGGTTCAAATGGTTGTTTTATTTGAAATGTTTTTCACTTTTTAAACTTAAACTTTAAAAATCCCCTTTCCACCTGCCCTGTTTGCGCAGTTGGGGCCCGTTGATCTAATACTTACGTAAGATGGCTGCCGGATCCACGCATGCGCAGAACAAACGGGTCCGCGTCTGCACAGTTGGGGCCCATTGATCTGATATTTCCGTAAGATGGCCGCCAGATACTTCCGTGCGCAGAACAAACGGGTCCGTGTCTGCACAGTTGGGGCCCATGGATCTAATACTTACGTAAGATGGTCGTCAGGTCCGCGTGTGCATGGTTGGGGGAGGGGTGCTATTTTGTGTTCAGCTCTGGCGCTTGCGCAGTTGTGGGGGGGTTGACCTTCCTACCATGGTGCAGCGAGAACCTTCCTCCCGTCAGAGAGAAGGCGAAAGACAATGGCCGCTCTCCTGCTGCTGGCCAGTGCGATGGCTACCCGGGGCCGGGGTAAGTAGCTCCATCTCCCCTTTCCTCTCCCCCCCTTTCTTCTCCCCCCTAGCCCGCCCCCGGCCCCGGGGGAATCTCCGAGCAGGAGAAGTTGCGTGCCTCCCACCGCCGCGCTGCCCGCCGGGAGGTGTAGTCCCCGCTCCCGCCCGGCCCCAGCACCCCGGACCATCACCGGACTACAACCCCCAGCAGGCAGCGTGGCACACACATGCACCTCCAGGGTAATAATAAAAATAATAATGATATAATATAATAATAATAATAATACTTAAAATATAATAATGTAAGAATATAATATGTTATATTTTATATCTATTAATATATATTAATCTCTTGCAGGGGATGGGGATGTGGGGGGGGTCTGACTGATGAGGGTGGATGGAGTGGGTGAGTGGGGAGGCGGGGGAGGGGAGGGAGCGGGGGAGGGGAGGGTACTAGACCAATGCAGGAGAGCTTTGGGCCCAACGGGTCCACCCTGTTCTAGTTATTATTAAATCCAGTTCAATGGGTTCAAGTTAAGCACACCTCATATTTTGCGTGGGCAGCTTACAACACAATGGTGTGACTTCTCTAGCTTCATGTAACCCTTGCTTTCCCTCCCTCTCCGTCCCTCCCCTATCCTAGGTTTCCGACTGGTTCTACTGAACTCCTAATTACATATAAGATAGACACAAAAATCTGGAGTATCTCGGCAGGACAGGCAGCGTCTCTGGAGAAAAGGGATGGGTGACGTTTTGGGTCGAGACCATTCTTCAGAGTAATTAAATATTCCTGATTGTATACCTTCCCCTCAGCTAACAATGAACCATTCTGTATTTCCTTATCACCATCTCCTTTGATCTGTCGTTTTAACTTATCCTTCTATATCTGTAGACTAGTATTGCATCTCCTGTGTTCGAGATGTAACAACTGGGAAAATGCCATGTGAAGGGGAATGCTGTTAGGAGACAGGAGGGGACGAGGAATCCGATGGTGGAATTTCATCGAAGGTGGCAGAAATTGTGAAGGACTATTCAACAAAGTTTAAGGAAAGAAAATGAGGACAAGGAAAAGCTATCCTTAGATTGGCGCAAAATGCTGGAGTGACTCAGCGGGACAGGCAGCATCTCTGGAGAGAAGGAATGGGTGACGTTTCGGGTCGAGATCCTTCTTCAGACTGTCTCGACCCAAAACGTCACCTGGTCCTTCTCTCCAGAGATGCTGCCTGCCCCGGTGAGTTACTCCAGCATTTTATGTCTATCTCGGGCTATTGGACATGACAGCTGGGATAAGCAGGATGTCTCCTTCAGTCTAGCTAGTTCACTCTAGAAATTAGTGAACAACTCCAGCCTAAGCATAGAACCTCTTTCATTAATGTTTTGCATAATTATCATTGGACAATTCAAACATTAATATAATATTGCAGGCTGATAACATATTTCTCCTTCCTTTCTCTTCCTTCTCTGACGTGATAAATGTTACACGAAATTAAGCTCATTGAATCTTCTACGCAGTCCTGCTCACCCATCATCCCTGCACTGGCTTACTCCTATTGATTCCTTGTTCAATAACATTGCGCATTTAATACTCTTAAAGTGCTCAAACTTCCTCCAGAAAATTATCCCATTGAAATCCCTGCCATTGACCGGTACCACACGGAAAATGTACCTCTCCCATTGAGTGAGTAGAGGCTCAGATCTGGCTTGTCATGCTTCTCAAGTATGAAGGGAACGTGGTTGATTTTTTCTAATATCTCTTTCTTTGACTTGTTTTTTTTAATGCTTCTGACATACTTTGAGTTGCTTTATTACATTAGAATCTTTATATTGATTCAAGCTTATTGAAGAGTGGCTGGTAGGGCAGCTATCTCACAGTGCCTTTAATCCAGGTTCAATCCTGCCTTTGGGTGCTGATTATGTGGAGCTTGCATGTTCCCCCTGTGGCCAAATGACTTTCCTCCCTTTTCCAAAGATATACTGGTTTGTAGGTTAAATGGCCTCTGTAAATTGCCCTAAAATGCCAGGAGTGGGTGAGAAAGTGGGATAACAAAGAACTAGTATGAGTGGGTGATTAATGGACAGTGTGGACGGTGGGCCAAAGTGCCTGTTTTCATGCTGTATCTCTAAACTAAACTAATGTTTTATCTACGAATTATAAAATGCATTACAAGCCAAGTCTGAGCCTTTGCTTTCTCAATATCCTCACACATTTTCTTTGAGGATAAGCAGTTTGCACCATGTGTTTCAAATGATACTTTACATAACCTGATACTTTACATACTTTGTAAAGTAAGATTATCAGTTGTGCCATCACCACCACACAAATCAAGATCAACTAATTTACTAGATACTGGGGGTAAAATAACCACAGTCAGAGCCACAGTTGCCAGTTAAATGCAGCACACGACAAACCACACCAGCCAATTTATTCTTCTTTGTACTACTTTATTAATCGTGATCAGTTCAAACAACTCAGATTTACTATGTAGTTTCGATAAAACTCATCAACTCATTAGTTACTTAACTCGATTAGCTAGTTTCATAACTTCCGAAAGCACATAAGTTCTATTCAGCAAATATCCGCGAGGGCAACATCTGGCAAGGGCTCAATGCGGCATTCTTCTCTTAATCAGGAACTTGGCGTCTTCTTTTGCAATAGTTGGTCTTTGAAGTTATTGCATTTGGTCATCTCATAAGGCATCTTTTGATACATTTCCCTGTAAACTTTCCAGAGATTACTTTGATATTACAGCCAATTACATGGCTTCTTGTCAGCTCTACTTTCAAATATGATTCTTTGACATTTTACAAATTCCTGTTCCATAATCACGTCAGGGCCCTGGCCCAGTTTAGGCTTGCACCATACTGTTCCGAATACATAATATCTCAGAATAGTCTGCCTATCTCAGTGTCAGTGACAGTGAGGAAAAATGTGCTGCAAAGATATCTTGGGTGGAAATTTACTGCAGTTAAGTTCCTACACTGACACAGACCAGATATTCAAAAGTCTGTCTGACTTCACTTGGCACTATTTTTTCAGCTTCATGTTGGCCGTCTTTTCTGTATATTCAATTCTTCAAGCCTTTGCTCCTTGCTCACTGACCAAGCAAAGGAGCCACGACTGTATGAATGAATGAATTAGAAATGAAAAATGCAAAGCAGGAATATGGAACGCGACAAGAGAAGGAAAATCATGGAATAAATCAATAAAAATAAATGTTAGGTGTTGTGATTGAATGTTGAGGGACTCCTTTAGAATCACACCAACTAATGGAATTCCCAAGTTTCCATCATTCATCTTAAATCACAAAGGAAAGTCTCCCAATCCACATGAAGTGTTAATCAACTTCCAGGCATTGTATTCCAGTGTGTATTATTAATATTCCAGTTTTTACCAATACATGACCGTAGTTCATCTATCTATATACTAAAACTATCGTTTGTTTGTTTGTTTGTTCCTGAACTATAGCCAAAACGGTTAACGATAGCGCGACAATTTAAGGCCCACCTTACTCACCGTCGTCCCTTGGGTGCTAATGGAAGAAGTTTCATTGAAATCGGTGTTATATTTTTAAAGTTATTCACATTTTAAAGTTTAAATCCATCTCCTAGGGAGGGGGGAGGGGAGGGGGGGAGGGCAGAGGGAGGAAGGGTAGGGGGGGAGGGGAGGGGGAGGAAATGGAGGAAGGGGGAGGGGAAAGGGGGGAGGGGGGAAAAGGGGGAGGGGGAAAGGGGGAGGGGAAGAGGGAGGGGGAAGGGGAGGGGGAGAGGTAGGGAGTGATGGAGGGGGGAGGGGAGAGGAGGGGGGGAGGAGGGAGGGGGGTGGGAGGGGGAGGAGGGAGGGAGGGGGAGAAGGAGAGGGGGGAGGGTGGGAAGGGTGGTGCACCAATGCAGGAGAGGTTTGGGCCCAATGGGTCCACTTGGTCTAGTATTTTTTTTAAACCATAGAACATAACCCATTACTTCTTCAATTATTAAAATGCATTATTATAACACAAATTCTTAAGAATGGATAAATCAGCACACCACAGGTAAAGAGCATAGAATCAACAATTGTTGACTTATGCAATGTCACCACAGGCTTTTAAAATTATTTCGTGTCATCACACAGCTGTTTACCAATAGCGAGCTAATGTTAGTACCACGTGGTTGCCCTCTGCAAGACCCTTTACAGTGCCTGTGTCATGCAGCACGTCACAGCTCAGGAGATGTTCCACAGTCTGGAGGCCCCATCCACACTCGCAGTCTGCCACATCTTCAGTGTATCCCCACTTCAGCACGTTCGGTTTGCTCCTCCCCACGCCTGTCCGCAGTCTGTTGAGACGGCGCCAGGTTATCCACGGTTGGTCGGAACCTGGTGGGAGTTTCTCAGAGGGATCGATTGCCATGTGAATGTCTTCCGGAGATTTCTCTAGTCTCTCTTCCCAGAGTTTGAGCCTTCTGAGCGATGCACTGCAGTCCAGAGGATGGACAGAAGAGAGGAAACTTCTGCGTGATTTCAAATGCTGAGGTAGCAAAGGGTGGTCATGTAGGGGGTGTCTTTCATCCTGATTGTCTGAGGAGTTATTTTTGACTGGCTACAGCTCTTCTGATTCCAGGAGGTGCAATGCCAGAGAGTAGGTAGATGTGTCGGTCTTGGTAGGTTTCATGCATCCACTGATGCAGAGACTGCTTGTGTTTAGCACAGGATCAATCTTCCTTGCATGAGCTGAGCGCTCCCAGACTGCGCAGGCAGACTTGGCAGTGGAGAAGCAGAGAGCCAGAGCTGTTGATTGAAAGGTTTTAGAATTTGCTCCCCATTTTGAGGTACTCAGATTGCTAAGAAGACCATTTCTGGAACTGACTTTTCCTTTAAGCTTGGTGATATGTGCTTTGTAGGTCAGAGATGGATCAAGAGTCACACCGAGATAGACTGGACTGTCACAGTGCTCCAATCTGACTCCATTCCATGTGATCTTCAACCTTCGATTTGCATACTTGTTCTTCAAGTGGAAGGCGCAGACTTGGGTTTTAGATGGATTGGCTCTCAGGTGATTCTCTTTGTAGTATGAGGACAGGTTGACTGAAGCCTCACACAGAGTAGCTTCTGCCTCAAGGAAGTCAGCACTTTGGGTTGTAATACACAGGTCATCTGCATAAATGAAACTCCTGGTGTTGGGATGGATAGGCTGGTCGTTAACATAGATATTGAACAAGGTGGGTGCCAGGACACTTCCTTGAGGGAGGCCGTTTTTCTGCCTGCGCCAGCGACTTTTCTTTCCTGACAGCTCCACAAAGAAGCGTCTGTTTTCAACCAGAGTATTCACCAGGTTGGTTAGAAGCAAGTTGTGTGTCACATTAAGTACTTTGTGTAACATTTGGCGATGGTTTACTGTATCATAAGCGGCTGAAAGGTCTACAAAAACATCGCAGGAGCATTCTTGTCTCGGCCCCTGTCAGATTCTACAAGTATCTGTGAATACTGCTACCACACCACACCACAGGTAAAGAGCATAGAATCAACAAAGGATTGATTTTCTTATTTTTATTTTTTCCCCAACAATTTCTAATTATGCCCATGATTCTATGTGGCAACCAATATTTGATTGTATATTTAACTCAACCTAATTTACCTGGATAAATCAAGTCATTTAAATATTGCCAAAGATAGTTTATTACCTTCCTGATTGTCAGCAGGGAGTAGAAACACAGCCAAGTGATCAGAATTACCAGAGGTGTGTCTGGAAATGGAATGATGTGTAGTTTTGATGGTCCTGTAGCAGTGGTAGGGGGTTTGGGTCGCTGGTTAGGCAGGAGATGAGCTGATAGTATCTTGACAGCATGAGTGGCCTGATTGCAGTCCCTGGCAACCAGGCCTTGGGGTATTTTGTTTCACGGCTACTGATGATGATGTGTAGTTTCTCAAGTGCACACTAGGGTTGAGATGTGACTGCTGTCTGGATGAAGCAGTGTGCTTAGAACTACACCGTGATATGGGTTTAAATTGACAAGAACTGAAAATTTGACCACACCCATTCATTGCTATGCATCAACATCATGCTACCTACTTCAGGAACTAATCCTGCATGGAGCTTATGCTCCCACGAGACTCACTGACTGCAGAATAATGAGGTGTTTTGATATCATGCGTGCCCAACATGATTTGATAGTTGGCCTGCAACTTATAATCCCACACAGCATAGAAGGCCACTCACCCAATCAAGGGGTCATTTATGATAACACGTCTTTGGGATGGGAGTAAATGGGAGGGTGGCAAAGGGAAACATGTGGACTCAAAGGGAGGACATGCCAGGTCCACTCAGACAGCACAAGGTCAGCATGGAACCTGGTTCACTGGAGCTGGGCAACCTTGTAAAAGGAAGGTGCGTATTGACGGTGATGGATTCATTTGTGAACCAAATCAATATTGTTGGAGACTGAATAATGACCAGCCGTGTCAGAAAGTATCATCAGAAGTATCCAATAAAGCCCCAGAGGCTTTCCAAGAAGTGGGAATGAGGACGGACATCTTGGTGTCGCTTAGCAATTGGGTTTGAAGGAGAACACAGCTCAAGCAAAGATTGAACAATCTGACATGTCGAGATAAGTGAGTTGGTCTTTAAATGGCCTCAACTCAATCCATTGTACACTCACAACCTGCACATCAATCAGTTCGACCCACACACCTATTGCCTTAACATCCTCATAAGCTTAATGTTGTTAGAGGTCTTGTACCTACAGTTCCGTGCTGCATGTGTCTATAACTCACAGCCTGTGTGGGATTGCAGCTAATCAGCCATGATAGACACTGACACATATCACTGACACACGAGAGGGTGTTTGCAGACTTGCTTACCTCCTTCTTACATGGTAAGGTCGCATAGAATCAGCAAGGGCACCAACATGCTGTACCCCAGGACATTCTTCTGCTGGCCATTGGGATAGGGAGAGAGAGTGATAGATAATGAACTAATCCGTCTCTTGCTCAAGTAAAGAACCAGTACGCTTCTACTCTCCAGCCATCACAACCCATCACAACCCAATCCCCATGTTCCTTTCATTTCTGATGCAGTCTGAGGAGAAACAGAAAAAGAAAAATGGAGCCGACATCTTGCATTTTGTGTTTATCTTCGGTTTAAACCAGTATCTGCAGTTCCTTCCAACACAAGATTTCAAGTATTTGACAGGCTTTGGAAAACATGCTGCCAGCTGGAGAGTGAGATGCTGGGAAACTGATTAGTGCAGGTGTCAGGATTTATGGGAGAAGGCAGGAGAATGGAGTTAGGAGGGAGAGATAGATCAGCCATGATTGAATGGTGGGGTAGACTTGATGGGCAGAATGGTCTAATTCTGCTCCTATCACAAGCACACAACAAAGAAGCACGGGGCAAACAAGGAAGCTCAAGTGACATCTGATCTATATCAATGTGAGAAAGTATAAAGTGCTGGAGGAACTCAGCGGGCGAGGCAGCATCTCGGCAATGAACACACAAGCAAAGCAGGTTGGGACCTTTCTTCAGAATGATTGCGGTAGAGTTTTGCCGATACACTCTTTGTACAGTGTCCTTGACCACGGTATGAACAAGGTAAGGGGGACTGGAAACGGCCATTTGTAGGGGGACTGCTTGATGAAAAATGCTACAACCTTATAATGAGAGAACTCACGAGCTGATTGGGAAAGATGTGTTTTGTTTATCCAGTCGTCGGATGAGCAATAACTTGAAATGATTGATTTTAAAAATGCAAGAGCCTGGGCTGGAGTTAGAACAATAAAACCTTTAGGAGGAAAAAAAATTATTTAAAAGGGTAGTCTGTGACATTGAATGACAATGCAAAAACTTCCATCACAAGAAGGATGGCCCTGATTTTGAAACTCAGAGAAAACTGCAACTTAGTGGAAGTGAGCCCAGCTGGCTTAATCTCACATGGGTAGTATTTGACTCCAAGCCACGAGTCTTATGATTTAGCATAAGATGTGATAAGTTGGAACAATAAATCAAATGTAAAATTGTTAGGAGTGTACGCATGCTTAACCACCTCACACGCTGATAAAGATTAAGTTGTACCTTGGCTGAGAGTCTTTTGTTTGACACATCATTTGATGCCCCATGAAGGTAATAGGGTTCAGCAGTAGGTTGAAGGACAGCACAGTAATTGGTGTAGGAAGTGCAGAGTTAAATAGAATAAAGAGAGCTCTGAATGGAAGATAGCATATAGAACTATGCATGGCAAAGCAATTGAAGGGATAACCAAAGATCTGCTAAGAGCTGGAAAACAGGTGGACAGATTTTTCTGTAATACAGATGGTCAAAGGAGTCATCTGAGGGGGGGAATCTGCATGTAACTATTTTAATACAAAAGATAGGCACACAATGCTGGAGTAACTCAGCAGAACAGGCAGCATCTCTGGAGAGAAGGAATGGGTGATAGACGTTTCGGGCCGACACCCTTCTTCAGGCTGAGAGTCAGGGGAGAGGGAGTCTAGGGATATACAAGGGCAAGGTGCGAAAACGACAGATCAAAACAATACCAGGCGAAAAGATGAACTACAAAGCCAATAATATAAAAGAGGATAGCAAAGGTTCCTTCAGATATATAAAGAGTAAGAAAGAGGCAAGAGTGGACGTTGGACCGATGGGGACTGATGCAGGAGAAGTGAAAATGGGGAATAAAGAAAATGCAGAAGAAATGAATAACTTTTTTTGCACCAGCAGTGCCTGAAATTCAAGACAGTCAGGGGGTGGAAGTTAGTGGAGTGGCTATTACTGGGGAGAAAGTGCTTGGGAAGATGAAAGGGCTGAAGGTGGATGAGGGGACTGCCCCCTGGGGTTCTGAAAGAGGTGTCTTTAGAGATCGTTAATAGAATATTAATAGTTATATTTCAGGAATCACTAGAGTCAAGAATGGTTCCGGACGATTGGAAAATTGTCAATATTACCCCACTGTTCAAGAAAGGAGTGAAACAGAACAATGAAAACTATTGTCCGGTTAGTCTGACTCAGAAACATAGAAAATAGGTGCAGGAGGAGGCCATTCGTCCCTTCGAGCCAGCACCGCCATTCATTGTGATCATGGCTGGTCGTCCCCAATCAATACCCCATGCCTGCCCTCCCCCCCTTATCCCTTGATTCCACTAGCCCCTAGAGCTCTATCTAACTCTCTCTTAAATTCATCCAGTGATTCGGCTTCCACTGCCCTCTGTGGCAGAGAATTCCACAAATTCACAACTCTCTGGGTGAAAATGTTTTATCTCACCTTCAGTTGGTTTTAGAGTCCATTCTAAAGGATGAGGTTACAGAGTACTTAAAATTTCATAATAAGTTAGGCCGAAGTCAGCATGGTTTTGTGAAGGGGAGGTCTTGCCTGACGTATCTGCTGGAATTCTTTGAAGAAGTAAAAAGCAGGACAGACAAAGGAGAGTCAGTCTTCTTCTTGCGTTTGAGGCAGCAGAGGTTATGTAACACCCTCCAGGTACTGTAGCCAGTTCAATGTGCTGTTGTCGAGGGCCGTGAAGTCTACCCCTTGCACCAGGGCAGTCGAAGATGACGTGTTGCGCTGTTTGCTTGTCTGCTCCACACACGCAGGCTGCTGATGAAGGCAGCCCCCAACGATGCATGTTGGCATTGAACCGGCCGACCCCTGTGTGGAGCCGGTTCAGGGCGACCCACGCTTTGCGGGGCTGTGGTGTTCGGTGCGACAGTGAATTGAGACGGTCACGAAGTCTGTTCCCAGCTGGTTCTCCATGCTCCTAGTATGTTGAAACCGGATCCACAGAGGGTCGCTGCGTGACGGGATATGACAGCCGTTGAGGTCCCAGTTGCTGTGAATCCTGGGCGAGGTGGTGCAAAGGATGTTTGGCGTCCGATGGGGCCTTGCACACCAGCCTATGAGTGAAGAACTCTCTGCGAAGCTTGGCGGGTGCGATACCTGCAAGCACCGGCAGGAGATCCGTCGGAGTAGGGCGTAGGCAGCCAATGATGATCCGCATGATGTCGTTGAGGGTGGCGTCTAGCTTGCTAGTATGAGCGCTGCGGCACCATGCTGGGGCGGCGTACTCAGCAAGAGCTTATGTTGTTGACCTCCGCATGGTGAGCCCTGTCAACTGACCTCAGTCAGGGAAACGACAACAGACAGAGACAGCAGAAGCAGGAGAGTCAGTGGATGTTGTTTACCTAGAATTTCAGAAAGCCTTTGATAAGGTGCCACACGTTAGGCTGCTAAGGAAGATGAGAGCCCATTGTATCAAAGGGCAGGTACTAGCATGGATAGCAGGTTGGCTGGATGGCAGAAGGCAAAGAGTGGTAATAAAGGGGGCTGTTTCTGGTTGGCTGCTAGTGACTAGCAGAGTTCCGCAGGGCTCGGTGCTGGGGCCGCTACTCTTTACGTTGTATATCAATGATTTGGATGTGGGGAATGAACCCTTTGTGGCCAAAATTGCAGAAAATGTGATGGTGTAGAGAAAGCAGGGACTCTGCAGAAGAACTTGGACAGAAGTGGCAGAGGGAATATAGTGTAGCAAAGTGCTGAGTCATGCATTTTGGTAGTAGGAATAAATGCGCAGAATATTTTCTAAATAGGGTGAGAATCCAGAAATTGGAGGTGCAATTGGGAGTGCTGGTGCAGGATTCCAAAAGTTATTCTGCAAGTCGAATTGGTAGTAAGGCAGGCAAACCTAATGCTAGCATTTATTTCAAGAGGGCTAGAATACAAAAACAGGGATGTAATGCTGAGGTTGTATAAGGCGCTGGTCAGGATGCATTTGGAATATTGTGAACAATTTTGGGCACCGTATCTGAGGAAGGATGCACTGGCTCTGGAGAGGATCCAGAGGAGGTTTACAAGAATGATCCCGGGAATGAGTGGGTTAACCTATGATGAGCATTTTACGGCATCGAGCCTAACTCGCTGTAGAAGAATGAGGGGGGGACCTCATTGAAACATACAGAACAGTGAAAGGCTTGGATAGAGTGGATATGGAGAGGAGGTTTCCACTAGTGGGAGAGTCTAGGACTTAGAATTAAAGGATGTTCCTTTCGGAAGGAGATGAGGAAGAATTCCTTTAGTCAGAGGGTGGCGAATCTCAAGTCAAGTCAAGTTTATATGTCACATACACATACACGATGTGCAGTGAAATGAAAGTGGCAATGCCTGCGGATTGTGCACAAAAAGAATTACAGTTACAGCATATAATCTGTGGAATTCTTTGCCACAGAAGGTTGTGGAGGCCGTCAATGGATATTTTTAAGGCAGAGATAGATTCTTGATTAGTGCGGGTGTCATGGGTCATGGGGAAAAGGCAGGAGAATGGGCGGCACGGTAGCGCAGCGGTAGAGTTGCTGCTTTACAGCGAATGCAGCGCCGGAGACTCAGGTTCGATCCTGACTACGGGTGCTGCACTGTAAGGAGTTTGTACGTTCTCCCCGTGACCTGCGTGGGTTTTCTCCGAGATCTTCGGTTTCCTCCCACACTCCAAAGACGTACGGGTATGTAGGTTAATTGGCTGGGTAAATGTAAAAATTGTCCCTAGTGGGTGTAGGATAGTGTTAATGTGCGGGGATCACTGGGCGGCACGGACTTGGTGGGCCGAAAAGGCCTGTTTCCGGCTGTATATATATATGATATATATATGATATGATAATGGGGTTAGGAGGGAGAGATAGATCAGCCATGATTGAATGGCAGAGCAGACTTGATGGGCTGAATAGCCTAATTCTCCTCCTATCACGTGACTGCATGAATTGCCCCCCACCAACATACTCACCCATCCAGCAGAATGTTCTCATACTGACCAACTACTTGGCTCAGCCCCTCAACACCTGCCTGGCACATTGGTGACAGCATTAGTGCTGCCTGTTAAACTCATGCTCATATCGACAATTTCCAATGACTTTTGCTGGCAATTTCCACCTTATTCTAACCTTCACATGGTCATTCATACTGTTCCATTTCTGTATCTCTACCTCAGGAGGTAGGCTAGGTACTTAACATCCACTGCACGCCTACTGACACCCACAGCTACCTCCAATAACAACTCTACTCTATTCCCTGTCTTCGTGGTATTTGCATTGATGATGAGACTTTCTGTGCAGGTTGTTCTTAGGGCACTCAGTTTCTTTCTTGAACAGGTGCCTGTGAACTGCAGCCTCCTCTGTATCACTGTTAATAAAGCCCTTGCCCGCATCCATTTCTCATGCCTCTGTTCTTGCCATTTCCTGGATAGTTCCTCTGCACCTCACATTTTACCAGCCTCCACATTCTCCATAGTTTCCGACACCTTGAAAGAGAATCCACCAGCAGACCTATCTTCCCCTTTAGCATTTGACAAGAATGGACGACACGGTGGCACTACGGTAGAGTTGCTGCCTCACAGCGCCAGAGACCCGGGTACGATCCCGACAATGGGTGCTGTCTGTATGGAGTTTGTACGTTCTCCCTGTGACAGCGTGGGTTTCTCCAGGTGCTCTGGTTTCCTCCCACACTCCAAAGACGTTCAGGTTTGGAGGTTAATTAGGTTGGTATAAGTGTGAATTGTCCCTAGTGTGTCGGACAGTGCTAGTGTACGGGGCGATCGCTGATTGGCACCGACTCCATGTGCCGAAGGACCTGTTTCCGCACAGTATCTCTAAACTAAACATTCCCTTTGCAACTCTCTGCATCACTCTTTAATTCCCACCAACCATCCCTCTTCTTACAGCATAGAAACATAGAAAATAGGTGCAGGAGGCCATTCGGCCCTTCGAGCCAGCACCACCATTCATTGTGATCATGGCAGATCATCCACAATCAGTACCTGTGCCCAATTCCTCCCCCTATCCCTTGATTCCACTAACCCCCAGAGCTCTATCTCTCTTTCTTAAATCCATCCATGATTTGGGCTCCACTGCCCTCTGTGGCAGAGAATTCCACAAATTCACAATTCTCTGGGTGAAAAAGTTCTCACCTCAGTTTTAAATGGCCTCCCCTTTATTCTAAGACTGTGGCCCCTGGTTCTGGACTCCCCCAACTTCCTCTTACAACCACAGCTTACAACCTATATGCAATACTTGTCCTTTCACCTCTTCCCGACTAACCATCAGGATTTTCCAGGCGAAGCAGTGACTCGCCCACACTTCTTCCCGCCTAATGTACTGCGTTCAGTGCTCACAACGTGGTCTCCTTTGCAGTGGAGAAACCAAATACAGATTGGATGATTGCTTTGTGGAACATCCTTGTTCAGTCTGCAGGGCTGACTCAGAGCTTCTTGTTCTGAAGAAGGGTCTCGACCTGAAACATCACCCATACCTTATCTCCAGAGATGCTGTCAACCCCGCTGAGTTACTCCAGCTTTTTGTGTCCATTGTAAGATTTGAGAAGTTTTCCCTCATTCTGAAAGCAACACAAAACCAAAGAGCTGCAGTTTGGACATTTTAAACGAGAGACTGGGGCTGATAGCGGAGAAAGGCTGCGGTCGGTTTTTTCCAAGGGACCAGCCACAAAAGTAAAAACCTTACAACCCAGTCTCTAGGTTTCTGCAAAGCCACGGCCAGAACAATGGATGGGTATTGGCCATGCAGAAACCTGCGAAACCAGGTCGAAGTCCAGACACTGGGGCACTGACATCAGCATACTCACAATGCCCCAAGCCGACCTACACAGTTCATCTCGTTAAGGGGGCACAATAGCCCATAGAAAACTACTTGGTAGGTGATGGGAAACCAGTTAAACCCATCACCTCGCAACGAAATACCAATTAACACCGTCTGGCCATCCCCGGTATCCCCGGACATAAGCGCAGATCAGAGAGAAAACTCATACATATCTTTTTAAACAAAGAGATTCCAAGATCTGGCGGGAGATAGGACGGGTCAGAATAGTATAACTGGCCACGACTTTTGGGTTTTAAACTCAAGAAGAAAACCTGCAAGGAACGCAAGCAGGCAAGAAAACTCATGCAAGGAAGCAAGTCAAACGGATGCAGGAGGAAGAAAAGACAGGCAAGAAGAAGCGAAGTGCAAGAGAGAGGAACCGGCACGCAACTCGAGAAGAAATACTGCAAGACGAACAGCCAGTAACCCCAGTAATAGCCCCATGGTGAGCAGGTACCCCAATTCTGCATATCCTGGACATAGTTTAGTGTAGAGGGGAGGGTGGTTTGAATAAATGTGGGTGTGTAAAGGAATGTGTGTTGGTCAATTTTGCGATGTGTCGTACGTTCCCCATCTTACAGTCGTGTATATGTCTTGTAGAACTGTGTGTGTTTTATGATTCATAGTTATAAGTATTCATGTGATTCGGTATGTGTTTTATAGACATGTCTTATAGAACTGTATAAGTATTCATGGACAATAGTCCCAAGCGCTAAATAAAAGCCTTTTCCATTTAAACCCTGGTCTTCAAATCTGGTCTGGTTGAATTTTTCTGCACTATCAACGCTCCTGCATCTAAGTCCAGTGTCTAGAACCGTAAGGGGTGAGTGGGTCGAACCACTCAGGGGGAACCAGTGTGCGCGGCCTGGTCAAGGGATCAGAGCAAGGCACGGGGACGTTAGGTCGGGCGAAAGCTCGGCGCAGAAACCCCTTACAGATAATGGCGACCACGAAGGGACACTGGCAGCAGGATGATAGTGTACCAGAAAAGGATTTAAAACTAGGGACATAATGGACGAGCGCATTGCGGACTATGTCTTTAGCAAGGTGAATATCACCAAACAATGGATGTGTGGTTTGTTAGAGGACAAGCGCCCACTGGATGCAGCGATCCGGTGGACGGCCGGTAAAGCCCACAAGAAATCTGTAGAGAAGGCGGTCTGGCTGACCTGCTATAAAAAGCAGGTCCAGCTTTTGGACCGCGTAGTTGTGGCACAGGCAGCCCAGATCAGGGACCTTCAGGAGGAGGTAGAGGAGAAGGCTGCGGGTGGGCACCAGTTGATTGAGGCTCTGGACTCTTTAAACAAGGAGCGCCGGGTCGTGACCAACCGCCACGAAGCCAGGGTAGAGCTGATGGAGTGTCAGATCACTGAGGCTATGCGCAGTAAGGGCAAGCTCAGGGAGCAGTGCGCTTCCCTGAGCCACCAGCTGGAGACCCAGGAAGAGAACCTCAAGGGGGTTAGGGCAGCATATAAGATGGTTTTGGAGGACAGGTCGGAAGGGGCCAACCACGGGGCATGCCTGCAGGAGATAGAGGGTCTGCGGAGTGCTTTAAATAAAGTAAAAGGGTTGGTCTATCTAATGAACCCCCCATCGAGCCAGTCACTGGCGGTTGCGAAGGTCCCGGTTCCGGTCCCCAGAAAGACCGTGGTGGCTTCGGCCCCCAGACTCCACGATTCCCCTAGCTACGAGGCATCCTGGAAAAGGGGTAGTGTAGGGGAAAGAGAGAGAGAGGAGCTCCCGGTCGAGGACTCGGCACCGGCGCCCATGTGCCCGGTCCTGGAAACCAGACGGGGACCCACCGCGCCGAATGGGGACGCTGGACCCATTCAAAGCGAGATCGTGGTGCCCCACAGCTCCCAGCAGTTAAGAGCTATGGTCGGGCATGTAATGAAATTGTCCGAATCAGGGGACCCTTCGCTGCATTTCAGAGAGATAGAGCAAACCGCCGCAATCAACGGTTGCGACGAGGGAGAACGGGCAAAATTGTTGCTGTTCTCCGTGGACAGCTCGATCCTCCAATGCCTCTCAGATGAAAGCAAAAGAGGGACCAGGACCTACGATCTCCTACGGGACGAGGTCCTGGACGTCTTGGGGATGGGCGATGAGGGTCCATTTGCCCGATTGGAGAGGACCCTCCAGATGGAGGGAGAACCCCCAAGGGTTTTTGCGGCGCGACTGTGGACAGTATATCAGAGCAGCTGCCCGCACGTCCCCGCGCGGTATGTCCTGGTCGGGAATGGGAGAGCCCAGTGGCTCCGTTGCTTGGTGTCAAACAGCCTGGCAGCCGTCAGGGAGCAGGCGAAAGCCTGGTTTGATCCCACAAATAGCACGGAGGAGGCGGTTTTGGACCATCTCACGGTAGGGTATAGAAACACCCGGAGCACGTCTACCCGACTCGTAAAAGGGAAGGTGTACGTAGCGGAGGCTACTGCACTGGCCCAAAAGGAGTGGCGACAGCAGTGTAACCCTACCGCACAGTACAAGTGTTTCAGGTGTGGTAAGGTGGGGCACTGGCGGAAGGATTGCAGGGCCCACACCAAGGAAGATAGGGTTGGCACCACCCAGCGCGCCGAGGTCCCAGTTAAGCACGAGATCATCGAAACGATGATCGAGGTGATGCAGTCCCTCATGGCCGCCCAGGGGAAGGTGGCAGTCGCTACCGGCTCCCCGGGTGCGAGGGGGGCACTGGACATTCCCCAATGACATCAGCCCGTGCAGCCTGCCTATCTGTGTCCTCTCCGCTACGATGCGTGGAAGAGGCCGCTTGTGGAGATGGTAGTGGAGAGGCAAAGGGGCAGTTACCTGTTGGACACGGGGGCTTCATGCACCGTGGTCCACACAGAGGAACCCTTTGACTCTCCCCTGTCCACGGGGGTCCCTTTCGCACTGGCGGGGTTCACAGGGAAGGAACAGGCTGGCGCGCGTTCACAGCCAAGGATGAGGCAGGTCACGCAGACAGGTAAGGTTGCCTGCGTGAGGGGGGAGGACATTCTCCAGGAATGGAGAGTCTCGCGTTTTGGGTGGGATTCAGATGAGGAAGAGCCTGATCAGCCCGACCAGGGGCTGGATCCCATTACGGAGGAAGAGGAGTCGGAGGGGGACGACAGTAACGTCCCCGACTCAAGCACCAGGAAGGCGGGGGTAGCGAGCGAAGGCTCACCACCTGTAGGTACAGGCAGGGTGAGGCCGGATGCCGCGGGTATACCCAGTACCAAGGGGGCAGAGCTGGATGAGGCGGGGCCAGGGTCGGCAGCTGCGGGGGTTACCCGAGCTGCGGCACGGCAGGAACCGGTCCTCAGCCAGGCTGTCCAGGGGGCAGTGCCTAAGGTGACTCTCCGTAGGTCCAGCAGGAAACCCCAACGTAGAAAGTTTTGGCCAGAGGTCAATCACGCCCCGAGGTACGGGAGCCAAGTAGGGAGGAGGGAGCTTACGTCCCGGAGGGGACCTAGCCCCCGCCAGGCAGCGACAGGCTGCGGCGGATCAAAGGTGGGAGACAGCGTGGTGCAGCCGCAGGAGACGAACCGCTGCAGCCCTGACAGGGATTTGCTGAGCCGCCCGGGGAAGGCGGCGCTGTATTATATTTTAGGTAATATAGATAAGGATTAGGTAATTAAATAAGGATAAGTAATTTAGATAAGTTTTGTGGGGATAGTTAGAGTTTAAATAAAGTTGATGCGTCCAGGATGTGTGGGTGTGGGGTGCAGGCTGGGGGTCAAGAGACCCGCCCGCAGAGGCGTTTAACAAAGCCAAGCGCTCCCCAAGAGGCTGGCTATACCATATTTCTTTATCTGTTTTCTGGAGTGGAAGGAGGCACTCGTGTGGTGGATCGTTGCCACAGCGATCGGATGTGGGTGGACCTATCGGGGCCGCACCAAGGACATCATCGTCTACGGCTGCTCCGGGGACACGGCTCCCATCGCGACCGATGGGACTGGAAGGAGAGAAGCGGAGGAGACCGCAGTTTACTTCCATGAAGGCCGGTGGCCGGGGTGGCTGGGATCGAACTCTTCAGAGTATTCCAGCGCCTCAGGCTTTGCTTATCGGGACACTTCGTTATTGTGCCCGAGAGTCAAGATCATCGCCCAAAGGGTAAGCGCCACCGTTGGCAAAAGGATCTGCCGGGTATGCACGGGGAAGGTCCCCGCGAGCAGGCGGTGGTGGTTGAGGAAAACAAGCAGGACAATGGCCAACTCCACTGTTGAGTGGGAGAGACTTAACAACAACACTCACAGGACTATTTCTGGGACTAAAGAACAGTTGAGTGTGTGTTGGGACAAATGGTGGGAACTGGATGAGGGGATTTATATGTGTATGTGGGGTTCGAGGTATCGTTGCCCCACGGGCAACAGCATATTTTTCCAAAGACAGTGGCAGGATGACGGTAAGGGGATGAGGTGGGATGTTAGCTCGTGGGCTTGTGGAGTCCCCCTTTCCCCGATAAACGCCACTGAACTCATCACATGACCACGCATGACACCTCCCACAGTTCCGCTGGCAGTAGCACAGGAGGGTGAGTGCCCAAAAACCACTAAGGGGCCCGGGAATGGCCTGGTACTGATACCGACTGACCAGGTATTGTACCAGGGGATGCACTATGCGGTAGCCTCGGTGATCTAAAACCTCACCGAGGTGCGGTTGCCGGAGTGGTGCCCCAGGGAAACTGAAAGACTGTACCAGGTGCTACTGACTATATTTACTATGTGTGAAATGTAAAGGAGGGCAGCGCCTCAATAACCGGGTATATAAAGGAGAATGGAGAGACCGTTACGTGCGGGTGGGCGAGCAGGACCCAGCCGCAAGCTGCTAGGAGGACGGGCCCCTCCGCACCGAGTGAACTGTGTTTTTGTATTGTCCTCTTCGAATTAGTATCAAGAGTGATTGTGAAGGAATGTACAAAATGTATCGTTTTGCTGTTGTGTTGTTTTCATGTCCTACATTAGAGCTGACACCAGTAGGAGGATGGCGGAGGCATCGGCCTGGGACGAGGTGTAGGTGTATATGTCTGACATGAAAATGTACATACTTGTAATATAGTTTTGCCCGGGACACGGGCGGTAAAGATCAGCCTAAAAGATGGGGACTGTACGTTCGCAATGAAACACTAGTTTAGTTAAAACCTCAGGGGTCTGGATGTGGAGAATCGGGAAAACATTGCTCAACCACATTATTTAATTGATTCGATAAGCTGGGGTTATGCAAATCAACAGGAGGGACTGTAAGATTTGAGAAGTTTTCCCTCATTCTGAAAGCAACACAAAACCAAAGAGCTGCAGTTTGGACATTTTAAACGGGAGACTGGGGCTGATAGCGGAGAAAGGCTGCGGTCGGTTTTTTCCAAGGGACCAGCCACAAAAGTAAAAACCTTACAGCCCAGTCTCTAGGTTTCTGCAAAGCCACGGCCAGAACAATGGATGGGTATTGGCCATGCAGAAACCTGCGAAACCAGGTCGAAGTCCAGACACTGGGGCACTGACATCAGCATACTCACAATGCCCCAAGCCGACCTAAACAGTTCATCTCGTTAAGGGGGCACAATAGCCCATAGAAAACTACCTGGTAGGTGATGGGAAACCAGTTAAACCCATCACCTCGCAACGAAATACCAATTAACACCGTCTGGCCATCCCCGGTATCCCCGGACATAAGCGCAGATCAGAAGAAAACTCATACATATCTTTTTAAACAAAGAGATTCCAAGATCTGGCGGGAGATAGGACGGGTCAGAAATAGTATAACTTGCCACGACTTTTGGGTTTTAAACTCAAGAAGAAAACCTGCAAGGAACGCAAGCAGGCAAGAAAACTCATGCAAGGCAGAAGTCAAACGGATGCAGGAGGAAGAAAAGACAGGCAAGAAGAAGCGAAGTGCAAGAGAGAGGAACCGGCACGCAACTCGAGAAGAAATACTGCAAGACGAACAGCCAGTAACCCCAGTAATAGCCCCATGGTGAGCAGGTACCCCAATTCTGCATATCCTGGACATAGTTTAGTGTAGAGGGGAGGGTGGTTTGAATAAACGTGGGTGTGTAAAGGAATGTGTGTTGGTCAATTTTGCGATGTGTCGTACGTTCCCCATCTTACAGTCGTGTATATGTCTTGTAGAACTGTGTGTGTTTTATGATTCATAGTTATAAGTATTCATGTGATTCGGTATGTGTTTTATAGACATGTCTTATAGAACTGTATAAGTATTCATGGACAATAGTCCCAAGCGCTCAATAAAAGCCTTTTCCATTTAAACCCTGGTCTTCAAATCTGGTCTGGTTGAATTTGTCTGCACTATCAACGCTCCTGCATCTAAGTCCAGTGTCTAGAACCATAAGGGGTGAGTGGGTCGAACCACTCAGGGGGAACCAGTGTGCGCGGCCTGGTCAAGGGATCAGAGCAAGGCACGGGGACCTTAGGTCGGGCGAAAGCTCGGCGCAGAAACCCCTTACACCATCTTTGGTTTAAAGCAGTATCTGCAGTTCCTCCCTACACATTTCTCGTTGCTTGTCAGTTTAATTCTACATCCCACACATAATTCTACACTTTGACCCATCAGTCTCATACTACAAGGACCAATGCAATTTCGAGGACAGCACCTCATCATCCATGTGGGCTGTGCGCATTGCATCCTTCTACAACTTCACATTACTTCTGACGGCATCAGTCATCCATCTGTGATATTCGATGAACTTTGTTTCCCTCTGGAAGTGGGAAAGCCTAATCTGATGTGCTAGGCATACCATCCTGTTGCAGATTTCACAACTCCCAATGTTACCCGTTCTCGCTCTCCATTCTGCTTTTCACAACTCCTCCATTCTTTTGCCTTTGTTTTCTGTTGGGTATGCGAACCTGATTTAAAATGAAATTACTTTTAATATGAAATGACTTTTAATATGAAATGACTTTACATATGAAATGACTTGCGCAATTGTACGCATACTCAAGGAGGACGTAAGATGGCGCCAACATGAATACAGGCATGTTTGAATACTTGTGTGTGTCCGAGATTTATTCATAGTCCTTTTACGGCACAAATACACAACGATTTGGCGACGAGGATGGGATTCCTCTAACGGGAACAGATTGCGGTCATTTTGAGGTTTTCGCATGACCGAACATGAAGTAAATGACTCGGTATGTAATTGGAAAATATGGAACGCACGTTAACAAGTCAGCCCATCGATGCAACCTACCGTACAAGCAGTGCTGTAGCCATGTAGCGCAGCACATAGAGGCAGCCATAGCGAACAGAACATCAATTGTCTCGACCCGAAACATCGCCCATTCCTTCTCTCCCGAGATGCTGCCTGACCTGCTGAGTTACTCCAGCATTTTGTGAATAAATACCTTCGATTTGTACCAGCATCTGCAGTTATTTTCTTATAGAACATCAATCGTGTTCGCCTGCCAGTAATAGCTAAGCCACCCTACGTAGGTGCCGTGCAGCCCAAGTTCAGCCGCCGCTCTTTTTGTCCCCAGCAACCGCCACCGACGGCGAGTATCCGAGTATCGGAGAGCAGAGCAGCGATGGTGATAACGGTTAAATCGTGTTGTTGTGAACCGAGTATTAATAGTGTAACCATGGCTAATCCAATTGTTGGGAATGTGCCCCAGTTAGAATCTGGTTACACTATTGAGGAATGGACTGAAGTCTTGGAGGCGTGGTTCACTTCAAATGATATCACGTCAGAAGAGAAGAAAAGCGCATTGTTCCTTACAGGTTTAGGAAGCAAAGGTTATCTCACCCTACGGGCATTGCTGCAGCCAGCTAAGCCTGCAAGTAAAACGTATCAGGAACGTAAGGATGCTTTAATTGCTAATTTCTCGCCAAAACCAACAGAAATAGTGCAAAGGTATCGATTCTATACCTGCACCCAAGCAAATGAAACAATCCCTCAGTTCATAGCAAAGCTTCGACAGTTAACTGAGGGGTGTAATTTCAAGGAACTGGAAAATATGCTGAGAGACAGATTGGTGGTAGGGTGTGCAGACGTGAACATCCAGCGGAAACTGTTGGGTACACAAAATTTAACCTTTGAGAATGCAGTCAATATTGCGACAGCGATGGAGGTTGCCAAACAAGATGTGGAGCAGATCCAGAAGATCGGAAGGCCTCCAGAGAGTACTACCTCCGTCAATCAGCTTCAAAGGAAGGCGTTTGAACTACAGAGGACAAGGAGTCAACCAA